>NW_027307939.1:0-326000 GCF_047496885.1 Scyliorhinus torazame | reverse complement strand
CTCTCTTTCACCCTCCTTCGTCTCGTTTCGCTCTCTTTCACCCTCCTTCTTTTCGTTTCGCTCCCTTTCATCCTCCTTTGTCTCGTTTCGCTCTCTTTCACCTTCCTTCGTCTCGTTTCGCTCTCTTTCACCTTCCTTCGTCTCGTTTCTCTCTCTTTCACGCTCCTTCGTTTCGTTTCGCTCTCTTCCACCCTCCTTCATCTCGGTTCGCTCTCTTTCACCCTCCTTCGTCTCGTTTCGCTCTCGTTCACCCTCCTTCTTCTCATGTCGCTCTCTTTCACCCTCCTTCATCTCGTTCCGCTCGCTTTCACCCTCCTTCGTCTCGTTTCGCTCTCTTATACCCTCCTTCATCTCGTTTCGCTCTCTTTCATGCTCCTTCGTCTCGCTTCGCCCTCTTTCACCCTCCTTCGTCTCGTTTCGCTCTCTTTCACCCTCCTTCGTCTCGTTTCGCTCTCTTTCACCCTCCACTGTCTTGTTTCGCTCTCTTTGACCCTCCTTCGTCTCGTTTAGCTCTCTTGCACCCTCCTTCGTCTCGTTTTGCTCTGTTTTACACTCCTTCGTCTCGTTTTGCTCTCTTTCACCCTCCTTCGTCTCGTTTCGCTCTCTTTCACCCTCCTTCGTCTTGTATCGCTCTGTTCCACCCGCCTTTGTTTCGTTTCGCCCTCTTTCACCCTCCTTCGTCTCGTTTCACTCTCTATCACCCTCCTTCGTCTCATTTCGTTCTCTTTCACCCTCCTTCGTCTCGTTCCGCTCTCTTTCACCGTCCTTCGACTCCTTTCCCTCTCTTTCACCCTCCTTCGTTTCGTTTCGCTCTCTTTCACCCTCCTTCGTCTCGTTTTGCTCTCTTTCACGCTCCTTCATCTCGTTTCGATCTCTTTCACCCTCCTTCCTCTCGTTTCGCTCTCTTCCGCCCTCCTTCGTCTTGTTTCGCTCTCTTTCACCCTCCTTCGTCTTGTTTCGCTCTCTTTCACCCTGCTTCGTCTCGTTTCGCTCTCTTTCACCCTCCACCGTCTCGTTTCGCTCTCTTTTACCCTCTTTCGTCTCGTTTCGCTCTCTGTGACCCTCCTTCGTCTCGTTTAGCTCTCTTTCACCCTCCTTCATCTCGTTTCGCTCTCTTTCACCCTCCTTCATCTCGTTTCCCTCTCTTTGACCCTCCTTCATCTCGTTTCGCTCTCTTTCACCCTCCTTCATCTCGTTTCGCTATCTTTCACCCTCCTTCTTCTCGTTTCGCTCTCTTTCATCCTCCTTCGTCTCGTTCCGCTCTCTTTTACCCTCCTTCGTCTCGTTTCACTCTCTTTCACCCTCCTTCGTCTCCTTCCGCTCTCTTTTACACTCTTTCATCTCGTTTCGCTCTCTTTTACCCTCCTTCATCTCGTTTCGCTCTCTTTCATGCTCCTTCGTCTCGCTTCGCACTCTTTCACCCTCCTTCGTCTCGTTTTGCTCTCTTTCACTCTTCTTTCATCTTGTTTCGCTCTGTTCCACCCGCCTTCGTCTCGTTTCGCCCTCTTTCACCCTCCTTCGTCTCGTTTCGCTCTCTTTCACCTTCCTTCGTCTCGTTTCGCTCTCTTTCACCTTCCTTCGTCTCGTTTCTCTCTCATTCACCCTCCTTCGTCTCGTTTCGCTCTATTTCACCATCCTTCGTCTCGTTTCGCTCTCTTTCACCCTCCTTCGTCTCGTTTCGCTCTCTTTCACCCTCCTTTGTCTCGTTTCGCTCTCTTTCACCCTCTTTCCTCTCATTTCGCTCTCTTTCACCCTCCATCGTCTTGTTTCGCTCTCTTTCACCCTCCTTCCTCTCGTTTCGCTCTCTTTCACCATCCATCGTCTCGTTTCGCTCTCTTTTACCCTCTTTCGTCTCGTTTAACTCTCTTTGACCCTCCTTCATCTCGTTTAGCTCTCTTTCACCCTCCATCGTCTTGTTTCGCTCTCTTTCACCCTCCTTCCTCTCGATTCGCTCTCTTTCAACATCCATCGTCTTGTTTCAATCTCCTTCACTCTTCTTCGTCTCGTTTTGCTCTCTTTCACCCTCCACCATCACGTTTCGCTCTCTTTTACCCTCTTTTGTCTTGTTTCGTCCTCTTTCACCTTCCTTGTCTCGTTTCGCTCTCTTTCACCCTCCTTCATCTCGTTTCGCTCTCTTTCACCCTCCTTCATTTCGTTTCGCTCCCTTTCACCCTCCTTTGTCTCGTTTCGCTCTCTTTCACCTTCCTTCATCTCGTTTCGCTCTCTTTCACCTTCCTTCGTCTCGTTTCGCTCTCTTTCACCCTCCTTCGTCTCGTTTCGGTCTCTTTCACCCTCCTTCGTCTCGTTCCACTCTCCTTCACCCTCCTACGACTCCTTTCGCTCCCTTTCACCCTCCTTAGTCTCATTTCGCTCTCTTTCACCTTCCTTCGTCTCGTTTCGCTCTCTTTCACCTTCCTTCGTCTCGTTTCTCTCTCTTTCACCCTCCTTCATTTCGTTTCGCTCTCTTCCACCCTCCTTCGTCTCGTTTCGCTCACTTTCACCCTCCACTGTCTCGTTTCGCTCTGTTTTACACTCCTTCGTCTCGTTTTGCTCTCTTTCACCCTCCTTCGTCTCGTTTCGCTCTCTTTCACCCTCCTTCATCTTGTATCGCTCTGTTCCACCCGCCTTTGTTTCGTTTCGCCCTCTTTCACCCTCCTTCGTCTCGTTTCACTCTCTATCACCCTCCTTCGTCTCATTTCGTTCTCTTTCACCCTCCTTCGTCTCGTTCCGCTCTCTTTCACCCTCCTTCGACTCCTTTCGCTCTCTTTCACACTCCTTCGTCTCGTTTCGCTCTCTTTCACCCTCCTTCGTCTCGTTTCGCTCTCTTTCACGCTCCTTCATCTCGTTTCGATCTCTTTCACCCTCCTGCCTCTCGTTTCGCTCTCTTTCGCCCTCCTTCGTCTTGTTTCGCTCACTTTCACCCTCCTTCGTCTCGTTTCGCTCTCATTCACCCTCCACCGTCTCGTTTCGCTCTCTTTTACCCTCTTTCGTCTCGTTTCGCTCTCTCTGACCCTCCTTCGTCTCGTTTAGCTCTCTTTCACCCTCCTTCATCTCGTTTCGCTCTCTTTCACCCTCCTTCATCTCGTTTCCCTCTCTTTGACCCTCCTTCATCTCGTTTCGCTCTCTTTCACCCTCCTTCGTCTCGTTTCGCTCTCTTTCACCCTCCTTCTTCTCGTTTCGCTCTCTTTCACCCTCCTTCGTCTCGTTTCGCTCTCTTTCAACCTCCTTCGTCTCGTTTCGGTCTCCTTCACCCTCCTTCGTCTCGTTCCACTCTCTTTCACCCTCCTTCGACTCCTTTCGCTCTCTTCCACCCTCCTTCGTCTCATTTCGCTCTCTTTCACCCTCCTTCATCTCCTTTCGCTCTCTTTCACCCTCCAAGTCTCGTTTCACTCTCTTTCACCTTTCTTCGTCTCGTTTCGCTCTCTTTCACCCTCCTTCATCTCGTTTCGCTCTCTTTCACCCTCCTTCATCTCGTTTCGCTCTCTTTCACCCTCCTTTGTCTCGTTTCGCTATCTTTCACCCTCCTTCCTCTCGTTTCGCTCTCTTTCACCCTCCATCGTCTTGTTTCGCAATCTTTCACCCTCCTTCCTCTCATTTCGCTCTCTTTCACCATCAATCGTCTTGTTTCGCTCTCTTTCACTCTCCTTCTTCTCGTTTCGCTCTCTTTCACCCTCCACCGTCTCGTTTCGCTCTCTTTTACCCTCTTTCGTCTCGTTTCACTCTCTTTGACCCTCCTTCGTCCCGTTTAGCTCTCTTTCACTCTCCATCGTCTTGTTTCACTCTATTTCACTCTCCTTCGTCTCGTTTCGCTCTCTTTCACCCTCCACCGTCTCGTTTCGCTCTCTTTTACCCTCTTTCGTCTTGTTTCGTCCTCTTTCACCTTCCTTTTCTCGTTTCGCTCTCTTTCACCCTCCTTCATCTCGTTTCGCTCTCTTTCACCCTCCTTCATTTCGTTTCGCTCCCTTTCACCCTCCTTTGTCTCATTTCGCTCTCTTTCTCCTTCCTTCGTCTCGTTTCGCTCTCTTTCACCTTCCTTCGTCTCATTTCTCTCTCTTTCACCCTAATTCGTTTCGTTTCGCTCTCTTCCACCCTCCTTCTTCTCATTTCGCTCTCTTTCACCCTCCTTCGTCTCGTTTCGCTCTCTTTCAACCTCCTTCGTCTCGTTTCGGTCTCCTTCACCCTCCTTCGTCTCGTTCCACTCTCTTTCACCCTCCTTCGACTCCTTTCGCTCTCTTCCACCCTCCTTTGTCTCATTTCGCTCTCTTTCACCCTCCTTCATCTCCTTTCGCTCTCTTTCACCCTCCAAGTCTCGTTTCACTCTCTTTCACCTTTCTTCGTCTCGTTTCGCTCTCTTTCACCCTCCTTCGTCTCGTTTCGCTCTCTTTCACCCTCCTTCGTCTCGTTTCGCTCTCTTTCACCCTCCTTTGTCTCGTTTCGCTCTCTTTCACCCTCCAGCGTCTCGTTTCACTCTCTTTGACCCTCCTTCGTCCCGTTTAGCTCTCTTTCACTCTCCATCGTCTTGTTTCACTCTATTTCACTCTCCTTCGTCTCGTTTCGCTCTCTTTCACCCTCCACCGTCTCGTTTCGCTCTCTTTTACCCTCTTTCGTCTTGTTTCGTCCTCTTTCACCTTCCTTTTCTCGTTTCGCTCTCTTTCACCCTCCTTCATCTCGTTTCGCTCTCTTTCACCCTCCTTCATTTCGTTTCGCTCCCTTTCACCCTCCTTTGTCTCATTTCGCTCTCTTTCACCTTCCTTCGTCTCGTTTCGCTCTCTTTCACCTTCCTTCGTCTCGTTTCTCTCTCTTTCACCCTAATTCGTTTCGTTTCGCTCTCTTCCACCCTCCTTCTTCTCATTTTGCTCTCTTTCACCCTCCTTCGTCTCGTTTCGCTCTCTTTCAACCTCCTTCGTCTCGTTTCGGTCTCCTTCACCCTCCTTCGTCTCGTTCCACTCTCTTTCACCCTCCTTCGACTCCTTTCGCTCTCTTCCACCCTCCTTTGTCTCATTTCGCTCTCTTTCACCCTCCTTCATCTCCTTTCGCTCTCTTTCACCCTCCAAGTCTCGTTTCACTCTCTTTCACCTTTCTTCGTCTCGTTTCGCTCTATTTCACCCTCCTTCGTCTCGTTTCGCTCTCTTTCACCCTCCTTCGTCTCGTTTCGCTCTCTTTCACCCTCCTTTGTCTCGTTTCGCTCTCTTTCACCCTCCACCGTCTCGTTTCGCTCTCTTTTACCCTCTTTCGTCTCGTTTCACTCTCTTTGACCCTCCTTCGTCCCGTTTAGCTCTCTTTCACTCTCCATCGTCTTGTTTCACTCTATTTCACTCTCCTTCGTCTCGTTTCGCTCTCTTTCACCCTCCACCGTCTCGTTTCGCTCTCTTTTACCCTCTTTCGTCTTGTTTCATCCTCTTTCACCTTCCTTTTCTCGTTTCGCTCTCTTTCACCCTCCTTCATCTCGTTTCGCTCTCTTTCACCCTCCTTCATTTCGTTTCGCTCCCTTTCACCCTCCTTTGTCTCATTTCGCTCTCTTTCACCTTCCTTCGTCTCGTTTCGCTCTCTTTCACCTTCCTTCGTCTCGTTTCTCTCTCTTTCACCCTAATTCGTTTCGTTTCGCTCTCTTCCACCCTCCTTCATCTCGTTTCGCTCTCTTTCACCCTCCTTCGTCTCGTTTCGCTCTCTTTCACCCTCCTTCTTCTCGTTTCGCTCTCTTTCACCCTCCTTCGTCTCGTTCCGCTCTCTTTTACCCTCCTTCGTCTCGTTTCACTCTCTTTCACCCTCCTTCGTCTCGTTTCGCTCTCTTTTACACTCTTTCATCTCGTTTCGCTCTCTTTTACCCTCCTTCATCTCGTTTCGCTCTCTTTCATGCTCCTTCGTCTCGCTTCGCCCTCTTTCACCCTCCTTCGTCTCGTTTCACTCTCTTTCACCCTCCTTCGTCTCGTTTCGCTCTCTTTTACACTCTTTCATCTCGTTTCGCTCTCTTTTACCCTCCTTCATCTCGTTTCGCTCTCTTTCATGCTCCTTCGTCTCGCTTCGCCCTCTTTCACCCTCCTTCGTCTCGTTTTGCTCTCTTTCACCCTTCTTTCATCTTGTTTCGCTCTGTTCCACCCGCCTTCGTATCGTTTCGCTCTCTTTTACACTCTTTCATCTCGTTTCGCTCTCTTTTACCCTCCTTCATCTCGTTTCGCTCTCTTTCATGCTCCTTCGTCTCGCTTCGCCCTCTTTCACCCTCCTTCGTCTCGTTTTGCTCTCTTTCACCCTTCTTTCATCTTGTTTCGCTCTGTTCCACCCGCCTTCGTATCGTTTCGCCCTCTTTCACCCTCCTTCGTCTCGTTTCGCTCTCTTTCACCCTCCATCATCTCGTTTCGCTCTCTTTCACCCTCCTTCATCTCGTTTCGCTCCCTTTCACCCCCCTTTGTCTCATTTCGCTCTCTTTCACCTTCCTTCATCTCGTTTCGCTCTCTTTCACCTTCCTTCGTCTCGTTTCTCTCTCATTCACACTCCTTCGTATCGTTTCGCTCTCTTTCACCATCCTTCGTCTCGTTTCGCTCTCTTTCACCCTCCTTCGTCTCGTTTCGCTCTCTTTCACCCTCCTTCGTCTCGTTTCGCTCTCTTTCACTCTCCTTCCTCTCATTTCGCTCTCTTTCACCCTCCATCGTCTTGTTTCGCTCTCTTTCACCCTCCTTCCTCTCGTTTCGCTCTCTTTCACCATCCATCGTCTCGTTTCGCTCTCTATTACCCTGTTTCGTCTCGTTTCACTCTCTTTGACCCTCCTTCGTCTCGTTTAGCTCTCTTTCACTCTCCATCGTCTTGTTTCGCTCTCTTTCACCCTCCTTCCTCACGATTCGCTCTCATTCAACATCCATCGTCTTGTTTCACTCTCTTTCACTCTCCTTCGTCTCGTTTCGCTCTCTTTCACCCTCCACCGTCTCGTTTCGCTCTCTTTTACCCTCTTTCGTCTTGTTTCATCCTCTTTCACCTTCCTTGTCTCGTTTCGCTCTCTTTCACCCTCCTTCATTTCGTTTCGCTCCCTTTCACCCTCCTTTGTCTTGTTTTGCTCTCTTTCACTCTCCTTCGTCTCGTTTCGCTCTCTTTCACCCTCCACCGTCTTGTTTCACTCTCTTTGACCGTCCTTCGTCTCGGTTAGCTCTCTTGCACCTTCCTTCGTCTCGTTTCGCTCTGTTTTACACTCCTTCGGCTCGTTTTGCTCTCTTTCACCCTCCTTCGTCTCGTTTCGCTCTCTTTCACCCTCCTTCGTCTTGTATCGCTCTGTTCCACCGGCCTTCGTTTCGTTTCGCCCTCTTTCAACCTCCTTCGTCTCGTTTCCCTCTCTTTCACCCTCCTTCGACTCCTTTCGCTCTCTTTCACCCTCCTTCGTGTCGTTTCGCTCTCTTTCACCCTCTTTTGTCTCGTTTCGCTCTCTTTCACCCTCCTTCATCTCGTTTCGATCTCTTTCACCCTCCTTCCTCTCGTTTCTCTCTCTTTCACCCTCCTTCGTCTCGTTTCGGTCTCCTTCACCCTCCTTCGTCGCGTTTCTCTCTCTTTCACCCTCCTTCGTTTCGTTTCGCTCTCTTCCACCCTCCTTCATCTCGTTTCGCTCTCTTTCACCCTCCTTCGTCTCGTTTTGATCTCTTTCACCCTCCTTCTTCTCGTTTCGCTCTCTTTCACCCTCCTTCGTCTCGTTCCGCTCTCTTTTACCCTCCTTCGTCTCGTTTCACTCTCTTTCACCCTCCTTCGTCGCGTTTCGCTCTCTTTTACACTCTTTCGTCTTGTTTCGCTCTCTTTTACCCTCCATCATCTCGTTTCGCTCTCTTTGATGCTCCTTCATCTCGCTTCGCCCTCTTTCACCCTCCTTCATCTCGTTTTGCTCTCTTTCACCTTTCTTTCATCTTGTTTCACTCTGTTCCACCCGCCTTCGTCTCGTTTCGCCCTCTTTCACCCTCCTTCGTCTCGTTTCGCTCTCTTTCACCCTCCATCATCTCGTTTCGCTCTCTTTCACCTTTCTTTCATCTTGTTTCACTCTGTTCCACCCGCCTTCGTCTCGTTTCGCCCTCTTTCACCCTCCTTCGACTCGTTTCGCTCTCTTTCACCCTCCATCATCTCGTTTCGCTCTCTTTCACCCTCCTTCATCTCGTTTCGCTCCCTTTCACCCTCCTTTGTCTCGTTTCGCTCTCTTTAACCTTCCTTCGTCTCGTTTCGCTCTCTTTCACCTTCCTTCGTCTCGTTTCTCTCTCATTCACCCTCCTTCGTCTCGTTTCGCTCTCTTTCACCCTTCTTCCTCTCGTTTCGCTCTCTTTCACCCTCCATCGTCTCGTTTCGCTCTCTTTCACCCTCCTTCATCTCGTTTCGCTCTCTTTCACCCTCCACCATCTTGTTTCACTCTCTTTGACCGTCCTTCGTCTCGTTTAGCTCTCTTGCACCCTCCTTCGTCTCGTTTCGCTCTGTTTTACACTCCTTCGGCTCGTTTTGCTCTCTTTCACCCTCCTTCGTCTCGTTTCGCTCTCTTTCACCCTCCTTCGTCTTGTATCGCTCTGTTCCACCGGCCTTCGTTTCGTTTCGCCCTCTTTCAACCTCCTTTGTCTCGTGTCCCTCTCTTTCACCCTCCTTCGTCTAGTTTCGTTCTCTTTCACCCTCCTTCATTTCGTTTCGCTCCCTTTCACCCTCCTTTGTCTCATTTCGCTCTCTTTCACCTTCCTTCGTCTCGTTTCGCTCTCTTTCACCTTCCTTCGTCTCGTTTCTCTCTCTTTCACCCTAATTCGTTTCGTTTCGCTCTCTTCCACCCTCCTTCTTCTCATTTCGCTCTCTTTCACCCTCCTTCGTCTCGTTTCACTCTCTTTCAACCTCCTTTGTCTCGTTTCGGTCTCCTTCACCCTCCTTCGTCTCGTTCCACTCTCTTTCACCCTCCTTCGACTCCTTTCGGTCTCTTCCACCCTCCTTTGTCTCATTTCGCTCTCTTTCACCCTCCTTCATCTCCTTTCGCTCTCTTTCACCCTCCAAGTCTCGTTTCACTCTCTTTCACCTTTATTCGTCTCGTTTCGCTCTCTTTCACCCTCCTTCGTCTCGTTTCGCTCTCTTTCACCCTCCTTCGTCTCGTTTCGCTCTCTTTCACCCTCCTTTGTCTCGTTTCGCTCTCTTTCACCCTCCACCGTCTCGTTTCGCTCTCTTTTACCCTCTTTCGTCTCGTTTCACTCTCTTTGACCCTCCTTCGTCCCGTTTAGCTCTCTTTCACTCTCCATCATCTTGTTTCACTCTATTTCACTCTCCTTCGTCTCGTTTCGCTCTCTTTCACCCTCCACCGTCTCGTTTCGCTCTCTTTTACCCTCTTTCGTCTTGTTTCATCCTCTTTCACCTTCCTTTTCTCGTTTCGCTCTCTTTCACCCTCCTTCATCTCGTTTCGCTCTCTTTCACCCTCCTTCATTTCGTTTCGCTCCCTTTCACCCTCCTTTGTCTCATTTCGCTCTCTTTCACCTTCCTTCGTCTCGTTTCGCTCTCTTTCACCTTCCTTCGTCTCGTTTCTCTCTCTTTCACCCTAATTCGTTTCGTTTCGCTCTCTTCCACCCTCCTTCATCTCGTTTCGCTCTCTTTCACCCTCCTTCGTCTCGTTTCGCTCTCTTTCACCCTCCTTCTTCTCGTTTCGCTCTCTTTCACCCTCCTTCGTCTCGTTCCGCTCTCTTTTACCCTCCTTCGTCTCGTTTCACTCTCTTTCACCCTCCTTCGACTCCTTTTGCTCTCTTTCACCCTCCTTCATCTCCTTTCGCTCTCTTTCACCCTCCAAGTCTCGTTTCGCTCTCTTTCACCATCCATCGTCTTGTTTCGCTCTCTTTCACTCTCCTTCTTCTCGTTTCGCTCTCTTTCACCCTCCACCGTCTCGTTTCGCTCTCTTTTACCCTCTTTCGTCTCGTTTCACTCTCTTTGACCCTCCTTCGTCCCGTTTAGCTCTCTTTCACTCTCCATCGTCTTGTTTCACTCTATTTCACTCTCCTTCGTCTCGTTTCGCTCTCTTTCACCCTCCACCGTCTCGTTTCGCTCTCTTTTACCCTCTTTCGTCTTGTTTCGTCCTCTTTCACCTTCCTTTTCTCGTTTCGCTCTCTTTCACCCTCCTTCATCTCGTTTCGCTCTCTTTCACCCTCCTTCATTTCGTTTCGCTCCCTTTCACCCTCCTTTGTCTCATTTCGCTCTCTTTCACCTTCCTTTATCTCGTTTCGCTCTCTTTCACCTTCCTTCGTCTCGTTTCTCTCTCTTTCACCCTAATTCGTTTCGTTTCGCTCTCTTCCACCCTCCTTCTTCTCATTTCGCTCTCTTTCACCCTCCTTCGTCTCGTTTCACTCTCTTTCAACCTCCTTTGTCTCGTTTCGGTCTCCTTCACCCTCCTTCGTCTCGTTCCACTCTCTTTCACCCTCCTTCGACTCCTTTCGGTCTCTTCCACCCTCCTTTGTCTCATTTCGCTCTCTTTCACCCTCCTTCATCTCCTTTCGCTCTCTTTCACCCTCCAAGTCTCGTTTCACTCTCTTTCACCTTTATTCGTCTCGTTTCGCTCTCTTTCACCCTCCTTCGTCTCGTTTCGCTCTCTTTCACCCTCCTTCGTCTCGTTTCGCTCTCTTTCACCCTCCTTTGTCTCGTTTCGCTCTCTTTCACCCTCCACCGTCTCGTTTCGCTCTCTTTTACCCTCTTTCGTCTCGTTTCACTCTCTTTGACCCTCCTTCGTCCCGTTTAGCTCTCTTTCACTCTCCATCATCTTGTTTCACTCTATTTCACTCTCCTTCGTCTCGTTTCGCTCTCTTTCACCCTCCACCGTCTCGTTTCGCTCTCTTTTACCCTCTTTCGTCTTGTTTCATCCTCTTTCACCTTCCTTTTCTCGTTTCGCTCTCTTTCACCCTCCTTCATCTCGTTTCGCTCTCTTTCACCCTCCTTCATTTCGTTTCGCTCCCTTTCACCCTCCTTTGTCTCATTTCGCTCTCTTTCACCTTCCTTCGTCTCGTTTCGCTCTCTTTCACCTTCCTTCGTCTCGTTTCTCTCTCTTTCACCCTAATTCGTTTCGTTTCGCTCTCTTCCACCCTCCTTCATCTCGTTTCGCTCTCTTTCACCCTCCTTCGTCTCGTTTCGCTCTCTTTCACCCTCCTTCTTCTCGTTTCGCTCTCTTTCACCCTCCTTCGTCTCGTTCCGCTCTCTTTTACCCTCCTTCGTCTCGTTTCACTCTCTTTCACCCTCCTTCGTCTCGTTTCGCTCTCTTTTACACTCTTTCATCTCGTTTCGCTCTCTTTTACCCTCCTTCATCTCGTTTCGCTCTCTTTCATGCTCCTTCGTCTCGCTTCGCCCTCTTTCACCCTCCTTCGTCTCGTTTCACTCTCTTTCACACTCCTTCGTCTCGTTTCGCTCTCTTTTACACTCTTTCATCTCGTTTCGCTCTCTTTTACCCTCCTTCATCTCGTTTCGCTCTCTTTCATGCTCCTTCGTCTCGCTTCGCCCTCTTTCACCCTCCTTCGTCTCGTTTTGCTCTCTTTCACCCTTCTTTCATCTTGTTTCGCTCTGTTCCACCCGCCTTCGTATCGTTTCGCCCTCTTACACCCTCCTTCGTCTCGTTTCGCTCTCTTTCACCCTCCATCATCTCGTTTCACTCTCTTTCACCCTCCTTCATCTCGTTTCGCTCCCTTTCACCCTCCTTTGTCTCATTTCGCTCTCTTTCACCTTCCTTCGTCTCGTTTCGCTCTCTTTCACCTTCCTTCGTCTCGTTTCTCTCTCATTCACCCTCCTTCGTATCGTTTCGCTCTCTTTCACCATCCTTCGTCTCGTTTCGCTCTCTTTCACCCTCCTTCGTCTCGTTTCGCTCTCTTTCACCCTCCTTCGTCTCGTTTCGCTCTCTTTCACTCTCCTTCCTCTCATTTCGCTCTCTTTCACCCTCCATCGTCTTGTTTCGCTCTCTTTCACCCTCCTTCCTCTCGTTTCGCTCTCTTTCACCATCCATCGTCTCGTTTCGCTCTCTATTACCCTGTTTCGTCTCGTTTCACTCTCTTTGACCCTCCTTCGTCTCGTTTAGCTCTCTTTCACTCTCCATCGTCTTGTTTCGCTCTCTTTCACCCTCCTTCCTCACGATTCGCTCTCATTCAACATCCATCGTCTTGTTTCACTCTCTTTCACTCTCCTTCGTCTCGTTTTGCTCTCTTTCACCCTCCACCGTCTCGTTTCGCTCTCTTTTACCCTCTTTCGTCTTGTTTCATCCTCTTTCACCTTCCTTGTCTCGTTTCGCTCTCTTTCACCCTCCTTCATTTCGTTTCGCTCCCTTTCACCCTCCTTTGTCTTGTTTTGCTCTCTTTCACTCTCCTTCGTCTTGTTTCGCTGTCTTTCACCCTCCACCGTCTTGTTTCACTCTCTTTGACCGTCCTTCGTCTCGATTAGCTCTCTTGCACCTTCCTTTGTCTCGTTTCGCTCTGTTTTACACTCCTTCGGCTCGTTTTGCTCTCTTACACCCTCCTTCGTCTCGTTTCGCTCTCTTTCACCCTCCTTCGTCTTGTATCGCTCTGTTCCACCGGCCTTCGTTTCGTTTCGCCCTCTTTCAACCTCCTTCGTCTCGTTTCCCTCTCTTTCACCCTCCTTCGTCTCGTTTCGTTCTCTTTCACCCTCCTTCGTCTCGTTCCGCTCTCTTTCACCCTCCTTCGACTCCTTTCGCTCTCTTTCACCCTCCTTCGTGTCGTTTCGTTCTCTTTCACCCTCTTTTGTCTCGTTTCGCTCTCTTTCACCCTCCTTCATCCCGTTTCGATCTCTTTCACCCTCCTTCCTCTCGTTTCTCTCTCTTTCACCCTCCTTCGTCTCGTTTCGGTCTCCTTCACCCTCCTTCGTCGCGTTTCTCTCTCTTTCACCCTCCTTCGTTTCGTTTCGCTCTCTTCCACCCTCCTTCATCTCGTTTCGCTCTCTTTCACCCTCCTTCGTCTCGTTTTGATCTCTTTCACCCTCCTTCTTCTCGTTTCGCTCTCTTTCACCCTCCTTCGTCTCGTTCCGCTCTCTTTTACCCTCCTTCGTCTCGTTTCACTCTCTTTCACCCTCCTTCGTCGCGTTTCGCTCTCTTTTACACTCTTTCGTCTTGTTTCGCTCTCTTTTACCCTCCTTCATCTCGTTTCGCTCTCTTTCATGCTCCTTCGTCTCGCTTCGCCCTCTTTCACCCTCCTTCATCTCGTTTTGCTCTCTTTCACCTTTCTTTCATCTTGTTTCACTCTGTTCCACCCGCCTTCGTCTCGTTTCGCCCTCTTTCACCCTCCTTCGTCTCGTTTCGCTCTCTTTCACCCTCCATCATCTCGTTTCGCTCTCTTTCACCTTTCTTTCATCTTGTTTCGCTCTGTTCCACCCGCCTTCGTCTCGTTTCGCCCTCTTTCACCCTCCTTCGACTCGTTTCGCTCTCTTTCACCCTCCATCATCTCGTTTCGCTCTCTTTCACCCTCCTTCATCTCGTTTCGCTCCCTTTCACCCTCCTTTGTCTCGTTTCGCTCTCTTTAACCTTCCTTCGTCTCGTTTCGCTCTCTTTCACCTTCCTTCGTCTCGTTTCTCTCTCATTCACCCGCCTTCGTCTCGTTTCGCTCTCTTTCACCCTTCTTCCTCTCGTTTCGCTCTCTTTCACCCTCCATCGTCTCGTTTCGCTCTCTTTCACCCTCCTTCATCTCGTTTCGCTCTCTTTCACCCTCCACCGTCTTGTTTCACTCTCTTTGACCGTCCTTCGTCTCGTTTAGCTCTCTTGCACCCTCCTTCGTCTCGTTTCGCTCTGTTTTACACTCCTTCGTCTCGTTTCGCTCTCTTTCACCCTCCTTCGTCTTGTATCGCTCTGTTCCACCGGCCTTCGTTTCGTTTCGCCCTCTTTCAACCTCCTTTGTCTCGTGTCCCTCTCTTTCACCCTCCTTCGTCTAGTTTCGTTCTCTTTCACCCTCCTTCGTCTCGTTCCGCTCTCTTTCACCCTCCTTCGACTCCTTTCGCTCTGTTTCACCCTCCTTCGTCTCGTTTCGCTCTCTTTCACCCTCCTTCATCTCGTTTCGCTCTCTTTCACCCTCCTTCATCTCGTTTCGATCTCTTTCACCCTCCTTCCTCTCGTTTCGCTCTCTTTCACCCTCCTTCATCTCGTTTCGGTCTCCTTCACCCTCCTTCGTCTCGTTCCACTCTCTTTCACCCTCCTTCGACTCCTTTTGCTCTCTTTCACCCTCCTTCATCTCCTTTCGCTCTCTTTCACCCTCCAAGTCTCGTTTCGCTCTCTTTCACCTTTCTTCGTCTCGTTTCGCTCTCTTTCACCCTCCTTCGTCTCGTTTCGCTCTCTTTCACCCTCATTCGTCTCATTTCGCTCTCTTTCACCCTCCTTTGTCTCGTTTCGCTCTCTTTCACCCTCCTTCCTCTCGTGTCGCTCTCTTTCACCCACCATCGTCTTGTTTCGCTCTCTTTCACCCTCCTTCCTCTCGTTTCGCTCTCTTTCACCATCCATCGTCTTGTTTCGCTCTCTTTCACTCTCCTTCGTCTCGTTTCGCTCTCTTTCACCCTCCACCGTCTCGTTTTGCTCTCTTTTACCCTCTTTCGTCTTGTTTCGCTCTCTTTGACCCTCCTTCGTCTCGTTTAGCTCTCTTTCATCCTCCTTCGTCTCGTTTCGCTCTCTTTCACCCTCCTTCATCTCGTTTCGCTCTCTTTCACCCTCCTTCATCTCGTTTCGATCTCTTTCACCCTCCTTCCTCTCGTTTCGCTCTCTTTCACCCTCCTTCATCTCGTTTCGGTCTCCTTCACCCTCCTTCGTCTCGTTCCACTCTCTTTCACCCTCCTTCGACTCCTTTTGCTCTCTTTCACCCTCCTTCATCTCCTTTCGCTCTCTTTCACCCTCCAAGTCTCGTTTCGCTCTCTTTCACCTTTCTTCGTCTCGTTTCGCTCTCTTTCACCCTCCTTCGTCTCGTTTCGCTCTCTTTCACCCTCATTCGTCTCATTTCGCTCTCTTTCACCCTCCTTTGTCTCGTTTCGCTCTCTTTCACCCTCCTTCCTCTCGTGTCGCTCTCTTTCACCCACCATCGTCTTGTTTCGCTCTCTTTCACCCTCCTTCCTCTCGTTTCGCTCTCTTTCACCATCCATCGTCTTGTTTCGCTCTCTTTCACTCTCCTTCGTCTCGTTTCGCTCTCTTTCACCCTCCACCGTCTCGTTTTGCTCTCTTTTACCCTCTTTCGTCTTGTTTCGCTCTCTTTGACCCTCCTTCGTCTCGTTTAGCTCTCTTTCATCCTCCTTCGTCGCATTTCGCTCTGTTTCACACTCCTTCGTCTCGTTTTGCTCTCTTTCACCCTCCTTCGTCTCGTTTCGATCTCTTTCACCCTCCTTCCTCTCGTTTCTCTCTCTTTCACCCTCCTTCGTCTCGTTTCGGTCTCCTTCACCCTCCTTCGTCGCGTTTCTCTCTCTTTCACCCTCCTTCGTTTCGTTTCGCTCTCTTCCACCCTCCTTCATCTCGTTTCGCTCTCTTTCACCCTCCTTCGTCTCGTTTTGATCTCTTTCACCTTCCTTCTTCTCGTTTCGCTCTCTTTCACCCTCCTTCGTCTCGTTCCGCTCTCTTTTACCCTCCTTCGTCTCGTTTCACTCTCTTTCACCCTCCTTCGTCGCGTTTCGCTCTCTTTTACACTCTTTCGTCTTGTTTCGCTCTCTTTTACCCTCCTTCATCTCGTTTCGCTCTCTTTCATGCTCCTTCGTCTCGCTTCGCCCTCTTTCACCCTCCTTCGTCTCGTTTTGCTCTCTTTCACCTTTCTTTCATCTTGTTTCACTCTGTTCCACCCGCCTTCGTCTCGTTTCGCCCTCTTTCACCCTCCTTCGTCTCGTTTCGCTCTCTTTCACCCTCCATCATCTCGTTTCGCTCTCTTTCACCTTTCTTTCATCTTGTTTCGCTCTGTTCCACCCGCCTTCGTCTCGTTTCGCCCTCTTTCACCCTCCTTCGACTCGTTTCGCTCTCTTTCACCCTCCATCATCTCGTTTCGCTCTCTTTCACCCTCCTTCATCTCGTTTCGCTCCCTTTCACCCTCCTTTGTCTCGTTTCGCTCTCTTTAACCTTCCTTCGTCTCGTTTCGCTCTCTTTCACCTTCCTTCGTCTCGTTTCTCTCTCATTCACCCTCCTTCGTCTCGTTTCGCACTCTTTCACCCTTCTTCCTCTCGTTTCGCTCTCTTTCACCCTCCATCGTCTCGTTTCGCTCTCTTTCACCCTCCTTCATCTCGTTTCGCTCTCTTTCACCCTCCACCGTCTTGTTTCACTCTCTTTGACCGTCCTTCGTCTCGTTTAGCTCTCTTGCACCCTCCTTCGTTTCGTTTCGCTCTGTTTTACACTCCTTCGGCTCGTTTTGCTCTCTTTCACCCTCCTTCGTCTCGTTTCGCTCTCTTTCACCCTCCTTCGTCTTGTATCGCTCTGTTCCACCGGCCTTCGTTTCGTTTCGCCCTCTTTCAACCTCCTTTGTCTCGTGTCCCTCTCTTTCACCCTCCTTCGTCTAGTTTCGTTCTCTTTCACCCTCCTTCGTCTCGTTCCGCTCTCTTTCACCCTCCTTCGACTCCTTTCGCTCTGTTTCACCCTCCTTCGTCTCGTTTCGCTCTCTTTCACCCTCCTTCATCTCGTTTCGCTCTCTTTCACCCTCCTTCATCTCGTTTCGATCTCTTTCACCCTCCTTCCTCTCGTTTCGCTCTCTTTCACCCTCCTTCATCTCGTTTCGGTCTCCTTCACCCTCCTTCGTCTCGTTCCACTCTCTTTCACCCTCCTTCGACTCCTTTTGCTCTCTTTCACCCTCCTTCATCTCCTTTCGCTCTCTTTCACCCTCCAAGTCTCGTTTCGCTCTCTTTCACCTTTCTTCGTCTCGTTTCGCTCTCTTTCACCCTCCTTCGTCTCGTTTCGCTCTCTTTCACCCTCATTCGTCTCATTTCGCTCTCTTTCACCCTCCTTTGTCTCGTTTCGCTCTCTTTCACCCTCCTTCCTCTCGTGTCGCTCTCTTTCACCCACCATCGTCTTGTTTCGCTCTCTTTCACCCTCCTTCCTCTCGTTTCGCTCTCTTTCACCATCCATCGTCTTGTTTCGCTCTCTTTCACTCTCCTTCGTCTCGTTTCGCTCTCTTTCACCCTCCACCGTCTCGTTTTGCTCTCTTTTACCCTCTTTCGTCTTGTTTCGCTCTCTTTGACCCTCCTTCGTCTCGTTTAGCTCTCTTTCATCCTCCTTCGTCGCGTTTCGCTCTGTTTCACACTCCTTCGTCTCGTTTTGCTCTCTTTCACCCTCCTTCGTCTCGTTTCGCTCTCTTTCACCCTCCAACATCTTGTTTCGCTCTGTTGCACCCGCCGTCGTCTCGTTTCGCTCTCTTTCACCCTCCTTCATCTCGCTTCGCTCTCTTTCAACCTCCTTCATTTCGTTTCGCTCCCTTTCACCCTCCTTTGTCTCGTTTCGCTCTCTTTCACCTTCCTTCGACTCGTTTCACTCTCTTTCACCTTCCTTCGTCTCGTTTCTCTCTCTTTCACACTCCTTCGTTTCGTTTCGCTCTCTTCCACCCTCCTTCATCTCGTTTCGCTCTCTTTCACCCTCCTTCGTCTCGTTTCACTCTCTTTCACCCTCCTTCTTCTCGTTTCGCTCTATTTCACCCTCCTTCATCTCGTTCCGCTCTCTTTCACCCTCCTTCGTCTCGATTCGCTCTCTTTCACCCTCCTTCGTATCGTTTCGCTCTCTTTTACACTTTTTCGTCTCGTTTCGCTCTCTTTTACCCTCCTTCATCTCGTTTCGCTCTCTTTCATGCTCCTTCGTCTCGCTTCGCCCTCTTTCACCCTCCTTTGTCTCGTTTTGCTCTCATTCACACTTCTTTCGTCTTGTTTCGCTCTGTTCCACCCGCCTTTGTCTCGTTTCGCCCTCTTTCACCCTCCTTCATTTCGTTTCGCTCTCTTTCACCCTCCTTCAGCTCGTTTCGCTCCCTTTCACCCTCCTTTGTCTCGTTTCGCTCCCTTTCACCTTCCTTCGTCTCGTTTCGCTCTCTTTCACCTTCCTTCGTCTCGTTTCTCTCTCTTTCACCCTCCTTCGTCTCGTTTCGTTCTCTTCCACCCTCCTTCATCTCGTTTCGCTCTCTTTCACCCTCCTTCGTCTCGTTTCGCTCTCTTTCACCCTCCTTCCTCTCGTTTCGCTCTCTTTCACCCTCCATCGTCTCGTTTCGCTGTCTTTCACCCTCCTTCGTCTCGTTTCGCTCTCTTTCACCCTCCTTCGTCTCGTTTCGCTCCCTTTGACCCTCCTTCATCTCGTTTCGCTCTCTTTCACCCTCCTTCGTCTCGTTCACTCTCTTTCACCCTCCTTCTTCTCGTTTCTCTCTCTTTCACACTCCTTCGTCTCGTTTCGCTCTCTTTCACCCTCCTTCGTCTCGTTTCGGTCTCCTTCACCCTCCTTCGTCTCGTTCCACTCTCTTTCACCCTCCTTCGACTCCTTTCGCCCTCTTTCACCCTCCTTCATCTCCTTTCGCTCTCTTTTACCCTCCTTCGTCTCGTTTCGCTCTCTTTCACCTTTCTTCGTCTCGTTTCGCTCTCTTTCACCCTCCTTCGTCTCGTTTCGGTCTCTTTCACCCTCCTTCTTCTCGTTCCACTCTCTTTCACCCTCCTACGACTCCTTTCGCTCTCTTTCACCCTCCTTCGTCTCGTTTCGCTCTCTTTCACCTCCTTCCTCTCGTTTCGCTCTCTTTCACCCACCATCGTCTTGTTTCGCCCTCTTTCACCCTCCTTCCTTTCGTTTCGCTCTTTTTCACCATCCATCGACTTGTTTCGCTCTCTTTCACTCTCCTTCGTCTCGTTTCGCTCTCTTTCACCCTCCACCGTATTGCTTCGCTCTCTTTTTCCCTCTTTCGTCTCGTTTCGCTCTCTTTGACCCTCCTTCGTCTCGTTTAGCTCTCTTTCATCCTCCTTCGTCGCGTTTCACTCTTTTTCACACTCCTTCGTCTCGTTTTGCTCTATTTCACCCTCCTTAGTCTCGTTTCGCTCTCTTTCACCCTCCTTCGTCTTGTTTCGCTCTGTTGCACCCGCCGTCGTCTCGTTTCGCCATCTTTCACCCTCCTTGTCTCGTTTCGCTCTCTTTCACCCTCCTCCATCTCGTTTCGCTCTCTTTCAACCTCCTTCATTTCTTTTCGCTCCCTTTCACCCTCCTTTGTCTCGTTTCGCTCTCTTTCAGCTTCCTTTGACTCGTTTCGCTCTCTTTCACCTTCCTTCGTCTCGTTTCTCTCTCTTTCACCCTCCTTCGTTTCGTTTCGCTCTCTTCCACCCTCCTTCATCTTGTTTCGCTCTCTTTCACCCTCCTTCGTCTCGTTTCGCTCTCTTTCACCCTCCATCTTCTCGTTTCGCTCTATTTCACCCTCCTTCATCTCGTTCCGCTCTCTTTCACCCTCCTTCGTCTCGTTTCGCTCTCTTTCACCCTCCTTCGTATCGTTTCGCTCTCTCTCACCCTCCACTGTCTTGTTTCGCTCTCTTTGACCCTCCTTCGTCTCGTTTAGCTCTCTTGCACCCTCCTTCGTCTCGTTTCGCTCTGTTTTACACTCCTTCGTCTCGTTTTGCTCTCTTTCACCCTCCTTCGTCTCGTTTCGCTCTCTTTCACCCTCCTTCGTCTTGTATCGCTCTGTTCCACACACCTTTGTTTCGTTTCGCCCTCTTTCACCCTCCTTCGTCTCGTTTCACTCTCTATCACCCTCCTTCGTCTCATTTCGTTCTCTTTCACCCTCCTTCGTCTCGTTCCGCTCTCTTTCACCCTCCTTCGACTCCTTTCGCTCTCTTTCACCCTCCTTCGTCTCGTTTCGCTCTCTTTCACCCTCCTTCGTCTCGTTTCGCTCTCTTACACGCTCCTTCATCTCGTTTCGATATCTTTCACCCTCCTTCCTCTCGTTTCGCTCTCTTCCGCCCTCCTTCGTCTTGTTTCGCTCTCTTTCACCCTCCTTCGTCTTGTTTCGCTCTCTTTCACCGTCCTTCGTCTCGTTTCGCTCTCTTTCACCCTCCACCGTCTCGTTTCGCTCTCTTTTACCCTCTTTCGTCTCGTTTCGCTCTCTGTGACCCTCCTTCGTCTCGTTTAGCTCTCTTTCACCCTGCTTCATCTCGTTTGCTCTCTTTCACCCTCCTTCATCTCGTTTCCCTCTCTTTGACCCTCCTTCATCTCGTTTCGCTCTCTTTCACCCTCCTTTGTCTCGTTTCGCTCTCTTTCACCTTCCTTCTTCTCGTTTCACTCTCTTTCACCCTCCTTCGTCTCGTTTTGCTCTCTTTCAACCTCCTTCGTCTCGTTTCGGTCTCCTTCACCCTCCTTCGCCTCGTTCCACTCTCTTTCACCCTCCTTCGACTCCTTTCGCTCTCTTCCACCCTCCTTCGTCTCATTTCGCTCTCTTTCACCCTCCTTCGTCTCGTTTCACTCTCTTTCAACTTTCTTCGTCTCGTTTCGCTCTCTTTCACCCTCCTTCGTCTCGTTTCGCTCTCTTTCACCCTCCTTCGTCTCGTTTCGCTCTCTTTCACCCTCCTTTGTCTCGTTTCGCTATCTTTCACCCTCCTTCCTCTCGTTTCGCTCTCTTTCACCCTCCATCATCTCGTTTAGCAATCTTTCACCCTCCTTCCTCTCGTTTCGCTCTCTTTCACCATCCATCATCTTGTTTCGCTCTCTTTCACTCTCCTTCTTCTCGTTTCGCTCTCTTTCACCCTCCACCGTCTCGTTTCGCTCTCTTTTACCCTCTTTCGTCTCGTTTCACTCTCTTTGACCCTCCTTCGTCCCGTTTAGCTCTCTTTCACTCTCCATCGTCTTGTTTCACTCTCTTTCACTCTCCTTCGTCTCGTTTCGCTCTCTTTCACCCTCCACCGTCTCGTTTCGCTCTCTTTTACCCTCTTTCGTCTTGTTTCGTCCTCTTTCACCTTCCTTTTCTCGTTTCGCTCTCTTTCACCCTCCTTCATCTCGTTTCGCTCTCTTTCACCCTCCTTCATTTCGTTTCGCTCCCTTTCACCCTCCTTAGTCTCATTTCGCTCTCTTTCACCTTCCTTCGTCTCGTTTCGCTCTCTTTCACCTTCCTTCGTCTCGTTTCTCTCTCTTTCACCCTCCTTCGTTTCGTTTCGCTCTCTTCCACACTCCTTCATCTCGTTTCGCTCTCTTTCACCCTCCTTCGTCTCGTTTCGCTCTCTTTCACCCTCCTTCTTCTCGTTTCGCTCTCTTTCACCCTCCTTCGTCTCGTTCCGCTCTCTTTTACCCTCCTTCGTCTCGTTTCACTCTCTTTCACCCTCCTTCGTCTCGTTTCGCTCTCTTTTACACTCTTTCATCTCGTTTCGCTCTCTTTTACCCTCCTTCATCTCGTTTCGCTCTCTTTCCTGCTCCTTCGTCTCGCTTCGCCCTCTTTCACCCTCCTTCGTCTCGTATTGCTCTCTTTCAACCTTCTTTCATCTCGTTTCGCTCTCTTTCACCCTCCTTCCTCTCATTTCGCTCTCTTTCACCCTCCATCGTCTTGTTTCGCTCTCTTTCACCCTCCTTCCTCTCGTTTCGCTCTCTTTCACCATCCATCGTCTCGTTTCGCTCTCTTTTACCCTCTTTCGTCTCGTTTCACTCTCTTTGACGCTCCTTCGTCTCGTTTAACTCTCTTTCACTCTCCATCGTCTCGTTTCGCTCTCTTTCACCCTCCTTCGTATCGTTTCGCTCTCTCTCACCCTCCACTGTCTTGTTTCGCTCTCTTTGACCCTCCTTCGACTCCTTTCGCTCTCTTTCACCCTCCTTCGTCTCGTTTCGCTCTCTTTCACCCTCCTTCCTCTCGTTTCGCTCTCTTTCACCCTCCATCGCCTCGTTTAGCAATCTTTCACCCTCCTTCCTCTCGTTTCGCTCTCTTTCACCATCCATCATCTTGTTTCGCTCTCTTTCACTCTCCTTCTTCTCGTTTCGCTCTCTTTCACCCTCCACCGTCTCGTTTCGCTCTCTTTTACCCTCTTTCGTCTCGTTTCACTCTCTTTGACCCTCCTTCATCCCGTTTAGCTCTCTTTCACCCTCCACCGTCTCGTTTCGCTCTCTTTTACCCTCTTTCGTCTTGTTTCGTCCTCTTTCACCTTCCTTTTCTCGTTTCGCTCTCTTTCACCCTCCTTCATCTCGTTTCGCTCTCTTTCACCCTCCTTCATTTCGTTTCGCTCCCTTTCACCCTCCATAGTCTCATTTCGCTCTCTTTCACCTTCCTTCGTCTCGTTTCGCTCTCTTTCACCTTCCTTCGTCTCGTTTCTCTCTCTTTCACCCTCCTTCGTTTCGTTTCGCTCTCTTCCACCCTCCTTCATCTCGTTTCGCTCTCTTTCACCCTCCTTCGTCTCGTTTCGCTCTCTTTCACCCTCCTTCTTCTCGTTTCGCTCTCTTTCACCCTCCTTCGTCTCGTTCCGCTCTCTTTTACCCTCCTTCGTCTCGTTTCACTCTCTTTCACCCTCCTTCGTCTCGTTTCGCTCTCTTTTACACTCTTTCATCTCGTTTCGCTCTCTTTTACCCTCCTTCATCTCGTTTCGCTCTCTTTCATGCTCCTTCGTCTCGCTTCGCCCTCTTTCACCCTCCTTCGTCTCGTTTTGCTCTCTTTCACCCTTCTTTCATCTCGTTTCGCTCTCTTTCACCCTCCTTCCTCTCATTTCGCTCTCTTTCACCCTCCATCGTCTTGTTTCGCTCTCTTTCACCCTCCTTCCTCTCGTTTCGCTCTCTTTCACCATCCATCGTCTCGTTTCGCTCTCATTTACCCTCTTTCGTCTCGTTTCACTCTCTTTGACCCTCCTTCGTCTCGTTTAACTCTCTTTCACTCTCCATCATCTTGTTTCGCTCTCTTTCACCCTCCTTCCTCTCGATTCGCTCTCTTTCAACATTCATCGTCTTGTTTCAATCTCTTTCACTCTCCTTCGTCTCGTTTCGCTCTCTTTCACCCTCCACCGTCTCGTTTCGCTCTCTTTTACCCTCTTTCGTCAAGTTTCGTCCTCTTTCACCTTCCTTGTCTCGTTTCGCTCTCTTTCACCCTCCTTCATCTCGTTTCGCTTTCTTTCACCCTCCTTCATTTCGTTTCGCTCCCTTTCACCCTCCTTTGTCTCGTTTCGCTCTCTTTCACCTTCCTTCATCTCGTTTCGCTCTCTTTCACCTTCCTTCGTCTCGTTTCGCTCTCTTTCACCCTCCTTTTTACTCGTTTCGGTCTCTTTCACCCTCCTTCGTCTCGTTCCACTCTCTTTCACCCTCCTACGACTCCTTTCGCTCCCTTTCACCCTCCTTAGTCTCATTTCGCTCTCTTTCACCTTCCTTCGTCTCGTTTCGCTCTCTTTCACCTTCCTTCGTCTCGTTTCTCTCTCTTTCACCCTCCTTCGTTTCGTTTCGCTCTCTTCCACCCTCCTTCATCTCGTTTCGCTCTCTTTCACCCTCCTTCGTCTCGTTTCGCTCTCTTTCACCCTCCTTCTTCTCGTTTCGCTCTCTTTCACTCTCCATCGCCTTGTTTCGCTCTCTTTCACCCTCCTTCCTCTCGATTCGCTCTCTTTCAACATTCATCGTCTTGTTTCAATCTCTTTCACTCTCCTTCGTCTCGTTTCGCTCTCTTTCACCCTCCACCGTCTCGTTTCGCTCTCTTTTACCCTCTTTCGTCTTGTTTCGTCCTCTTTCACCTTCCTTGTCTCGTTTCGGTCTCTTTCACCCTCCTTCGTCTCGTTCCACTCTCTTTCACCCTCCTACGACTCCTTTCGCTCCCTTTCACCCTCCTTAGTCTCATTTCGCTCTCTTTCACCTTCCTTCGTCTCGTTTCGCTCTCTTTCACCTTCCTTCGTCTCGTTTCTCTCTCTTTCACCCTCCTTCGTTTCGTTTCGCTCTCTTCCACCCTCCTTCATCTCGTTTCGCTCTCTTTCACCTCCTTCGTCTCGTTTCGCTCTCTTTCACCCTCCTTCTTCTCGTTTCGCTCTCTTTCACCCTCCTTCGTCTCGTTCCGCTCTCTTTTACCCTCCTTCGTCTCGTTTCACTCTCTTTCACCCTCCTTCGTCTCGTTTCGCTCTCTTTTGCACTCTTTCATCTCGTTTCGCTCTCTTTTACCCTCCTTCATCTCGTTTCGCTCTCTTTCATGCTCCTTCGTCTCGCTTCGCCCTCTTTCACCCTCCTTCGTCTCGTTTTGCTCTCTTTCACCCTTCTTTCATCTTGTTTCGCTCTGTTCCACCCGCCTTCGTCTCGTTTCGCCCTCTTTCACCCTCCTTCGTCTCGTTTCGCTCTCTTTCACCTTCCTTCGTCTCGTTTCGCTCTCTTTCACCTTCCTTCGTCTCGTTTCTCTCTCATTCACCCTCCTTCGTCTCGTTTCGCTCTCTTTCACCATCCTTCGTCTCGTTTCGCTCTCTTTCACCCTCCTTCGTCTCGTTTCGCTCTCTTTCACCCTCCTTTGTCTCGTTTCGCTCTCTTTCACCCTCCTTCCTCTCATTTCGCTCTCTTTCACCCTCCATCGTCTTGTTTCGCACTCTTTCACCCTCCTTCCTCTTGTTTCGCTCTCTTTCACCATCCATCGTCTCGTTTCGCTCTCTTTTACCCTCTTTCGTCTCGTTTCACTCTCTTTGACCCTCCTTCGTCTCGTTTAGCTCTCTTTCACTCTCCATCGTCTTGTTTCGCTCTCTTTCACCCTCCTTCATCTCGATTCGCTCTCTTTCAACATCCATTGTCTTGTTTCAATCTCTTTCACTCTCCTTCGTCTCGTTTCGCTCTCTTTCACCCTCCACCGTCTCGTTTCGCTCTCTTTTACCCTCTTTCGTCTTGTTTCGTCCTCTTTCACCTTCCTTGTCTCGTTTCGCTCTCTTTCACCCTCCTTCATCTCGTTTCGCTCTCTTTCACCCTCCTTCATTTCGTTTCGCTCCCTTTCACCCTCCTTTGTCTCGTTTCGCTCTCTTTCACCTTCTTTCATCTCGTTTCGCTCTCTTTCACCTTCCTTCGTCTCGTTTCGCTCTCTTTCACCCTCCTTCGTCTCGTTTCGGTCTCTTTCACCCTCCTTCGTCTCGTTCCACTCTCTTTCACCCTCCTACGACTCCTTTCGCTCTCTTTCACCCTCCTTCGTCTCATTTCGCTCTCTTTCACCCTCCTTCATCTCCTTTCGCTCTCTTTCACCCTCCTTCGTCTCGTTTCGCTCTCTTTCACCTTTCTTCGTCTCGTTTCGCTCTCTTTCACCCTCCTTTGTCTAGTTTCGCTCTCTTTCACCCTCCTTCATCTCGTTTCGCTCTCTTTCACCCTCCACTGTCTTGTTTCGCTCTCTTTGACCCTCCTTCGTCTCGTTTAGCTCTCTTGCACCCTCCTTCGTCTCGTTTCGCTCTGTTTTACACTCCTTCGTCTCGTTTTGCTCTCTTTCACCCTCCTTCGTCTCGTTTCGCTCTCTGTCACCCTCCTTCGTCTTGTATCGCTCTGTTCCACCCGCCTTTGTTTCGTTTCGCCCTCTTTCACCCTCCTTCGTCTCGTTTCACTCTCTATCACCCTCCTTCGTCTCATTTCGTTCTCTTTCACCCTCCTTCGTCTCGTTCCGCTGTCTTTCACCCTCCTTCGACTCCTTTCGCTCTCTTTCACCCTCCTTCGTCTCGTTTCGCTCTCTTTCACCCTCCTTCGTCACGTTTCACTCTCTTTCACGCTCCTTCATCTCGTTTCGATCTCTTTCACCCTCCTTCCTCTCATTTCGCTCTCTTTCGCCCTCCTTCGTCTTGTTTCGCTCTCTTTCACCCTCCTTCGTCTCGTTTCGCTCTCTTTCACCCTCCACCGTCTCGTTTCGCTCTCTTTTCCCCTCTTTCGTCTCGTTTCGCTCTCTCTGACCCTCCTTCGTCTCATTTAGCTCTCTTTCACCCTCCTTCATCTCGTTTCGCTCTCTTTCACCCTCCTTCATCTCGTTTCCCTCTCTTTGACCCTCCTTCATCTCGTTTCGCTCTCTTTCACCCTCCTTCATCTCGTTTCGCTCTCTTTCACCCTCCTTCTTCTCGTTTCGCTCTCTTTCACCCTCCTTCGTTTCGTTTCGCTCTCTTTCAACCTCCTTCGTCTCGTTTCGGTCTCCTTCACCCTCCTTCGTCTCGTTCCACTCTCTTTCACCCTCCTTCGACACCTTTCGCTCTCTTCCACCTCCTTCGTCTCATTTCGCTCTCTTTCACCCTCCTTCATCTCCTTTCGCTCTCTTTCACCCTCCAAGTCTCGTTTCACTCTCTTTCACCTTTCTTCGTCTCGTTTCGCTCTCTTTCACCCTCCTTCGTCTCGTTTCGCTCTCTTTCACCCTCCTTCGTCTCGTTTCGCTCTCTTTCACCCTCCTTTGACTCGTTTCGCTATCTTTCACCCTCCTTCCTCTCGTTTCGCTCTCTTTCACCCTCCATCGTCTTGTTTCGCAATCTTTCACCCTCCTTCCTCTCGTTTCGCTCTCTTTCACCCTCCTTCGTCTCGTTTCGCTCTCTTTCACCCTCCTTCCTCTCGTTTCGCTCTCTTTCACCCTCCATCGTCTCGTTTCGCTCTCTTTCACCCTCCTTCGTATCGTTTCGCTCTCTCTCACCCTCCACTGTCTTGTTTCGCTCTCTTTGACCCTCCTTCGTCTCGTTTAGCTCTCTTGCACCCTCCTTCGTCTCGTTTCGCTCTGTTTTACACTCCTTCGTCTCGTTTTGCTCTCTTTCACCCTCCTTCGTCTCGTTTCGCTCTCTTTCACCCTCCTTCGTCTTGTATCGCTCTGTTCCACCCGCCTTTGTTTCGTTTCGCCCTCTTTCACCCTCCTTCGTCTCGTTTCACTCTCTATCACCCTCCTTCGTCTCATTTCGTTCTCTTTCACCCTCCTTCGTCTCGTTCCGCTCTCTTTCACCCTCCTTCGACTCCTTTCGCTCTCTTTCACCCTCCTTAGTCTCGTTTCGCTCTCTTTCACCCTCCTTCGTCTCGTTTCGCTCTCTTTCACGCTCCTTCATCTCGTTTCGATCTCTTTCACCCTCCTTCCTCTCGTTTCGCTCTCTTCCGCCCTCCTTCGTCTTGTTTCGCTCTCTTTCACCCTCCTTCGTCTTGTTTCGCTCTCTTTCACCCTCCTTCGTCTCGTTTCGCTCTCTTTCACCCTCCACCGTCTCGTTTCGCTCTCTTCTCCCTCTTTCGTCTCGTTTCGCTCTCTGTGACCCTCCTTCGTCTCGTTTAGCTCTCTTTCACCCTGCTTCATCTCGTTTCGCTCTCTTTCACCCTCCTTCATCTCGTTTCCCTCTCTTTGACCCTCCTTCATCTCGTTTCGCTCTCTTTCACCCTCCTTTGTCTCGTTTCGCTCTCTTTCACCCTCCTTCTTCTCGTTTCGCTCTCTTTCACCCTCCTTCGTCTCGTTCCGCTCTCTTTCACCCTCCTTCGACTCCTTTCGCTCTCTTTCACCCTCCTTCGTCTCGTTTCGCTCTCTTTCACCCTCCTTCGTCTCGTTTCGCTCTCTTTCACGCTCCTTCATCTCGTTTCGATCTCTTTCACCCTCCTTCCTCTCGTTTCGCTCTCTTCCGCCCTGCTTCGTCTTGTTTCGCTCTCTTTCACCCTCCTTCGTCTTGTTTCGCTCTCTTTCACCCTCCTTCGTCTCGTTTCGCTCTCTTTCACCCTCCACCGTCTCGTTTCGCTCTCTTCTCCCTCTTTCGTCTCGTTTCGCTCTCTGTGACCCTCCTTCGTCTCGTTTAGCTCTCTTTCACCCTGCTTCATCTCGTTTCGCTCTCTTTCACCCTCCTTCATCTCGTTTCCCTCTCTTTGACCCTCCTTCATCTCGTTTCGCTCTCTTTCACCCTCCTTTGTCTCGTTTCGCTCTCTTTCACCCTCCTTCTTCTCGTTTCGCTCTCTTTCACCCTCCTTCGTCTCGTTTCGCTCTCTTTCAACCTCCTTCGTCTCGTTTGGGTCTCCTTCACCCTCCTTCGTCTCGTTCCACTCTCTTTCACCCTCCTTCGACTCCTTTCGCTCTCTTCCACCCTCCTTCGTCTCATTTCGCTCTCTTTCACCCTCCTTCATCTCCTTTCGCTCTCTTTCACCCTCCAAGTCTCGTTTCACTCTCTTTCACCTTTCTTCGTCTCGTTTCGCACTCTTTCACCCTCCTTCGTCTCGTTTCACTCTCTTTCACCCTCCTTCGTCTCGTTTCACTCTCTTTCACCCTCCTTTGTCTCGTTTCGCTATCTTTCACCCTCCTTCCTCTCGTTTCGCTCTCTTTCACCCTCCATCGTCTCGTTTCGCAATCTTTCACCCTCCTTCCTCTCGTTTCGCTCTCTTTCACCATCCATCGTCTTGTTTCGCTCTCTTTCACCCTCCTTCGTCTCGTTTCACTCTCTATCACCCTCCTTCGTCTCATTTCGTTCTCTTTCACCCTCCTTCGTCTCGTTCCGCTCTCTTTCACCCTCCTTCGACTCCTTTCGCTCTCTTTCACCCTCCTTAGTCTCGTTTCGCTCTCTTTCACCCTCCTTCGTCTCGTTTCGCTCTCTTTCACGCTCCGTCATCTCGTTTCGATCTCTTTCACCCTCCTTCCTCTCGTTTCGCTCTCTTCCGCCCTCCTTCGTCTTGTTTCGCTCTCTTTCACCCTCCTTCGTCTTGTTTCGATCTCTTTCACCCTCCTTCGTCTCGTTTCGCTCTCTTTCACCCTCCACCGTCTCGTTTCGCTCTCTTCTCCCTCTTTCGTCTCGTTTCGCTCTCTGTGACCCTCCTTCGTCTCGTTTTGCTCTCTTTCACCCTGCTTCATCTCGTTTCGCTCTCTTTCACCCTCCTTCATCTCGTTTCCCTCTCTTTGACCCTCCTTCATCTCGTTTCGCTCTCTTTCACCCTCCTTTGTCTCGTTTCGCTCTCTTTCACCCTCCTTCTTCTCGTTTCGCTCTCTTTCACCCTCCTTCGTCTCGTTCCGCTCTCTCTCACCCTCCTTCGACTCCTTTCGCTCTCTTTCACCCTCCTTCGTCTCGTTTCGCTCTCTTTCACCCTCCTTCGTCTCGTTTCGCTCTCTTTCACGCTCCTTCATCTCGTTTCGATCTCTTTCACCCTCCTTCCTCTCGTTTCGCTCTCTTCCGCCCTGCTTCGTCTTGTTTCGCTCTCTTTCACCCTCCTTCGTCTTGTTTCGCTCTCTTTCACCCTCCTTCGTCTCGTTTCGCTCTCTTTCACCCTCCACCGTCTCGTTTCACTCTCTTCTCCCTCTTTCGTCTCGTTTCGCTCTCTGTGACCCTCCTTCGTCTCGTTTAGCTCTCTTTCACCCTGCTTCATCTCGTTTCGCTCTCTTTCACCCTCCTTCATCTCGTTTCCCTCTCTTTGACCCTCCTTCATCTCGTTTCGCTCTCTTTCACCCTCCTTTGTCTCGTTTCGCTCTCTTTCACCCTCCTTCTTCTCGTTTCGCTCTCTTTCACCCTCCTTCGTCTCGTTTCGCTCTCTTTCAACCTCCTTCGTCTCGTTTGGGTCTCCTTCACCCTCCTTCGTCTCGTTCCACTCTCTTTCACCCTCCTTCGACTCCTTTCGCTCTCTTCCACCCTCCTTCATCTCATTTCGCTCTCTTTCACCCTCCTTCATCTCCTTTCGCTCTCTTTCACCCTCCAAGTCTCGTTTCACTCTCTTTCACCTTTCTTCGTCTCGTTTCGCACTCTTTCACCCTCCTTCGTCTCGTTTCGCTCTCTTTCACCCTCCTTCGTCTCGTTTCACTCTCTTTCACCCTCCTTTGTCTCGTTTCGCTATCTTTCACCCTCCTTCCTCTCGTTTCGCTCTCTTTCACCCTCCATCGTCTCGTTTCGCAATCTTTCACCCTCCTTCCTCTCGTTTCGCTCTCTTTCACCATCCATCGTCTTGTTTCGCTCTCTTTCACTCTCCTTCTTCTCGTTTCGCTCTCTTTCACCCTCCACCGTCTCGTTTCGCTCTCTTTTACCCTCTTTCATCTCGTTTCACTCTCTTTGACCCTCCATCGTCCCGTTTAGCTCTCTTTCACTCTCCATCATCTTGGTTCACTCTCTTTCACTCTCCTTCGTCTCGTTTCGCTCTCTTTCACCCTCCACCGTCTCGTTTCGCTCTCTTTTACCCTCTTTCGTCTTGTTTCGTCCTCTTTCACCTTCCTTTTCTCGTTTCGCTCTCTTTCACCCTCCTTCATCTCGTTTCGCTCTCTTTCACCCTCCTTCATTTCGTTTCGCTCCCTTTCACCCTCCTTAGTCTCATTTCGCTCTCTTTCACCTTCCTTCATCTCGTTTCGCTCTCTTTCACCTTCCTTCGTCTCGTTTCTCTCTCTTTCACCCTCCTTCGTTTCGTTTCGCTCTCTTCTACCCTCCTTCATCTCGTTTCGCTCTCTTTCACCCTCCTTCGTCTCGTTTCTCCCTCTTTCACCCTCCTTCGTTTCGTTTCGCTCTCTTCTACCCTCCTTCATCTCGTTTCGCTCTCTTTCACCCTCCTTCGTCTCGTTTCGCTCGCTTTCACCCTCCTTCTTCTCGTTTCGCTCTCTTTCACCCTCCTTCGTCTCGTTCCGCTCTCTTTTACCCTCCTTCGTCTCGTTTCACTCTCTTTCACCCTCCTTCGTCTCGTTTCGCTCTCTTTTACACTCTTTCATCTCGTTTCGCTCTCTTTTACCCTCCTTCATCTCGTTTCGCTCTCTTTCATGCTCCTTCGTCTCGCTTCGCCCTCTTTCACCCTCGTTCGTCTCGTTTTGCTCTCTTTCACCCTTCTTTCATCTCGTTTCGCTCTCTTTCACCCTCCTTACTCTCATTTCGCTCTCTTTCACCCTCCATCATCTTGTTTCGCTCTCTTTCACCCTCCTTCCTCTCGTTTCGCTCTCTTTCACCATCCATCGTCTCGTTTCGCTCTCTTTTACCCTCTTTCGTCTCGTTTCACTCTCTTTGACCCTCCTTCGTCTCGTTTAGCTCTCTTTCACTCTCCATCGTCTTGTTTCGCTCTCTTTCACCCTCCTTCCTCTCGATTCGCTCTCTTTCAACATTCATCGTCTTGTTTCAATCGCTTTCACTCTCCTTCGTCTCGTTTCGCTCTCTTTCACCCTCCACCGTCTCGTTTCGCTCTCTTTTACCGTCTTTCGTCTTGTTTCGTCCTCTTTCACCTTCCTTGTCTCGTTTCGCTCTCTTTCACCCTCCTTCATCTCGTTTCGCTTTCTTTCACCCTCCTTCATTTCGTTTCGCTCCCTTTCACCCTCCTTTGTCTCGTTTCGCTCTCTTTCACCTTCCTTCATCTCGTTTCGCTCTCTTTCACCTTCCTTCGTCTCGTTTCGCTCTCTTTCACCCTCCTTCGTCTCGTTTCGGTCTCTTTCACCCTCCTTCGTCTCGTTCCACTCTCTTTCACCCTCCTACGACTCCTTTCGCTCCCTTTCACCCTCCTTAGTCTCATTTCGCTCTCTTTCACTTTCCTTCGTCTCGTTTCGCTCTCTTTCACCTTCCTTCGTCTCGTTTCTCTCTCTTTCACCCTCCTTCGTTTCGTTTCGCTCTCTTCCACCCTCCTTCATCTCGTTTCGCTCTCTTTCACCCTCCTTCGTCTCGTTTCGCTCTCTTTCACCCTCCTTCTTCTCGTTTCGCTCTCTTTCACCCTCCTTCGTCTCGTTCCGCTCTCTTTTACCCTCCTTCGTCTCGTTTCACTCTCTTTCACCCTCCTTCGTCTCGTTTCGCTATCTTTTACACTCTTTCATCTCGTTTCGCTCTCTTTTACCCTCCTTCATCTCGTTTCGCTCTCTTTCACTCTCCATCGTCTTGTTTCGCTCTATTTCACCCTCCTTCCTCTCGATTCGCTCTCTTTCAACATTCATCGTCTTGTTTCAATCTCTTTCACTCTCCTTCGACTCGTTTCGCTCTCTTTCACCCTCCACCGTCTCGTTTCGCTCTCTTTTATCGTCTTTCGTCTTGTTTCGTCCTCTTTCACCTTCCTTGTCTCGTTTCGCTCCCTTTCACCCTCCTTCATCTCGTTTCGCTCTCTTTCACCTTCCTTCGTCTCGTTTCGCTCTCTTTCACCCTCCTTCGTCTCGTTTCGGTCTCTTTCACCCTCCTTCGTCTCGTTCCACTCTCTTTCACCCTCCTACGACTCCTTTCGCTCCCTTTCACCCTCCTTCGTCTCGTTTCGGTCTCTTTCACCCTCCTTCGTCTCGTTCCACTCTCTTTCACCCTCCTACGACTCCTTTCGCTCCCTTTCACCCTCCTTAGTCTCATTTCGCTCTCTTTCACCTTCTTTCGTCTCGTTTCGCTCTCTTTCACCTTCCTTCGTCTCGTTTCTCTCTCTTTCACCCTCCTTCGTTTCGTTTCGCTCTCTTCCACCCTCCTTCATCTCGTTTCACTCTCTTTCACCCTCCTTCGTCTCGTTTCGCTCTCTTTCACCCTCCTTCTTCTCGTTTCGCTCTCTTTCACCCTCCTTCGTCTCGTTCCGCTCTCTTTTACCCTCCTTCGTCTCGTTTCACTCTCTTTCACCCTCCTTCGTCTCGTTTCGCTCTCTTTTACACTCTTTCATCTCGTTTCGCTCTCTTTTGCCCTCCTTCATCTCGTTTCGCTCTCTTTCATGCTCCTTCGTCTCGCTTCGCCCTCTTTCACCCTCCTTCGTCTCGTTTTGCTCTCTTTCACCCTTCTTTCATCTCGTTTCGCTCTGTTCCACCCGCCTTCGTCTCGTTTCGCCCTCTTTCACCCTCCTTCGTCTCGTTTCGCTCTCTTTCACCTTCCTTCGTCTCGTTTCGCTCTCTTTCACCTTCCTTCGTCTCGTTTCTCTCTCATTCACCCTCCTTCGTCTCGTTTCGCTCTCTTTCACCATCCTTCGTCTCGTTTCGCTCTCTTTCACCCTCCTTCGTCTCGTTTCGCTCTCTTTCACCCTCCTTTGTCTCGTTTCGCTCTCTTTCACCCTCCTTCCTCTCATTTCGCTCTCTTTCACCGTCCATCGTCTTGTTTCGCACTCTTTCACCCTCCTTCCTCTCGTTTCGCTCTCTTTCACCATCCATCGTCTCGTTTCGCTCTCTTTTACCCTCTTTCGTCTCGTTTCACTCTCTTTGACCCTCCTTCGTCTCGTTTAGCTCTCTTTCACTCTCCATCGTCTTGTTTCGCTCTCTTTCACCCTCCTTCCTATCGATTCGCCCTCTTTCAACATCCATTGTCTTGTTTCAATCTCTTTCACTCTCCTTCGTCTCGTTTCGCTCTCTTTCACCCTCCACCGTCTCGTTTCGCTCTCTTTTACCCTCTTTCGTCTTGTTTCGTCCTCTTTCACCTTCCTTGTCTCGTTTCGCTCTCTTTCACCCTCCTTCATCTCGTTTCGCTCTCTTTCACCCTCCTTCATTTCGTTTCGCTCGCTTTCACCCTCCTTTGTCTCGTTTCGCTCTCTTTCACCTTCCTTCATCTCGTTTCGCTCTCTTTCACCTTCCTTCGTCTCGTTTCGCTCTCTTTCACCCTCCTTCGTCTCGTTTCGGTCTCTTTCACACTCCTTCGTCTCGTTCCACTCTCTTTCACCCTCCTACGACTCCTTTCGCTCTCTTTCACCCTCCTTCGTCTCATTTCGCTCTCTTTCACCCTCCTTCATCTCCTTTCGCTCTCTTTCAACCTCCTTCGTCTCGTTTCGCTCTCTTTCACCTTTCTTCGTCTCGTTTCGCTCTCTTTCACCCTCCTTTGTCTAGTTTCGCTCTCTTTCACCCTCCTTCATCTCGTTTCGCTCTCTTTCACCCTCCACTGTCTTGTTTCGCTCTCTTTGACCCTCCTTCGTCTCGTTTAGCTCTCTTGCACCCTCCTTCGTCTCGTTTCGCTCTGTTTTACCCTCCTTCGTCACGTTTTGCTCTCTTTCACCCTCCTTCGTCTCGTTTCGCTCTCTGTCACCCTCCTTCGTCTTGTATCGCTTTGTTCCATCCGCCTTTGTTTCGTTTCGCCCACTTTCACCCTCCTTCGTCTCGTTTCACTCTCTATCACCCTCCTTCGTCTCATTTCGTTCTCTTTCACCCTCCTTCGTCTCGTTCCGCTGTCTTTCACCCTCCTTCGACTCCTTTCGCTCTCTTTCACCCTCCTTCATCTCGTTTCGCTCTCTTTCACCCTCCTTCGTCACGTTTCACTCTCTTTCACGCTCCTTCATCTCGTTTCGATCTCTTTCACCCTCCTTCCTCTCGTTTCGCTCTCTTTCGCCCTCCTTCGTCTTGTTTCGCTCTCTTTCACCCTCCTTCGTCTCGTTTCGCTCTCTTTCACCCTCCACCGTCTCGTTTCGCTCTCTTTTCCCCTCTTTCGTCTCGTTTCGCTCTCTCTGACACTCCTTCGTCTCGTTTAGCTCTCTTTCACCCTCCTTCATCTCGTTTCGCTCTCTTTCACCCTCCTTCGTCTCGTTTCACACTCTTTCACCTTTCTTCGTCTCGTTTCGCTCTCTTTCACCCTCCTTCGTCTCGTTTCGCTCTCTTTCACCCTCCTTCGTCTCGTTTCGCTTTCTTTCACCCTCCTTTGTCTCGTTTCGCTATCTTTCACCCTCCTTCCTCTCGTTTTGCTCTCTTTCACCCTCCATCGTCTTGCTTCGCAATCTTTCACCCTCCTTCCTCTCGTTTCGCTCTCTTTCACCTTCCATCGTCTTGTTTCGCTCTCTTTCAGTCTCCTTCTTCTCGTTTTGCTCTCTTTCACCCTCCACCGTCTCGATTCGCTCTCTTTTACCCTCTTTCGTCTCGTTTCACTCTCTTTGACCCTCCTTCGTCCCGTTTAGCTCTCTTTCACTCTCCATCGTCTTGTTTCACTCTATTTCACTCTCCTTCGTCTCGTTTCGCTCTCTTTCACCCTCCACCGTCTCGTTTCGCTCTCTTTTACCCTCTTTCGTCTTGTTTCGTCCTCTTTCACCGTCCTTTTCTCGTTTCGCTCTCTTTCACCCTCCTTCATCTCGTTTCGCTCTCTTTCACCCTCCTTCATTTCGTTTCGCTCCCTTTCACCCTCCTTTGTCTCATTTCGCTCTCTTTCACCTTCCATCGTCTCGTTTCGCTCTCTTTCACCTTCCTTCGTCTCGTTTCTCTCTCTTTCACCCTAATTCGTTTCGTTTCGCTCTCTTCCACCCTCCTTCATCTCGTTTCGCTCTCTTTCACCCTCCTTCGTCTCGTTTCGCTCTCTTTCACCCTCCTTCTTCTCGTTTCGCTCTCTTTCACCCTCCTTCGTCTCGTTCCGCTCTCTTTTACCCTCCTTCATCTCGTTTCACTCTCTTTCACCCTCCTTCGTCTCGTTTCGCTCTCTTTTACACTCTTTCATCTCGTTTCGCTCTCTTTTACCCTCCTTCATCTCGTTTCGCTCTCTTTCATGCTCCTTCGTCTCGCTTCGCCCTCTTTCACCCTCCTTCGTCTCGTTTTGCTCTCTTTCACCCTTCTTTCATCATGTTTCGCTCTGTTCCACCCGCCTTCGTCTTGTTTCGGTCTCTTTCACCCTCCTTCATCTTCTTTCGCTCTCTTTCACCCTCCTTGGTCTCGTTTCGCTCTCTTTCACCTTTCTTCGTCTCGTTTCGCTCTCTTTCACCCTCCTTCATCTCGTTTCGCTCTCTTTCACCCTCGTTCGTTTCGTTTCGCTCTCTTTCACCATCCTTCGTCTCGTTTCGCTCTCTTTCACCCTCCTTCGTCTCGTTGCGCTCTCTTTCACCCTCCTTTGTCTCGTTTCGCTCTCTTTCACCCTCCTTCCTCTCATTTCGCTCTCTTTCACCCTCCATCGTCTTGTTTCGCTCTCTTTCACCCTCCTTCCTCTCGTTTCGCTCTCTTTCTCCATCCATCGTCTCGTTTCGCTCTCTTTTACCCTCTTTCGTCTCGTTTCACTCTCTTTGACCCTCCTTCGTCTCGTTTAGCTCTCTTTCACTCTCCATCGTCTTGTTTCGCTCTCTTTCACCCTCCTTCCTATCGATTCGCTCTCTTTCAACATCCATCGTCTTGTTTCAATCTCTTTCACTCTCCTTCGTCTCGTTTCGCTCTCTTTCACACTCCACCGCCTCGTTTCGCTCTCTTTTACCCTCTTTCGTCTTGTTTCGTCCTCTTTCACCTTCCTTGTCTCGTTTCGCTCTCTTTCACCCTCCTTCATCTCGTTTCGCTCTCTTTCACCCTCCTTCATTTCGTTTCGCTCCCTTTCACCCTCCTTTGTCTCGTTTCGCTCTCTTTCACCTTCCTTCATCTCGTTTCGCTCTCTTTCACCTTCCTTCGTCTCGTTTCGCTCTCTTTCACCCTCCTTCGTCTCGTTTCGGTCTCTTTCACCCTCCTTCGTCTCGTTCCACTCTCTTTCACCCTCCTACGACTCCTTTCGCTCTCTTTCACCCTCCTTCGTCTCATTTCGCTCTCTTTCACCCTCCTTCATCTCCTTTCGCTCTCTTTCACCTTCCTTCGTCTCGTTTCGCTCTCTTTCACCTTTCTTCGTCTCGTTTCGCTCTCTTTCACCCTCCTTTGTCTAGTTTCGCTCTCTTTCACCCTCCACTGTCTTGTTTCGCTCTGTTTGACCCTCTTTCGTCTCGTTTAGCTCTCTATCACCCTCCTTCGTCTCATTTCGTTCTCTTTCACCCTCCTTCGTCTCGTTCTGCTGTCTTTCACCCTCCTTCGACTCCTTTCGCTCTCTTTCACCCTCCTTCGTCTCGTTTCGCTCTCTTTCACCCTCATTCGTCTCGTTTCGCTCTCTTTCACCCTCCACCGTCTCGTTTCGCTCTCTTTTCCCCTCTTTCGTCTCGTTTCGCTCTCTCTGACCCTCCTTCGTCTCGTTTAGCTCTCTTTCACCCTCCTTCATCTCGTTTCGCTCTCTTTCACCCTCCTTCATCTCGTTTCCCTCTCTTTGACCCTCCTTCATCTCGTTTCGCTCTCTTTCACCCTCCTTCGTCTCGTTTCGCTCTCTTTCAACCTCCTTCTTCTCATTTCGCTCTCTTTCACCCTCCTTCGTCTCGTTTCGCTCTCTTTCAACCTCCTTCGTCTCGTTTCGGTCTCCTTCACCCTCCTTCGTCTCGTTCCACTCTCTTTCACCCTCCTTCGACTCCTTTCGCTCTCTTCCACCCTCCTTTGTCTCATTTCGCTCTCTTTCACCCTCCTTCATCTCCTTTCGCACTCTTTCACCCTCCAAGTCTCGTTTCACTCTCTTTCACCTTTCTTCGTCTCGTTTCGCTCTCTTTCACCCTCCTTCGTCTCGTTTCGCTCTCTTTCACCCTCCTTCGTCTCGTTTCGCTCTCTTTCACCCTCCTTTGTCTCGTTTCGCTATCTTTCACCCTCCTTCCTCTCGTTTCGCTCTCTTTCACCCTCCATCGTCTTGTTTCGCAATCTTTCACACTCCTTCCTCTCGTTTCGCTCTCTTTCACCTTCCATCGTCTTGTTTTGCTCTCTTTCACTCTCCTTCTTCTCGTTTCGCTCTCTTTCACCCTCCACCGTCTCGTTTCGCTCTCTTTTACCCTCTTTTGTCTCGTTTCACTCTCTTTGACCCTCCTTCGTCCCGTTTAGCTCTCTTTCACTCTCCATCGTCTTGTTTCACTCTATTTCACTCTCCTTCGTCTCGTTTCGCTCTCTTTCACCCTCCACCGTCTCGTTTCGCTCTCTTTTACGCACTTTCGTCTTGTTTCGTCCTCTTTCACCTTCCTTTTCTCGTTTCGCTCTCTTTCACCCTCCTTCATCTCGTTTCGCTCTCTTTCACCCTCCTTCATTTCGTTTCGCTCCCTTTCACCCTCCTTTGTCTCATTTCGCTCTCTTTCACCTTCCTTCGTCTCGTTTCGCTCTCTTTCACCTTCCTTCGTCTCGTTTCTCTCTCTTTCACCCTAATTCGTTTCGTTTCGCTCTCTTCCACCCTCCTTCATCTCGTTTCGCTCTCTTTCACCCTCCTTCGTCTCGTTTCGCTCTCTTTCACCCTCCTTCTTCTCGTTTCGCTCTCTTTCACCCTCCTTCGTCTCGTTCCGCTCTCTTTTACCCTCCTTCGTCTCGTTTCACTCTCTTTCACCCTCCTTCGTCTCGTTTCGCTCTCTTTTACACTCTTTCATCTCGTTTCGCTCTCTTTTACCCTCCTTCATCTCGTTTCGCTCTCTTTCATGCTCCTTCGTCTCGCTTCGCCCTCTTTCACCCTCCTTCGTCTCGTTTTGCTCTCTTTCACCCTTCTTTCATCTTGTTTCGCTCTGTTCCACCCGCCTTCGTCTCGTTTCGCCCTCTTTCACCCTCCTTCATCTCGTTTCGCTCTCTTTCACCCTCCATCATCTCGTTTCGCTCTCTTTCACCCTCCTTCATCTCGTTTCGCTCCCTTTCACCCTCCTTTGTCTCATTTCGCTCTCTTTCACCTTCCTTCGTATCGTTTCGCTCTCTTTCACCTTCCTTCGTCTCGTTTCTCTCTCATTCACCCTCCTTCGTATCGTTTCGCTCTCTTTCACCATCCTTCGTCTCGTTTCGCTCTCTTTCACCCTCCTTCGTCTCGTTTCGCTCTCTTTCACCCTCCTTCGTCTCGTTTCGCTCTCTTTCACCCTCCTTCCTCTCATTTCGCTCTCTTTCACCCTCCATCGTCTTGTTTCGCTCTCTTTCACCCTCCTTCCTCTCGTTTCGCTCTCTTTCACCATCCATCGTCTCGTTTCGCTCTCTTTTACCCTCTTTCGTCTCGTTTCACTCTCTTTGACCCTCCTTCGTCTCGTTTAGCTCTCTTTCACTCTCCATCGTCTTGTTTCGCTCTCTTTCACCCTCCTTCCTCACGATTCGCTCTCTTTCAACATCCATCGTCTTGTTTCACTCTCTTTCACTCTCCTTCATCTCGTTTCGCTCTCTTTCACCCTCCACCGTCTCGTTTCGCTCTCTTTTACCCTCTTTCGTCTTGTTTCGTCCTCTTCCACCTTCCTTGTCTCGTTTCGCTCTCTTTCACCCTCCTTCATCTCGTTTCGCTCTCTTTCACCCTCCTTCATTTCATTTCGCTCCCTTTCACCCTCCTTTGTCTCGTTTCGCGCTCTTTCACCTTCCTTCGTCTCGTTTCGCTCTCTTTCACCTTCCTTCGTCTCGTTTCGCTCTCTTTCACCCTCCTTCGTCCCGTTTCAGTCTCTTTCACCCTCCTTCGTCTCGTTCCACTCTCTTTCACCCTCCTACGACTCCTTTCGCTCTCTTTCACCCTCCTTCGTCTCATTTCGCTCTCTTTCACCCTCCTTCATCTCCTTTCGCTCTCTTTCACCCTCCTTCGTCTCGTTTCGCTCTCTTTCACCTTTCTTCGTCTCGTTTCGCTCTCTTTCACCCTCCTTCGTCTCGTTTCGCTCTCTTTCACCCTCCTTCGTCTCGTTTCGCTCTCTTTCACCCTCCTTTGTCTAGTTTCGCTCTCTTTCACCCTCCTTCCTCTCGTTTCGCTCTCTTTCACCCTCCGTCGTCTTGTTTCGCTCTCTTTCACCCTCCTTCATCTCGTTTAGCTCTCTTTCACCCTCCTTCCTCTCGTTTCACTCTCTTTCGCCCTCCTTCGTCTTGTTTCGCTCTCTTTCACCCTCCTTCATCTCGTTTCGCTCTCTTTCACCCTCGTTCCTCTCGTTTCGCTCTCTTTCGCCCTCCTTCGTCTTGTTTCGCTCTCTTTCACCGTCCTTCGTCTCGTTTCGCGCTCTTTCACCCTCCACCGTCTCGTTTCAGTCTCTTTCACCCTCCTTCATCTTCTTTCGCTCTCTTTCACCCTCCTTGGTCTCGTTTCGCTCTCTTTCACCTTTCTTCGTCTCGTTTCGCTCTCTTTCACCCTCCTTCATCTCGTTTCGCTCTCTTTCACCCTCGTTCGTTTCGTTTCGCTCTCTTTCACCATCCTTCGTCTCGTTTCGCTCTCTTTCACCCTCCTTCGTCGCGTTGCGCTCTCTTTCACCCTCCTTTGTCTCGTTTCGCTCTCTTTCACCCTCCTTCCTCTCGTTTCGCTCTCTTTCACCATCCATCGTCTCGTTTCGCTCTCTTTTACCCTCTTTCGTCTCGTTTCACTCTCTTTGACCCTCCTTCGTCTCGTTTAGCTCTCTTTCACTCTCCATCGTCTTGTTTCGCTCTCTTTCACCCTCCTTCCTATCGATTCGCTCTCTTTCAACATCCATCGTCTTGTTTCAATCTCTTTCACTCTCCTTCGTCTCGTTTCGCTCTCTTTCACCCTCCACCGTCTCGTTTCGCTCTCTTTTACCCTCTTTCGTCTTGTTTCGTCCTCTTTCACCTTCCTTGACTCGTTTCGCTCTCTTTCACCCTCCTTCATCTCGTTTCGCTCTCTTTCACCCTCCTTCATTTCGTTTCGCTCCCTTTCACCCTCCTTTGTCTCGTTTCGCTCTCTTTCACCTTCCTTCATCTCGTTTCGCTCTCTTTCACCTTCCTTCGTCTCGTTTCGCTCTCTTTCACCCTCCTTCGTCTCGTTTCGGTCTCTTTCACCCTCCTTCGTCTCGTTCCACTCTCTTTCACCCTCCTACGACTCCTTTCGCTCTCTTTCACCCTCCTTCATCTCCTTTCGCTCTCTTTCACCCTCCTTCTTCTCGTTTCGCTCTCTTTCACCTTTCTTCGTCTCGTTTCGCTCTCTTTCACCCTCCTTTGTCTAGTTTCGCTCTCTTTCACCCTCCTTCATCTCGTTTCGCTCTCTTTCACCCTCCACTGTCTTGTTTCGCTCTGTTTGACCCTCTTTCGTCTCGTTTAGCTCTCTATCACCCTCCTTCGTCTCATTTCATTCTCTTTCACCCTCCTTCGTCTCGTTCCGCTGGCTTTCACCCTCCTTCGACTCCTTTCGCTCTCTTTCACCCTCCTTCGTCTCGTTTCGCTCTCTTTCACCCTCTTTCGTCTCGTTTCGCCCTCTCTGACCCTCCTTCGTCTCGTTTAGCTCTCTTTCACCCTCCTTCATCTCGTTTCGCTCTCTTTCACCCTCCTTCATCTCGTTTCCCTCTCTTTGACCCTCCTTCATCTCGTTTCCCTCTCTTTCACCCTCCTTCGTCTCGTTTCGCTCTCTTTCACCCTCCTTCTTCTCGTTTCGCTCTCTTTCACCTTCCTTCGTCTCGTTTCGCTCTCTTTCAACCTCCTTCGTCTCGTTTCGGTCTCCTTCACCCTCCTTCGTCTCGTTCCACTCTCTTTCACCCTCCTTCGACTCCTTTCGCTCTCTTCCACCCTCCTTCGTCTCATTTCGCTGTCTTTCACCCTCCTTCAGCTCCTTTCGCTCTCTTTCACCCTCCAAGTCTCGTTTCACTCTCTTTCACTTTTCTTCGTCTCGTTTCGCTCTCTTTCACCCTCCTTCGTCTCGTTTCGCTCTCTTTCACCCTCCTTCGTCTCGTTTCGGTCTCTTTCACCCTCCTTTGTCTCGTTTCGCTATCTTTCACCCTCCTTCCTCTCGTTTCGCTCTCTTTCACCCTCCATCGTCTTGTTTCGCAATCTTTCACCCTCCTTCCTCTCGTTTCGCTCTCTTTCACCATCCATCGTCTTGTTTCGCTCTCTTTCACTCTCCTTCTTCTCGTTTCGCTCTCTTTCACCCTCCACCGTCTCGTTTCGCTCTCTTTTACCCTCTTTCGTCTCGTTTCTATCTCTTTGACCCTCCTTCATCCCGTTTAGCTCTCTTTCACTCTCCTTCGTCTCGTTTCGCTCTCTTTCACACTCAACCGTCTCGTTTCGCTCTCTTTTACCCTCTTTCGTCTTGTTTCGTCCTCTTTCACCTTCCTTTTCTCGTTTCGCTCTCTTTCACCCTCCTTTGTCTCATTTTGCTCTCTTTCACCTTCCTTCGTCTCGTTTCTCTCTCTTTCACCCTAATTCGTTTCGTTTCGCTCTCTTCCACCCTCCTTCATCTCGTTTCGCTCTCTTTCACCCTCCTTCGTCTCGTTTCGCTCTCTTTCACCCTCCTTCTCGTTTCGCTCTCTTTGACCCTCCTTCGTCTCGTTCCGCTCTCTTTTACCCTCCTTCGTCTCGTTTCACTCTCTTTCACCCTCCTTCGTCTCGTTTCGCTCTCTTTTACACTCTTTCATCTCGTTTCGCTCTCTTTTACCCTCCTTCATCTCGTTTCGCTCTCTTTCATGCTCCTTCGTCTCGCTTCGCCCTCTTTCACCCTCCTTCGTCTCGTTTTGCTCTCTTTCACCCTTCTTTCATCTTGTTTCGCTCTGTTCCACCCGCCTTCATCTCGTTTCGCCCTCTTTCACCCTCCTTCATCTCGTTTCGCTCGCTTTCACCCTCCATCATCTCGTTTCGCTCTCTTTCACCCACCTTCATCTCGTTTCGCTCCCTTTCACCCTCCTTTGTCTCGTTTCGCTCTCTTTCACCTTCCTTCGTCTCGTTTCGCTCTCTTTCACCTTCCTTCATCTCGTTTCTCTCTCATTCACCCTCCTTCGTATCGTTTCGCTCTCTTTCACCATCCTTCGTCTCGTTTCGCTCTCTTTCACCCTCCTTCGTCTCGTTTCGCTCTCTTTCACCCTCCTTCGTCTCGTTTCGCTCTTTCACCCTCCTTCCTCTCATTTCGCTCTCTTTCACCCTCCATCGTCTTGTTTCGCTCTCTTTCACCCTCCTTCCTCTCGTTTCGCTCTCTTTGACCCTCCTTCGTCTCGTTTCGCTCTCTTTCACCCTCCTTCGTCTCGTTTCGCTCTTTCACCCTCCTTCCTCTCATTTCGCTCTCTTTCACCATCCATCGTCTCGTTTCGCTCTCTTTTACCCTCTTTCGTCTCGTTTCACTCTCTTTGACCCTCCTTCGTCTCGTTTAGCTCTCTTTCACTCTCCATCGTCTTGTTTCGCTCTCTTTCACCCTCCACCGTCTCGTTTCGCTCTGTTGACCCTCTTTCGTCTTGTTTCGTCCTCTTTCACCTTCCTTGTCTCGTTTCGCTCTCTTTCACCCTCCTTCATCTCGTTTCGCTCTCTTTCACCCTCCACCGTCTCGTTTCGCTCTGTTGACCCTCTTTCGTCTTGTTTCGTCCTCTTTCACCTTCCTTGTCTCGTTTCGCTCTCTTTCACCCTCCTTCATCTCGTTTCGCTCTCTTTCACCCTCCTTCATTTCGTTTCGCTCCCTTTCACCCTCCCTTGACTCGTTTCGCTCTCTTTCACCTTCCTTCGTCTCGTTTCGCTCTCTTTCACCTTCCTTCGTCTTGTTTCGCTCTCTTTCACCCTCCTTCGTCCCGTTTCAGTCTCTTTCACCCTCCTTCGTCTCGTTTCGCTCTCTTTCACCCTCCTTTGTCTCGTTTCGCTATCTTTCACCCTCCTTCCTCTCGTTTCGCTCTCTTTCACCCTCCATCGTCTTGTTTCGCAATCTTTCACCCTCCTTCCTCTCGTTTCGCTCTCTTTCACCATCCATCGTCTTGTTTCGCTCTCTTTCACTCTCCTTCTTCTCGTTTCGCTCTCTTTCACCCTCCACCGTCTCGTTTCGCTCTCTTTTACCCTCTTTCGTCTCGTTTCACTCTCTTTGACCCTCCTTCATCCCGTTTAGCTCTCTTTCACTCTCCTTCGTCTCGTTTCGCTCTCTGTCACCCACCACCGTCTCGTTTTGCTCTCTTTTACCCTCTATCGTCTTGTTTCGTCCTCTTTCACCTTCCTTTTCTCGTTTCGCTCTCTTTCACCCTCTTTCATTTCGTTTCGCTCTCTTTCACCCTCCTTCATTTCGTTTTGCTCCCTTTCACCCTCCTTTGTCTCATTTCGCTCTCTTTCACCTTCCTTCGTCTCGTTTCTCTCTCTTTCACCCTAATTCGTTTCGTTTCGCTCTCTTCCACCCTCCTTCATCTCGTTTCGCTCTCTTTCACCCTCCTTCGTCTCGTTTCGCTCTCTTTCACCCTCCTTCTTCTCGTTTCGCTCTCTTTGACCCTCCTTCGTCTCGTTCCGCTCTCTTTTACCCTCCTTCGTCTCGTTTCACTCTCTTTCACCCTCCTTCGTCTCGTTTCGCTCTCTTTTACACTCTTTCATCTCGTTTCGCTCTCTTTTACCCTCCTTCATCTCGTTTCGCTCTCTTTCGTGCTCCTTCGTCTCGCTTCGCCCTCTTTCACCCTCCTTCGTCTCGTTTTGCTCTCTTTCACCCTTCTTTCATCTTGTTTCGCTCTGTTCCACCCGCCTTCATCTCGTTTCGCCCTCTTTCACCCTCCTTCATCTCGTTTCGCTCTCTTTCACCCTCCATCATCTCGTTTCGCTCTCTTTCACCCTCCTTCATCTCGTTTCGCTCCCTTTCACCCTCCTTTGTCTCGTTTCGCTCTCTTTCACCCTCCTTCCTCTCGTTTCACTCTCTTTCGCCCTCCTTCCTCTTGTTTCGCTCTCTTTCACCCTCCTTCATCTCGTTTCGCTCTCTTTCACCCTCGTTCCTCTCGTTTCGCTCTCTTTCGCCCTCCTTCGTCTTGTTTCGCTCTCTTTCACCGTCCTTCGTCTCGTTTCGCGCTCTTTCACCCTCCACCGTCTCGTTTCGGTCTCTTTCACCCTCCTTCATCTTCTTTCGCTCTCTTTCACCCTCCTTGGTCTCGTTTCGCTCTCTTTCACCTTTCTTCGTCTCGTTTCGCTCTCTTTCACCCTCCTTCATCTCGTTTCGCTCTCTTTCACCCTCGTTCGTTTCGTTTCGCTCTCTTTCACCATCCTTCGTCTCGTTTCGCTCTCTTTCACCCTCCTTCGTCGCGTTGCGCTCTCTTTCACCCTCCTTTGTCTCGTTTCGCTCTCTTTCACCCTCCTTCCTCTCATTTCGCTCTCTTTCACCCTCCATCGTCTTGTTTCGCTCTCTTTCACCCTCCTTCCTCTCGTTTCGCTCTCTTTCACCATCCATCGTCTCGTTTCGCTCTCTTTTACCCTCTTTCGTCTCGTTTCACACTCTTTGACCCTCCTTCGTCTCGTTTAGCTCTCTTTCACTCTCCATCGTCTTGTTTCGCTCTCTTTCACCCTCCTTCCTATCGATTCGCTCTCTTTCAACATCCATCGTCTTGTTTCAATCTCTTTCACTCTCCTTCGTCTCGTTTCGCTCTCTTTCACCCTCCACCGTCTCGTTTCGCTCTCTTTCACCCTCCTTCATTTCGTTTCGCTCCCTTTCACCCTCCTTTGTCTCGTTTCGCTCTCTTTCACCTTCCTTCATCTCGTTTCGCTCTCTTTCACCTTCCTTCGTCTCGTTTCGCTCTCTTTCACCCTCCTTCGTCTCGTTTCGGTCTCTTTCACCCTCCTTCGTCTCGTTCCACTCTCTTTCACCCTCCTACGACTCCTTTCGCTCTCTTTCACCCTCCTTCATCTCCTTTCGCTCTCTTTCACCCTCCTTCTTCTCGTTTCGCTCTCTTTCACCTTTCTTCGTCTCGTTTCGCTCTCTTTCACCCTCCTTTGTCTAGTTTCGCTCTCTTTCACCCTCCTTCATCTCGTTTCGCTCTCTTTCACCCTCCTTCATTTCGTTTCGCTCCCTTTCACCCTCCTTTGTCTCATTTCGCTCTCTTTCACCTTCCTTCGTCTCGTTTCTCTCTCTTTCACCCTAATTCGTTTCGTTTCGCTCTCTTCCACCCTCCTTCATCTCGTTTCGCTCTCTTTCACCCTCCTTCGTCTCGTTTCGCTCTCTTTCACCCTCCTTCTTCTCGTTTCGCTCTCTTTGACCCTCCTTCGTCTCGTTCCGCTCTCTTTTACCCTCCTTCGTCTCGTTTCACTCTCTTTCACCCTCCTTCGTCTCGTTTCGCTCTCTTTTACACTCTTTCATCTCGTTTCGCTCTCTTTTACCCTCCTTCATCTCGTTTCGCTCTCTTTCGTGCTCCTTCGTCTCGCTTCGCCCTCTTTCACCCTCCTTCGTCTCGTTTTGCTCTCTTTCACCCTTCTTTCATCTTGTTTCGCTCTGTTCCACCCGCCTTCATCTCGTTTCGCCCTCTTTCACCCTCCTTCATCTCGTTTCGCTCTCTTTCACCCTCCATCATCTCGTTTCGCTCTCTTTCACCCTCCTTCATCTCGTTTCGCTCCCTTTCACCCTCCTTTGTCTCGTTTCGCTCTCTTTCACCCTCCTTCCTCTCGTTTCACTCTCTTTCGCCCTCCTTCCTCTTGTTTCGCTCTCTTTCACCCTCCTTCATCTCGTTTCGCTCCCTTTCACCCTCCTTTGTCTCGTTTCGCTCTCTTTCACCGTCCTTCGTCTCGTTTCGCGCTCTTTCACCCTCCACCGTCTCGTTTCGGTCTCTTTCACCCTCCTTCATCTTCTTTCGCTCTCTTTCACCCTCCTTGGTCTCGTTTCGCTCTCTTTCACCTTTCTTCGTCTCGTTTCGCTCTCTTTCACCCTCCTTCATCTCGTTTCGCTCTCTTTCACCCTCGTTCGTTTCGTTTCGCTCTCTTTCACCATCCTTCGTCTCGTTTCGCTCTCTTTCACCCTCCTTCGTCGCGTTGCGCTCTCTTTCACCCTCCTTTGTCTCGTTTCGCTCTCTTTCACCCTCCTTCCTCTCATTTCGCTCTCTTTCACCCTCCATCGTCTTGTTTCGCTCTCTTTCACCCTCCTTCCTCTCGTTTCGCTCTCTTTCACCATCCATCGTCTCGTTTCGCTCTCTTTTACCCTCTTTCGTCTCGTTTCACACTCTTTGACCCTCCTTCGTCTCGTTTAGCTCTCTTTCACTCTCCATCGTCTTGTTTCGCTCTCTTTCACCCTCCTTCCTATCGATTCGCTCTCTTTCAACATCCATCGTCTTGTTTCAATCTCTTTCACTCTCCTTCGTCTCGTTTCGCTCTCTTTCACCCTCCACCGTCTCGTTTCGCTCTCTTTCACCCTCCTTCATTTCGTTTCGCTCCCTTTCACCCTCCTTTGTCTCGTTTCGCTCTCTTTCACCTTCCTTCATCTCGTTTCGCTCTCTTTCACCTTCCTTCGTCTCGTTTCGCTCTCTTTCACCCTCCTTCGTCTCGTTTCGGTCTCTTTCACCCTCCTTCGTCTCGTTCCACTCTCTTTCACCCTCCTACGACTCCTTTCGCTCTCTTTCACCCTCCTTCATCTCCTTTCGCTCTCTTTCACCCTCCTTCTTCTCGTTTCGCTCTCTTTCACCTTTCTTCGTCTCGTTTCGCTCTCTTTCACCCTCCTTTGTCTAGTTTCGCTCTCTTTCACCCTCCTTCATCTCGTTTCGCTCTCTTTCACCCTCCACTGTCTTGTTTCGCTCTGTTTGACCCTCTTTCGTCTCGTTTAGCTCTCTATCACCCTCCTTCGTCTCATTTCATTCTCTTTCACCCTCCTTCGTCTCGTTCCGCTGGCTTTCACCCTCCTTCGACTCCTTTCGCTCTCTTTCACCCTCCTTCGTCTCGTTTCGCTCTCTTTCACCCTCCTTCGTCACGTTTCGCTCTCTTTCACGCTCCTTCATCTCGTTTCGATCTCTTTCACCCTCCTTCCTCTCGTTTCGCTCTCTTTCGCCCTCCTTCGTCTTGTTTCGCTCTCTTTCACCCTCCTTCATCTCGTTTCGCTCTCTTTCACCCTCCACCGTCTCGTTTCGCTCTCTTTTACCCTCTTTCGTCTCGTTTCGCCCTCTCTGACCCTCCTTCGTCTCGTTTAGCTCTCTTTGACCCTCCTTCATCTCGTTTCGCTCTCTTTCACCCTCCTTCGTCTCGTTTCGCTCTCTTTCACCCTCCTTCTTCTCGTTTCGCTCTCTTTCACCCTCCTTCGTCTCATTTCGCTCTCTTTCAACCTCCTTCGTCTCGTTTCGGTCTCCTTCACCCTCCTTCGTCTCGTTCCACTCTCTTTCACCCTCCTTCGACTCCTTTCGCTCTCTTCCACCCTCCTTCGTCTCATTTCGCTGTCTTTCACCCTCCTTCATCTCCTTTCGCTCTCTTTCACCCTCCAAGTCTCGATTCACTCTCTTTCACCTTTCTTCGTCTCGTTTCGCTCTCTTTCACCCTCCTTCGTCTCGTTTCGCTCTCTTTCACCCTCCTTCGTCTCGTTTCGCTCTCTTTCACCCTCCTTTGTCTCGTTTCGCTATCTTTCACCCTCCTTCCTCTCGTTTCGCTCTCTTTCACCCTCCATCGTCTTGTTTCGCAATCTTTCACCCTCCTTCCTCTCGTTTCGCTCTCTTTCACCATCCATCGTCTTGTTTCGCTCTCTTTCACTCTCCTTCTTCTCGTTTCGCTCTCTTTCACCCTCCACCGTCTCGTTTCGCTCTCTTTTACCCTCTTTCGTCTCGTTTCACTCTCTTTGACCCTCCTTCATCCCGTTTAGCTCTCTTTCACTCTCCTTCGTCTCGTTTCGCTGTCTTTCATCCTCCACCGTCTCGTTTCGCTCTCTTTTACCCTCTTTCGTCTTGTTTCGTCCTCTTTCACCTTCCTTTTCTCGTTTCGCTCTCTTTCACCCTCCTTTGTCTCATTTCGCTCTCTTTCACCTTCCTTCGTCTCGTTTCTCTCTCTTTCACCCTAATTCGTTTCGTTTCGCTCTCTTCCACCCTCCTTCATCTCGTTTCGCTCTCTTTCACCCTCCTTCGTCTCGTTTCGCTCTCTTTCACCCTCCTTCGTCTCGTTCCGCTCTCTTTTACCCTCCTTCGTCTCGTTTCACTCTCTTTCACCCTCCTTCGTCTCGTTTCGCTCTCTTTTACACTCTTTCATCTCGTTTCGCTCTCTTTTACCCTCCTTCATCTCGTTTCGCTCTCTTTCATGCTCCTTCGTCTCGCTTCGCCCTCTTTCACCCTCCTTCGTCTCGTTTTGCTCTCTTTCACCCTTCTTTCATCTTGTTTCGCTCTGTTCCACCCGCCTTCATCTCGTTTCGCCCTCTTTCACCCTCCTTCATCTCGTTTCGCTCTCTTTCACCCTCCATCATCTCGTTTCGCTCTCTTTCACCCTCCTTCATCTCGTTTCGCTCCCTTTCACCCTCCTTTGTCTCGTTTCGCTCTCTTTCACCTTCCTTCGTCTCGTTTCGCTCTCTTTCACCTTCCTTCGTCTCGTTTCTCTCTCATTCACCCTCCTTCGTATCGTTTCGCTCTCTTTCACCATCCTTCGTCTCGTTTCGCTCTCTTTCACCCTCCTTCGTCTCGTTTCGCTCTCTTTCACCCTCCTTCGTCTCGTTTCGCTCTTTCACTCTCCTTCCTCTCATTTCGCTCTCTTTCACCCTCCATCGTCTTGTTTCGCTCTCTTTCACCCTCCTTCCTCTCGTTTCGCTCTCTTTCACCATCCATCGTCTCGTTTCGCTCTCTTTTACCCTCTTTCGTCTCGTTTCACTCTCTTTGACCCTCCTTCGTCTCGTTTAGCTCTCTTTCACTCTCCATCGTCTTGTTTCGCTCTCTTTCACCCTCCTTCCTCACGATTCGCTCTCTTTCAACATCCATCGTCTTGTTTCACTCTCTTTCACTCTCCTTCGTCTCGTTTCGCTCTCTTTCACCCTCCACCGTCTCGTTTCGCTCTGTTGACCCTCTTTCGTCTTGTCTCGTCCTCTTTCACCTTCCTTGTCTCGTTTCGCTCTCTTTCACCCTCCTTCATCTCGTTTCGCTCTCTTTCACCCTCCTTCATTTCGTTTCGCTCCCTTTCACCCTCCCTTGACTCGTTTCGCTCTCTTTCACCTTCCTTCGTCTCGTTTCGCTCTCTTTCACCTTCCTTCATCTCGTTTAGCTCTCTTTCACCCTCCTTCGTCCCGTTTCAGTCTCTTTCACCCTCCTTCGTCTCGTTTCGCTCTCTTTCACCCTCCTTTGTCTCGTTTCGCTATCTTTCACCCTCCTTCCTCTCGTTTCGCTCTCTTTCACCCTCCATCGTCTTGTTTCGCAATCTTTCACCCTCCTTCCTCTCGTTTCGCTCTCTTTCACCATCCATCGTCTTGTTTCGCTCTCTTTCACTCTCCTTCTTCTCGTTTCGCTCTCTTTCACCCTCCACTGTCTTGTTTCGCTCTGTTTGACCCTCTTTCGTCTCGTTTAGCTCTCTATCACCCTCCTTCGTCTCATTTCATTCTCTTTCACCCTCCTTCATTTCGTTTCGCTCCCTTTCACCCTCCTTTGTCTCGTTTCGCTCTCTTTCACCTTCCTACATCTCGTTTCGCTCTCTTTCACCTTCCTTCATCTCGTTTCGCTCTCTTTCACCCTCCTTCGTCTCGTTTCGGTCTCTTTCACCCTCCTTCGTCTCGTTCCACTCTCTTTCACCCTCCTACGACTCCTTTCGCTCTCTTTCACCCTCCTTCATCTCCTTTCGCTCTCTTTCACCCTCCTTCGTCTCGTTTCGCTCTCTTTCACCCTCCTTCTTCTCGTTTCGCTCTCTTTGACCCTCCTTCGTCTCGTTCCGCTCTCTTTTACCCTCCTTCGTCTCGTTTCACTCTCTTTCACCCTCCTTCGTCTCGTTTCGCTCTCTTTTACACTCTTTCATCTCGTTTCGCTCTCTTTTACCCTCCTTCATCTCGTTTCGCTCTCTTTCGTGCTCCTTCGTCTCGCTTCGCCCTCTTTCACCCTCCTTCGTCTCGTTTTGCTCTCTTTCACCCTTCTTTCATCTTGTTTCGCTCTGTTCCACCCGCCTTCATCTCGTTTCGCCCTCTTTCACCCTCCTTCATCTCGTTTCGCTCTCTTTCACCCTCCATCATCTCGTTTCGCTCTCTTTCACCCTCCTTCATCTCGTTTCGCTCCCTTTCACCCTCCTTTGTCTCGTTTCGCTCTCTTTCACCCTCCTTCCTCTCGTTTCACTCTCTTTCGCCCTCCTTCCTCTTGTTTCGCTCTCTTTCACCCTCCTTCATCTCGTTTCGCTCTCTTTCACCCTCGTTCCTCTCGTTTCGCTCTCTTTCGCCCTCCTTCGTCTTGTTTCGCTCTCTTTCACCGTCCTTCGTCTCGTTTCGCGCTCTTTCACCCTCCACCGTCTCGTTTCGGTCTCTTTCACCCTCCTTCATCTTCTTTCGCTCTCTTTCACCCTCCTTGGTCTCGTTTCGCTCTCTTTCACCTTTCTTCGTCTCGTTTCGCTCTCTTTCACCCTCCTTCATCTCGTTTCGCTCTCTTTCACCCTCGTTCGTTTCGTTTCGCTCTCTTTCACCATCCTTCGTCTCGTTTCGCTCTCTTTCACCCTCCTTCGTCGCGTTGCGCTCTCTTTCACCCTCCTTTGTCTCGTTTCGCTCTCTTTCACCCTCCTTCCTCTCATTTCGCTCTCTTTCACCCTCCATCGTCTTGTTTCGCTCTCTTTCACCCTCCTTCCTCTCGTTTCGCTCTCTTTCACCATCCATCGTCTCGTTTCGCTCTCTTTTACCCTCTTTCGTCTCGTTTCACACTCTTTGACCCTCCTTCGTCTCGTTTAGCTCTCTTTCACTCTCCATCGTCTTGTTTCGCTCTCTTTCACCCTCCTTCCTATCGATTCGCTCTCTTTCAACATCCATCGTCTTGTTTCAATCTCTTTCACTCTCCTTCATCTCGTTTCGCTCTCTTTCACCCTCCACCGTCTCGTTTCGCTCTCTTTCACCCTCCTTCATTTCGTTTCGCTCCCTTTCACCCTCCTTTGTCTCGTTTCGCTCTCTTTCACCTTCCTTCATCTCGTTTCGCTCTCTTTCACCTTCCTTCGTCTCGTTTCGCTCTCTTTCACCCTCCTTCGTCTCGTTTCAGTCTCTTTCACCCTCCTTCGTCTCGTTCCACTCTCTTTCACCCTCCTACGACTCCTTTCGCTCTCTTTCACCCTCCTTCATCTCCTTTCGCTCTCTTTCACCCTCCTTCTTCTCGTTTCGCTCTCTTTCACCTTTCTTCGTCTCGTTTCGCTCTCTTTCACCCTCCTTTGTCTAGTTTCGCTCTCTTTCACCCTCCTTCATCTCGTTTCGCTCTCTTTCACCCTCCTTCATTTCGTTTCGCTCCCTTTCACCCTCCTTTGTCTCATTTCGCTCTCTTTCACCTTCCTTCGTCTCGTTTCTCTCTCTTTCACCCTAATTCGTTTCGTTTCGCTCTCTTCCACCCTCCTTCATCTCGTTTCGCTCTCTTTCACCCTCCTTCGTCTCGTTTCGCTCTCTTTCACCCTCCTTCTTCTCGTTTCGCTCTCTTTGACCCTCCTTCGTCTCGTTCCGCTCTCTTTTACCCTCCTTCGTCTCGTTTCACTCTCTTTCACCCTCCTTCGTCTCGTTTCGCTCTCTTTTACACTCTTTCATCTCGTTTCGCTCTCTTTTACCCTCCTTCATCTCGTTTCGCTCTCTTTCGTGCTCCTTCGTCTCGCTTCGCCCTCTTTCACCCTCCTTCGTCTCGTTTTGCTCTCTTTCACCCTTCTTTCATCTTGTTTCGCTCTGTTCCACCCGCCTTCATCTCGTTTCGCCCTCTTTCACCCTCCTTCATCTCGTTTCGCTCTCTTTCACCCTCCATCATCTCGTTTCGCTCTCTTTCACCCTCCTTCATCTCGTTTCGCTCCCTTTCACCCTCCTTTGTCTCGTTTCGCTCTCTTTCACCCTCCTTCCTCTCGTTTCACTCTCTTTCGCCCTCCTTCCTCTTGTTTCGCTCTCTTTCACCCTCCTTCATCTCGTTTCGCTCTCTTTCACCCTCGTTCCTCTCGTTTCGCTCTCTTTCGCCCTCCTTCGTCTTGTTTCGCTCTCTTTCACCGTCCTTCGTCTCGTTTCGCGCTCTTTCACCCTCCACCGTCTCGTTTCGGTCTCTTTCACCCTCCTTCATCTTCTTTCGCTCTCTTTCACCCTCCTTGGTCTCGTTTCGCTCTCTTTCACCTTTCTTCGTCTCGTTTCGCTCTCTTTCACCCTCCTTCATCTCGTTTCGCTCTCTTTCACCCTCGTTCGTTTCGTTTCGCTCTCTTTCACCATCCTTCGTCTCGTTTCGCTCTCTTTCACCCTCCTTCGTCGCGTTGCGCTCTCTTTCACCCTCCTTTGTCTCGTTTCGCTCTCTTTCACCCTCCTTCCTCTCATTTCGCTCTCTTTCACCCTCCATCGTCTTGTTTCGCTCTCTTTCACCCTCCTTCCTCTCGTTTCGCTCTCTTTCACCATCCATCGTCTCGTTTCGCTCTCTTTTACCCTCTTTCGTCTCGTTTCACACTCTTTGACCCTCCTTCGTCTCGTTTAGCTCTCTTTCACTCTCCATCGTCTTGTTTCGCTCTCTTTCACCCTCCTTCCTATCGATTCGCTCTCTTTCAACATCCATCGTCTTGTTTCAATCTCTTTCACTCTCCTTCGTCTCGTTTCGCTCTCTTTCACCCTCCACCGTCTCGTTTCGCTCTCTTTCACCCTCCTTCATTTCGTTTCGCTCCCTTTCACCCTCCTTTGTCTCGTTTCGCTCTCTTTCACCTTCCTTCATCTCGTTTCGCTCTCTTTCACCTTCCTTCGTCTCGTTTCGCTCTCTTTCACCCTCCTTCGTCTCGTTTCGGTCTCTTTCACCCTCCTTCGTCTCGTTCCACTCTCTTTCACCCTCCTACGACTCCTTTCGCTCTCTTTCACCCTCCTTCATCTCCTTTCGCTCTCTTTCACCCTCCTTCTTCTCGTTTCGCTCTCTTTCACCTTTCTTCGTCTCGTTTCGCTCTCTTTCACCCTCCTTTGTCTAGTTTCGCTCTCTTTCACCCTCCTTCATCTCGTTTCGCTCTCTTTCACCCTCCACTGTCTTGTTTCGCTCTGTTTGACCCTCTTTCGTCTCGTTTAGCTCTCTATCACCCTCCTTCGTCTCATTTCATTCTCTTTCACCCTCCTTCGTCTCGTTCCGCTGGCTTTCACCCTCCTTCGACTCCTTTCGCTCTCTTTCACCCTCCTTCGTCTCGTTTCGCTCTCTTTCACCCTCCTTCGTCACGTTTCGCTCTCTTTCACGCTCCTTCATCTCGTTTCGATCTCTTTCACCCTCCTTCCTCTCGTTTCGCTCTCTTTCGCCCTCCTTCGTCTTGTTTCGTTCTCTTTCACCCTCCTTCATCTCGTTTCGCTCTCTTTCACCCTCCACCGTCTCGTTTCGCTCTCTTTTACCCTCTTTCGTCTCGTTTCGCCCTCTCTGACCCTCCTTCGTCTCGTTTAGCTCTCTTTGACCCTCCTTCATCTCGTTTCGCTCTCTTTCACCCTCCTTCGTCTCGTTTCGCTCTCTTTCACCCTCCTTCTTCTCGTTTCGCTCTCTTTCACCCTCCTTCGTCTCATTTCGCTCTCTTTCAACCTCCTTCGTCTCGTTTCGGTCTCCTTCACCCTCCTTCGTCTCGTTCCACTCTCTTTCACCCTCCTTCGACTCCTTTCGCTCTCTTCCACCCTCCTTCGTCTCATTTCGCTGTCTTTCACCCTCCTTCATCTCCTTTCGCTCTCTTTCACCCTCCAAGTCTCGATTCACTCTCTTTCACCTTTCTTCGTCTCGTTTCGCTCTCTTTCACCCTCCTTCGTCTCGTTTCGCTCTCTTTCACCCTCCTTCGTCTCGTTTCGCTCTCTTTCACCCTCCTTTGTCTCGTTTCGCTATCTTTCACCCTCCTTCCTCTCGTTTCGCTCTCTTTCACCCTCCATCGTCTTGTTTCGCAATCTTTCACCCTCCTTCCTCTCGTTTCGCTCTCTTTCACCATCCATCGTCTTGTTTCGCTCTCTTTCACTCTCCTTCTTCTCGTTTCGCTCTCTTTCACCCTCCACCGTCTCGTTTCGCTCTCTTTTACCCTCTTTCGTCTCGTTTCACTCTCTTTGACCCTCCTTCATCCCGTTTAGCTCTCTTTCACTCTCCTTCGTCTCGTTTCGCTGTCTTTCATCCTCCACCGTCTCGTTTCGCTCTCTTTTACCCTCTTTCGTCTTGTTTCGTCCTCTTTCACCTTCCTTTTCTCGTTTCGCTCTCTTTCACCCTCCTTTGTCTCATTTCGCTCTCTTTCACCTTCCTTCGTCTCGTTTCTCTCTCTTTCACCCTAATTCGTTTCGTTTCGCTCTCTTCCACCCTCCTTCATCTCGTTTCGCTCTCTTTCACCCTCCTTCGTCTCGTTTCGCTCTCTTTCACCCTCCTTCGTCTCGTTCCGCTCTCTTTTACCCTCCTTCGTCTCGTTTCACTCTCTTTCACCCTCCTTCGTCTCGTTTCGCTCTCTTTTACACTCTTTCATCTCGTTTCGCTCTCTTTTACCCTCCTTCATCTCGTTTCGCTCTCTTTCATGCTCCTTCGTCTCGCTTCGCCCTCTTTCACCCTCCTTCGTCTCGTTTTGCTCTCTTTCACCCTTCTTTCATCTTGTTTCGCTCTGTTCCACCCGCCTTCATCTCGTTTCGCCCTCTTTCACCCTCCTTCATCTCGTTTCGCTCTCTTTCACCCTCCATCATCTCGTTTCGCTCTCTTTCACCCTCCTTCATCTCGTTTCGCTCCCTTTCACCCTCCTTTGTCTCGTTTCGCTCTCTTTCACCTTCCTTCGTCTCGTTTCGCTCTCTTTCACCTTCCTTCGTCTCGTTTCTCTCTCATTCACCCTCCTTCGTATCGTTTCGCTCTCTTTCACCATCCTTCGTCTCGTTTCGCTCTCTTTCACCCTCCTTCGTCTCGTTTCGCTCTCTTTCACCCTCCTTCGTCTCGTTTCGCTCTTTCACTCTCCTTCCTCTCATTTCGCTCTCTTTCACCCTCCATCGTCTTGTTTCGCTCTCTTTCACCCTCCTTCCTCTCGTTTCGCTCTCTTTCACCATCCATCGTCTCGTTTCGCTCTCTTTTACCCTCTTTCGTCTCGTTTCACTCTCTTTGACCCTCCTTCGTCTCGTTTAGCTCTCTTTCACTCTCCATCGTCTTGTTTCGCTCTCTTTCACCCTCCTTCCTCACGATTCGCTCTCTTTCAACATCCATCGTCTTGTTTCACTCTCTTTCACTCTCCTTCGTCTCGTTTCGCTCTCTTTCACCCTCCACCGTCTCGTTTCGCTCTGTTGACCCTCTTTCGTCTTGTCTCGTCCTCTTTCACCTTCCTTGTCTCGTTTCGCTCTCTTTCACCCTCCTTCATCTCGTTTCGCTCTCTTTCACCCTCCTTCATTTCGTTTCGCTCCCTTTCACCCTCCCTTGACTCGTTTCGCTCTCTTTCACCTTCCTTCGTCTCGTTTCGCTCTCTTTCACCTTCCTTCATCTCGTTTAGCTCTCTTTCACCCTCCTTCGTCCCGTTTCAGTCTCTTTCACCCTCCTTCGTCTCGTTTCGCTCTCTTTCACCCTCCTTTGTCTCGTTTCGCTATCTTTCACCCTCCTTCCTCTCGTTTCGCTCTCTTTCACCCTCCATCGTCTTGTTTCGCAATCTTTCACCCTCCTTCCTCTCGTTTCGCTCTCTTTCACCATCCATCGTCTTGTTTCGCTCTCTTTCACTCTCCTTCTTCTCGTTTCGCTCTCTTTCACCCTCCACTGTCTTGTTTCGCTCTGTTTGACCCTCTTTCGTCTCGTTTAGCTCTCTATCACCCTCCTTCGTCTCATTTCATTCTCTTTCACCCTCCTTCATTTCGTTTCGCTCCCTTTCACCCTCCTTTGTCTCGTTTCGCTCTCTTTCACCTTCCTACATCTCGTTTCGCTCTCTTTCACCTTCCTTCATCTCGTTTCGCTCTCTTTCACCCTCCTTCGTCTCGTTTCGGTCTCTTTCACCCTCCTTCGTCTCGTTCCACTCTCTTTCACCCTCCTACGACTCCTTTCGCTCTCTTTCACCCTCCTTCATCTCCTTTCGCTCTCTTTCATCCTCCTTCTTCTCGTTTCGCTCTCTTTCACCTTTCTTCGTCTCGTTTCGCTCTCTTTCACCCTCCACTGTCTTGTTTCGCTCTGTTTGACCCTCTTTCGTCTCGTTTAGCTCTCTATCACCCTCCTTCGTCTCATTTCATTCTCTTTCACCCTCCTTCGTCTCGTTCCGCTGGCTTTCACCCTCCTTCGACTCCTTTCGCTCTCTTTCACCCTCCTTCGTCTCGTTTCGCTCTCTTTCACCCTCCTTCGTCACGTTTCGCTCTCTTTCACGCTCCTTCATCTCGTTTCGATCTCTTTCACCCTCCTTCCTCTCGTTTCGCTCTCTTTCGCCCTCCTTCGTCTTGTTTCGCTCTCTTTCACCCTCCTTCATCTCGTTTCGCTCTCTTTCACCCTCCACCGTCTCGTTTCGCTCTCTTTTACCCTCTTTCGTCTCGTTTCGCCCTCTCTGACCCTCCTTCGTCTCGTTTAGCTCTCTTTCACCCTCCTTCATCTCGTTTCGCTCTCTTTCACCCTCCTTCATCTCGTTTCCCTCTCTTTGACCCTCCTTCATCTCGTTTCGCTCTCTTTCACCCTCCTTCGTCTCGTTTCGCTCTCTTTCACCCTCCTTCTTCTCGTTTCGCTCTCTTTCACCCTCCTTCGTCTCGTTTCGCTCTCTTTCAACCTCCTTCGTCTCGTTTCGGTCTCCTTCACCCTCCTTCGTCTCGTTCCACTCTCTTTCACCCTCCTTCGACTCCTTTCGCTCTCTTCCACCCTCCTTCGTCTCATTTTGCTGTCTTTCACCCTCCTTCATCTCCTTTCGCTCTCTTTCACCCTCCAAGTCTCGTTTCACTCTCTTTCACCTTTCTTCGTCTCGTTTCGCTCTCTTTCACCCTCCTTCGTCTCGTTTCGCTCTCTTTCACCCTCCTTCGTCTCGTTTCGCTCTCTTTCACCCTCCTTTGTCTCGTTTCGCTATCTTTCACCCTCCTTCCTCTCGTTTCGCTCTCTTTCACCCTCCATCGTCTTGTTTCGCAATCTTTCACCCTCCTTCCTCTCGTTTCGCTCTCTTTCACCATCCATCGTCTTGTTTCGCTCTCTTTCACTCTCCTTCTTCTCGTTTCGCTCTCTTTCACCCTCCACCGTCTCGTTTCGCTCTCTTTTACCCTCTTTCGTCTCGTTTCACTCTCTTTGACCCTCCTTCATCCCGTTTAGCTCTCTTTCACTCTCCTTCGTCTCGTTTCGCTCTCTTTCATCCTCCACCGTCTCGTTTCGCTCTCTTTTACCCTCTTTTGTCTTGTTTCGTCCTCTTTCACCTTCCTTTTCTCGTTTCGCTCTCTTTCACCCTCCTTTGTCTCATTTCGCTCTCTTTCACCTTCCTTCGTCTCGTTTCTCTCTCTTTCACCCTAATTCGTTTCGTTTCGCTCTCTTCCACCCTCCTTCATCTCGTTTCGCTCTCTTTCACCCTCCTTCGTCTCGTTTCGCTCTCTTTCACCCTCCTTCTTCTCGTTTCGCTCTCTTTCACCCTCCTTCGTCTCGTTCCGCTCTCTTTTACCCTCCTTCGTCTCGTTTCACTCTCTTTCACCCTCCTTCGTCTCGTTTCGCTCTCTTTCATGCTCCTTCGTCTCACTTCGCCCTCTTTCACCCTCCTTCGTCTCGTTTTGCTCTCTTTCACCCTTCTTTCATCTTGTTTCGCTCTGTTCCACCCGCCTTCATCTCTTTTCGCCCTCTTTCACCCTCCTTCATCTCGTTTCGCTCTCTTTCACCCTCCATCATCTCGTTTCGCTCTCTTTCACCCTCCTTCATCTCGTTTCGCTCCCTTTCACCCTCCTTTGTCTCGTTTCGCTCTCTTTCACCTTCCTTCGTCTCGTTTCGCTCTCTTTCACCTTCCTTCGTCTCGTTTCTCTCTCATTCACCCTCCTTCGTATCGTTTTGCTCTCTTTCACCATCCTTCGTCTCGTTTCGCTCTCTTTCACCCTCCTTCGTCTCGTTTCGCTCTCTTTCACCCTCCTTCGTCTCGTTTCGCTCTTTCACCCTCCTTCCTCTCATTTCGCTCTCTTTCACCCTCCATCGTCTTGTTTCGCTCTCTTTCACCCTCCTTCCTCTCGTTTCGCTCTCTTTCACCATCCATCGTCTCGTTTCGCTCTCTTTTACCCTCTTTCGTCTCATTTCACTCTCTTTGACCCTCCTTCGTCTCGTTTAGCTCTCTTTCACTCTCCATCGTCTTGTTTCGCTCTCTTTCACCCTCCTTCCTCACGATTCGCTCTCTTTCAACATCCATCGTCTTGTTTCACTCTCTTTCACTCTCCTTCGTCTCGTTTCGCTCTCTTTCACCCTCCACCGTCTCGTTTCGCTCTGTTGACCCTCTTTCGTCTTGTTTCGTCCTCTTTCACCTTCCTTGTCTCGTTTCGCTCTCTTTCACCCTCCTTCATCTCGTTTCGCTCTCTTTCACCCTCCTTCATTTCGTTTCGCTCCCTTTCACCCTCCCTTGACTCGTTTCGCTCTCTTTCACCTTCCTTCGTCTCGTTTCGCTCTCTTTCACCTTCCTTCATCTCGTTTCGCTCTCTTTCACCCTCCTTCGTCCCGTTTCAGTCTCTTTCACCCTCCTTCGTCTCGTTTCGCTCTCTTTCACCCTCCTTTGTCTCGTTTCGCTATCTTTCACCCTCCTTCCTCTCGTTTCGCTCTCTTTCACCCTCCATCGTCTTGTTTCGCAATCTTTCACCCTCCTTCCTCTCGTTTCGCTCTCTTTCACCATCCATCGTCTTGTTTCGCTCTCTTTCACTCTCCTTCTTCTCGTTTCGCTCTCTTTCACCCTCCACTGTCTTGTTTCGCTCTGTTTGACCCTCTTTCGTCTCGTTTAGCTCTCTATCACCCTCCTTCGTCTCATTTCATTCTCTTTCACCCTCCTTCATTTCGTTTCGCTCCCTTTCACCCTCCTTTGTCTCGTTTCGCTCTCTTTCACCTTCCTACATCTCGTTTCGCTCTCTTTCACCTTCCTTCATCTCGTTTCGCTCTCTTTCACCCTCCTTCGTCTCGTTTTGGGTCTCTTTCACCCTCCTTCGTCTCGTTCCACTCTCTTTCACCCTCCTACGACTCCTTTCGCTCTCTTTCACCCTCCTTCATCTCCTTTCGCTCTCTTTCACCCTCCTTCTTCTCGTTTCGCTCTCTTTCACCTTTCTTCGTCTCGTTTCGCTCTCTTTCACCCTCCTTTGTCTAGTTTCGCTCTCTTTCACCCTCCTTCATCTCGTTTCGCTCTCTTTCACCCTCCACTGTCTTGTTTCGCTCTGTTTGACCCTCTTTCGTCTCGTTTAGCTCTCTATCACCCTCCTTCGTCTCATTTCATTCTCTTTCACCCTCCTTCGTCTCGTTCCGCTGGCTTTCACCCTCCTTCGACTCCTTTCGCTCTCTTTCACCCTCCTTCGTCTCGTTTCGCTCTCTTTCACCCTCCTTCGTCACGTTTCGCTCTCTTTCACGCTCCTTCATCTCGTTTCGATCTCTTTCACCCTCCTTCCTCTCGTTTCGCTCTCTTTCGCCCTCCTTCGTCTTGTTTCGCTCTCTTTCACCCTCCTTCATCTCGTTTCGCTCTCTTTCACCCTCCACCGTCTCGTTTCGCTCTCTTTTACCCTCTTTCGTCTCGTTTCGCCCTCTCTGACCCTCCTTCGTCTCGTTTAGCTCTCTTTCACCCTCCTTCATCTCGTTTCGCTCTCTTTCACCCTCCTTCATCTCGTTTCCCTCTCTTTGACCCTCCTTCATCTCGTTTCGCTCTCTTTCACCCTCCTTCGTCTCGTTTCGCTCTCTTTCACCCTCCTTCTTCTCGTTTCGCTCTCTTTCACCCTCCTTCGTCTCGTTTCGCTCTCTTTCAACCTCCTTCGTCTCGTTTCGGTCTCCTTCACCCTCCTTCGTCTCGTTCCACTCTCTTTCACCCTCCTTCGACTCCTTTCGCTCTCTTCCACCCTCCTTCGTCTCATTTCGCTGTCTTTCACCCTCCTTCATCTCCTTTCGCTCTCTTTCACCCTCCAAGTCTCGTTTCACTCTCTTTCACCTTTCTTCGTCTCGTTTCGCTCTCTTTCACCCTCCTTCGTCTCGTTTCGCTCTCTTTCACCCTCCTTCGTCTCGTTTCGCTCTCTTTCACCCTCCTTTGTCTCGTTTCGCTATCTTTCACCCTCCTTCCTCTCGTTTCGTTCTCTTTCACCCTCCATCGTCTTGTTTCGCAATCTTTCACCCTCCTTCCTCTCGTTTCGCTCTCTTTCACCATCCATCGTCTTGTTTCGCTCTCTTTCACTCTCCTTTTTCTCGTTTCGCTCTCTTTCACCCTCCACCGTCTCGTTTCGCTCTCTTTTACCCTCTTTCGTCTCGTTTCACTCTCTTTGACCCTCCTTCATCCCGTTTAGCTCTCTTTCACTCTCCTTCGTCTCGTTTCGCTCTCTTTCATCCTCCACCGTCTCGTTTCGCTCTCTTTTACCCTCTTTTGTCTTGTTTCGTCCTCTTTCACCTTCCTTTTCTCGTTTCGCTCTCTTTCACCCTCCTTTGTCTCATTTCGCTCTCTTTCACCTTCCTTCGTCTCGTTTCTCTCTCTTTCACCCTAATTCGTTTCGTTTCGCTCTCTTCCACCCTCCTTCATCTCGTTTCGCTCTCTTTCACCCTCCTTCGTCTCGTTTCGCTCTCTTTCACCCTCCTTCTTCTCGTTTCGCTCTCTTTCACCCTCCTTCGTCTCGTTCCGCTCTCTTTTACCCTCCTTCGTCTCGTTTCACTCTTTTTCACCCTCCTTCGTCTTGTTTCGCTCTCTTTTACACTCTTTCATCTCGTTTCGCTCTCTTTTACCCTCCTTCATCTCGTTTCGCTCTCTTTCATGCTCCTTCGTCTCACTTCGCCCTCTTTCACCCTCCTTCGTCTCGTTTTGCTCTCTTTCACCCTTCTTTCATCTTGTTTCGCTCTGTTCCACCCGCCTTCATCTCTTTTCGCCCTCTTTCACCCTCCTTCATCTCGTTTCGCTCTCTTTCACCCTCCATCATCTCGTTTCGCTCTCTTTCACCCTCCTTCATCTCGTTTCGCTCCCTTTCACCCTCCTTTGTCTCGTTTCGCTCTCTTTCACCTTCCTTCGTCTCGTTTCGCTCTCTTTCACCTTCCTTCGTCTCGTTTCTCTCTCATTCACCCTCCTTCGTATCGTTTCGCTCTCTTTCACCATCCTTCGTCTCGTTTCGCTCTCTTTCACCCTCCTTCGTCTCGTTTCGCTCTCTTTCACCCTCCTTCGTCTCGTTTCGCTCTTTCACCCTCCTTCCTCTCATTTCGCTCTCTTTCACCCTCCATCGTCTTGTTTCGCTCTCTTTCACCCTCCTTCCTCTCGTTTCGCTCTCTTTCACCATCCATCGTCTCGTTTCGCTCTCTTTTACCCTCTTTCGTCTCATTTCACTCTCTTTGACCCTCCTTCGTCTCGTTTAGCTCTCTTTCACTCTCCATCGTCTTGTTTCGCTCTCTTTCACCCTCCTTCCTCACGATTCGCTCTCTTTCAACATCCATCGTCTTGTTTCACTCTCTTTCACTCTCCTTCGTCTCGTTTCGCTCTCTTTCACCCTCCACCGTCTCGTTTCGCTCTGTTGACCCTCTTTCGTCTTGTTTCGTCCTCTTTCACCTTCCTTGTCTCGTTTCGCTCTCTTTCACCCTCCTTCATCTCGTTTCGCTCTCTTTCACCCTCCTTCATTTCGTTTCGCTCCCTTTCACCCTCCCTTGACTCGTTTCGCTCTCTTTCACCTTCCTTCGTCTCGTTTCGCTCTCTTTCACCTTCCTTCATCTCGTTTCGCTCTCTTTCACCCTCCTTCGTCCCGTTTCAGTCTCTTTCACCCTCCTTCGTCTCGTTTCGCTCTCTTTCACCCTCCTTTGTCTCGTTTCGCTATCTTTCACCCTCCTTCCTCTCGTTTCGCTCTCTTTCACCCTCCATCGTCTTGTTTCGCAATCTTTCACCCTCCTTCCTCTCGTTTCGCTCTCTTTCACCATCCATCGTCTTGTTTCGCTCTCTTTCACTCTCCTTCTTCTCGTTTCGCTCTCTTTCACCCTCCACCGTCTCGTTTCGCTCTCTTTTACCCTCTTTCGTCTCGTTTCACTCTCTTTGACCCTCCTTCATCCCGTTTAGCTCTCTTTCACTCTCCTTCGTCTCGTTTCGCTCTCTGTCACCCACCACCGTCTCGTTTTGCTCTCTTTTACCCTCTTTCGTCTTGTTTCGTCCTCTTTCACCTTCCTTTTCTCGTTTCGCTCTCTTTCACCCTCTTTCATCTCGTTTCGCTCTCTTTCACCCTCCTTCATTTCGTTTCGCTCCCTTTCACCCTCCTTTGTCTCATTTCGCTCTCTTTCACCTTCCTTCGTCTCGTTTCTCTCTCTTTCACCCTAATTCGTTTCGTTTCGCTCTCTTCCACCCTCCTTCATCTCGTTTCGCTCTCTTTCACCCTCCTTCGTCTCGCTTCGCTCTCTTTCACCCTCCTTCTTCTCGTTTCGCTCTCTTTGACCCTCTTTCGTCTCGTTCCGCTCTCTTTTACCCTCCTTCGTCTCGTTTCACTCTCTTTCACCCTCCTTCGTCTCGTTTCGCTCTGTTTTACACTCTTTCATCTCGTTTCGCTCTCTTTTACCCTCCTTCATCTCGTTTCGCTCTCTTTCATGCTCCTCCGTCTCGCTTCGCCCTCTTTCACCCTCCTTCGTCTCGTTTTGCTCTCTTTCACCCTTCTTTCATCTTGTTTCGCTCTGTCCCACCCGCCTTCATCTCGTTTCGCCCTCTTTCACCCTCCTTCATCTCGTTTCGCTCTCTTTCACCCTCCATCATCTCGTTTAGCTCTCTTTCACCCTCCTTCATCTCGTTTCGCTCACTTTCACCCTCCTTTGTCTCGTTTCGCTCTCTTTCACCTTCCTTCGTCTCGTTTCGCTCTCTTTCACCTTCCTTCGTCTCGTTTCTCTCTCATTCACCCTCCTTCGTATCGTTTCGCTCTCTTTCACCATCCTTCGTCTCGTTTCGCTCTCTTTCACCCTCCTTCGTCTCGTTTCGCTCTCTTTCACCCTCCTTCGTCTCGTTTCGCTCTTTCACCCTCCTTCCTCTCATTTCGCTCTCTTTCACCCTCCATCGTCTTGTTTCGCTCTCTTTCACCCTCCTTCCTCTCGTTTCGCTCTCTTTCACCATCCATCGTCTCGTTTCGCTCTCTTTTACCCTCTTTCGTCTCGTTTCACTCTCTTTGACCCTCCTTCGTCTCGTTTAGCTCTCTTTCACTCTCCATCGTCTTGTTTCGCTCTCTTTCACCCTCCTTCCTCACGATTCGCTCTCTTTCAACATCCATCGTCTTGTTTCACTCTCTTTCACTCTCCTTCGTCTCGTTTCGCTCTCTTTCACCCTCCACCGTCTCGTTTCGCTCTGTTGACCCTCTTTCGTCTTGTTTCGTCCTCTTTCACCTTCCTTGTCTCGTTTCGCTCTCTTTCACCCTCCTTCATCTCGTTTCGCTCTCTTTCACCCTCCTTCATTTCGTTTCGCTCCCTTTCACCCTCCCTTGTCTCGTTTCGCTCTCTTTCACCTTCCTTCGTCTCGTTTCGCTCTCTTTCACCTTCCTTCGCCTCGTTTCGCTCTCTTTCACCTTCCTTCGTCTCGTTTCGTTCTCTTTCACCCTCCTTCATCTCGTTTCACTCTCTTTCACCTTCCTTCGCCTCGTTTCGCTCTCTTTCACCCTCCTACAACTCCTTTCGCTCTCTTTCACCCTCCTTCGTCTCATTTCGCTCTCTTTCACCCTCCTTCATCTCCTTTCGCTCTCTTTCACCCTCCTTCGTCTCGTTTCGCTCTCTTTCACCTTTCTTCGTCTCGTTTCGCTCTCTTTCACCCTCCTTCGTCTCGTTTCGCTCTCTTTCACCCTCCGTCGTCTTGTTTCGCTCTCTTTCATCCTCCTTCATCTCGTTTAGCTCTCTTTCACCCTCCTTCCTCTCGTTTCACTCTCTTTCGCCCTCCTTCGTCTCGTTTCGCTCTCTTTCACCCTCCTTCATCTCGTTTCGCTCTCTTTCACCCTCGTTCCTCTCGTTTCGCTCTCTTTCGCCCTCCTTCGTCTTGTTTCGCTCTCTTTCACCGTCCTTCGTCTCGTTTCGCGCTCTTTCACCCTCCACCGTCTCGTTTCGGTCTCTTTCACCCTCCTTCATCTTCTTTCGCTCTCTTTCACCCTCCTTGGTCTCGTTTCGCTCTCTTTCACCTTTCTTCGTCTCGTTTCGCTCTCTTTCACCCTCCTTCATCTCGTTTCGCTCTCTTTCACCCTCGTTCGTTTCGTTTCGCTCTCTTTCACCATCCTTTGTCTCGTTTCGCTCTCTTTCACCCTCCACCGTCTCGTTTCGGTCTCTGTTACCCTCTTTCGTCTCGTTTCGCTCTCTTTGACCCTCCTTCGTCTCGTTTAGATCTCTTTCATCCTCCTTCGTCTCGTTTCGCTCTCTTTCACCCTCCTTCGTCTTGTTTCGCTCTCTTTCACCCTCCTTCGACTCCTTTCGCTCTCTTTCACCCTCCTTCGTCTCGTTTCGCTCTCTTTCACCCTCCTTCATTTCGTTTTGCTCTCTTTCACCCTCCTTCGTATCGTTTCGCTCTCTTTCACCCTCCTTCATCTCGTTTTGCTCTCTTTCACCTTCCTTCGTCTCGTTTCGCTCTCTTTCACCCTCCTTCGTCTCGTTTCAGTCTCTTTCACCCTCCTTCGTCTCGTTCCACTCTCTTTCAACCTCCTACGACTCCTTTCGCTCTCTTTCACCCTCCTTCGTCTCATTTCGCTCTCTTTCACCTTTCTTCGTCTCGTTTCGCTCTCTTTCATCCTCCTTCGTCTCGTTTCGCTCTCTTTCACCCTCCTTCGTCTCGTTTCGCTCTCTTTCACCCTCCTTTGTCTAGTTTCGCTCTCTTTCACCCTCCTTCCTCTCGTTTCGCTCTCTTTCATCCTCCGTCGTCTTGTTTTGCTCTCTTTCACCCTCCTTCATCTCGTTTAGCTCTCTTTCACCCTCCTTCCTCTCGTTTCACTCTCTTTCGCCCTCCTTCGTCTCGTTTCGCTCTCTTTCACCCTCCTTCATCTCGTTTCGCTGTCTTTCACCCTCGTTCCTCTCGTTTCGCTCTCTTTCGCCCTCCTTCATCTTGTTTCGCTCTCTTTCACCGTCCTTCGTCTCGTTTCGCGCTCTTTCACCCTCCACCGTCTCGTTTCGGTCTCTTTCACCCTCCTTCATCTTCTTTCGCTCTCTTTCACCCTCCTTGGTCTCGTTTCGCTCTCTTTCACCTTTCTTCGTCTCGTTTCGCTCTCTTTCACCCTCCTTCATCTCGTTTCGCTCTCTTTCACCCTCGTTCGTTTCGTTTCGCTCTCTTTCACCATCCTTTGTCTCGTTTCGCTCTCTTTCACCCTCCACCGTCTCGTTTCGCTCTCTGTTACCCTCTTTCGTCTCGTTTCGCTCTCTTTGACGCTCCTTCGTCTCGTTTCGCTCTCTTTTACGCTCTTTCGTCTTGTTTCGTCCTCTTTCACCTTCCTTTTCTCGTTTCGCTCTCTTTCACCCTCCTTCATCTCGTTTCGCTCTCTTTCACCCTCCTTCATTTCGTTTCGCTCCCTTTCACCCTCCTTTGTCTCATTTCGCTCTCTTTCACCTTCCTTCGTCTCGTTTCGCTCTCTTTCACCTTCCTTCGTCTCGTTTCTCTCTCTTTCACCCTAATTCGTTTCGTTTCGCTCTCTTCCACCCTCCTTCATCTCGTTTCGCTCTCTTTCACCCTCCTTCGTCTCGTTTCGCTCTCTTTCACCCTCCTTCTTCTCGTTTCGCTCTCTTTCACCCTCCTTCGTCTCGTTCCGCTCTCTTTTACCCTCCTTCATCTCGTTTCACTCTCTTTCACCCTCCTTCGTCTCGTTTCGCTCTCTTTTACACTCTTTCATCTCGTTTCGCTCTCTTTTACCCTCCTTCATCTCGTTTCGCTCTCTTTCATGCTCCTTCGTCTCGCTTCGCCCTCTTTCACCCTCCTTCGTCTCGTTTTGCTCTCTTTCACCCTTCTTTCATCTTGTTTCGCTCTGTTCCACCCGCCTTCGTCTCGTTTCGCCCTCTTTCACCCTCCTTCATCTCGTTTCGCTCTCTTTCACCCTCCATCATCTCGTTTCGCTCTCTTTCACCCTCCTTCATCTCGTTTCGCTCCCTTTCACCCTCCTTTGTCTCGTTTCGCTCTCTTTCACCTTCCTTCGTCTCGTTTCGCTCTCTTTCACCTTCCTTCGTCTCGTTTCTCTCTCATTCACCCTCCTTCGTATCGTTTCGCTCTCTTTCACCATCCTTCGTCTCGTTTCGCTCTCTTTCACCCTCCTTCGTCTCGTTTCGCTCTCTTTCACCCTCCTTCGTCTCGTTTCGCTCTCTTTCACCCTCCTTCCTCTCATTTCGCTCTCTTTCACCCTCCATCGTCTTGTTTCGCTGTCTTTCACACTCCTTCCTCTCGTTTCGCTCTCTTTCACCATCCATCGTCTCGTTTCGCTCTCTTTTACCCTCTTTCGTCTCGTTTCACTCTCTTTGACCCTCCTTCGTCTCGTTTAGCTCTCTTTCACTCTCCATCGTCTTGTTTCGCTCTCTTTCACCCTCCTTCCTCACGATTCGCTCTCTTTCAACATCCATCGTCTTGTTTCACTCTCTTTCACTCTCCTTCGTCTCGTTTCGCTCTCTTTCACCCTCCACCGTCTCGTTTCGCTCTCTTTTACCCTCTTTCATCTTGTTTCGTCCTTTTCCACCTTCCTTGTCTCGTTTCGCTCTCTTTCACCCTCCTTCATCTCGTTTCGCTCTCTTTCACCCTCCTTCATTTCGTTTCGCTGCCTTTCACCCTCCTTTGTCTCGTTTCGCGCTCTTTCACCTTCCTTCGTCTCGTTTCGCTCTCTTTCACCCTCCTTCGTCCCGTTTCAGTCTCTTTCACCCTCCTTCGTCTCGTTCCACTCTCTTTCACCCTCCTACGACTCCTTTCGCTCTCTTTCACCCTCCTTCGTCTCATTTCGCTCTCTTTCACCCTCCTTCAACTCCTTTCGCTCTCTTTCACCCTCCTTCGTCTCGTTTCGCTCTCTTTCACCTTTCTTCATCTCGTTTCGCTCTCTTTCACCCTCCTTCGTCTCGTTTCGCTCTCTTTCACCCTGCTTCGTCTCGTTTCGCTCTCTTTCACCCTCCTTTGTCTAGTTTCGCTCTCTTTCACCCTTCTTTCATCTTGTTTCGCTCTGTTCCACCCGCCTTCGTCTCGTTTCGCCCTCTTTCACCATCCATCGTCTCGTTTCGCTCTCTTTTACCATCTTTCGTCTCGTTTCACTCTCTTTGACCCTCCTTCATCTCGTTTAGCTCTCTTTCACTCTCCATCGTCTTGTTTCGCTCTCTTTCACCCTCCTTCCTCACGATTCGCTCTCTTTCAACATCCATCGTCTTGTTTCACTCTCTATCACTCTCCTTCGTCTCGTTTCGCTCTCTTTCACCCTCCACCGTCTCGTTTCGCTCTCTTTTACCCTCTTTCATCTTGTTTCGTCCTCTTTCACCATCCTTCGTCTCGTTTCGCTCTCTTTCACCCTCCTTCGTCTCGTTTCGCTCTCTTTCACCCTCCTTCGTCTCGTTTCGCTCTCTTTCACCCTCCTTCCTCTCATTTCGCTCTCTTTCACCCTCCATCGTCTTGTTTCGCTCTCTTTCACCCTCCTTCCTCTCGTTTCGCTCTCTTTCACCATCCATCGTCTCGTTTCGCTCTCTTTTACCCTCTTTCATCTCGTTTCACTCTCTTTGACCCTCCTTCGTCTCGTTTAGCTCTCTTTCACTCTCCATCGTCTTGTTTCGCTCTCTTTCACCCTCCTTCCTCACGATTCGCTCTCTTTCAACATCCATCGTCTTGTTTCACTCTCTTTCACTCTCCTTCGTCTCGTTTTGCTCTCTTTCACCCTCCACCGTCTCGTTTCGCTCTCTTTTACCCTCTTTCATCTTGTTTCGTCCTCTTCCACCTTCCTTGTCTCGTTTCGCTCTCTTTCACCCTCCTTCATCTCGTTTCGCTCTCTTTCACCCTCCTTCATTTCGTTTCGCTCCCTTTCACCCTCCTTTGTCTCGTTTCGCGCTCTTTCACCTTCCTTCGTCTCGTTTCGCTCTCTTTCACCCTCCTTCGTCCCGTTTCAGTCTCTTTCACCCTCCTTCGTCTCGTTCCACTCTCTTTCACCCTCATACGACTCCTTTCGCTCTCTTTCACCCTCCTTCGTCTCATTTCGCTCTCTTTCACCCTCCTTCAACTCCTTTCGCTCTCTTTCACCATCCTTCGTCTCGTTTCGCTCTCTTTCACCCTCCTTCATCTCGTTTCGCTCTCTTTCACCTTCCTTCGTCTCGTTTCGCTCTCTTTCACCTTCCTTCGTCTCGTTTCTCTCTCATTCACCCTCCTTCGTATCGTTTCGCTCTCTTTCACCATCCTTCGTCTCGTTTCGCTCTCTTTCACCCTCCTTCATCTCGTTTCGCTCTCTTTCACCCTCCTTCGTCACGTTTCGCTCTCTTTCACCCTCCTTCCTCTCATTTCGCTCTCTTTCACCCTCCATCGTCTTATTTCGCTCTCTTTCACCCTCCTTCCTCTCGTTTCGCTCTCTTTCACCATCCATCGTCTCGTTTCGCTCTCTTTTACCATCTTTCGTCTCGTTTCACTCTCTTTGACCCTCCTTCGTCTCGTTTAGCTCTCTTTCACTCTCCATCGTCTTGTTTCGCTCTCTTTCACCCTCCTTCCTCACGATTCGCTCTCTTTCAACATCCATCGTCTTGTTTCACTCTCTATCACTCTCCTTCGTCTCGTTTCGCTCTCTTTCACCCTCCACCGTCTCGTTTCGCTCTCTTTTACCCTCTTTCATCTTGTTTCGTCCTCTTTCACCATCCTTCGTCTCGTTTCGCTCTCTTTCACCCTCCTTCGTCTCGTTTCGCTCTCTTTCACCCTCCTTCGTCTCGTTTCGCTCTCTTTCACCCTCCTTCCTCTCATTTCGCTCTCTTTCACCCTCCATCGTCTTGTTTCGCTCTCTTTCACCCTCCTTCCTCTCGTTTCGCTCTCTTTCACCATCCATCGTCTCGTTTCGCTCTCTTTTACCCTCTTTCATCTCGTTTCACTCTCTTTGACCCTCCTTCGTCTCGTTTAGCTCTCTTTCACTCTCCATCGTCTTGTTTCGCTCTCTTTCACCCTCCTTCCTCACGATTCGCTCTCTTTCAACATCCATCGTCTTGTTTCACTCTCTTTCACTCTCCTTCGTCTCGTTTTGCTCTCTTTCACCCTCCACCGTCTCGTTTCGCTCTCTTTTACCCTCTTTCATCTTGTTTCGTCCTCTTCCACCTTCCTTGTCTCGTTTCACTCTCTTTCACCCTCCTTCATCTCGTTTCGCTCTCTTTCACCCTCCTTCATTTCGTTTCGCTCCCTTTCACCCTCCTTTGTCTCGTTTCGCGCTCTTTCACCTTCCTTCGTCTCGTTTCGCTCTCTTTCACCCTCCTTCGTCCCGTTTCAGTCTCTTTCACCCTCCTTCGTCTCGTTCCACTCTCTTTCACCCTCCTACGACTCCTTTCGCTCTCTTTCACCCTCCTTCGTCTCATTTCGCTCTCTTTCACCCTCCTTCAACTCCTTTCGCTCTCTTTCACCCTCCTTCATCTCGTTTCGCTCTCTTTCACCTTTCTTCGTCTCGTTTCGCTCTCTTTCACCCTCCTTGGTCTCGTTTCGCTCTCTTTCACCCTCCTTCGTCTCGTTTCGCTCTCTTTCACCCTCCTTTGTCTAGTTTCGCTCTCTTTCACCCTTCTTTCATCTTGTTTCGCTCTGTTCCACCCGCCTTCGTCTCGTTTCGCCCTCTTTCACCCTCCTTCATCTCGTTTCGCTCTCTTTCACCCTCCATCATCTCGTTTCGCTCTCTTTCACCCTCCTTCATCTCGTTTCGCTCCCTTTCACCCTCCTTTGTCTCGTTTCGCTCTCTTTCACCTTCCTTCGTCTCGTTTCGCTCTCTTTCACCTTCCTTCGTCTCGTTTCTCTCTCATTCACCCTCCTTCCTCTCATTTCGCTCTCTTTCACCCTCCATCGTCTTATTTCGCTCTCTTTCACCCTCCTTCCTCTCGTTTCGCTCTCTTTCACCATCCATCGTCTCGTTTCGCTCTCTTTTACCATCTTTTGTCTCGTTTCACTCTCTTTGACCCTCCTTCGTCTCGTTTAGCTCTCTTTCACTCTCCATCGTCTTGTTTCGCTCTCTTTCACCCTCCTTCCTCACGATTCGCTCTCTTTCAACATCCATCGTCTTGTTTCACTCTCTATCACTCTCCTTCGTCTCGTTTCGCTCTCTTTCACCCTCCACCGTCTCGTTTCGCTCTCTTTTACCCTCTTTCATCTTGTTTCATCCTCTTCCACCTTCCTTGTCTCGTTTCGCCCTCTTTCACCCTCCTTCATCTCGTTTCGCTCTCTTTCACCCTCCATCATCTCGTTTCGCTCTCTTTCACCCTCCTTCATCTCGTTTCGCTCCCTTTCACCCTCCTTTGTCTCGTTTCGCTCTCTTTCACCTTCCTTCGTCTCGTTTCGCTCTCTTTCACCTTCCTTCGTCTCGTTTCTCTCTCATTCACCCTCCTTCCTCTCATTTCGCTCTCTTTCACCCTCCATCGTCTTATTTCGCTCTCTTTCACCCTCCTTCCTCTCGTTTCGCTCTCTTTCACCATCCATCGTCTCGTTTCGCTCTCTTTTACCATCTTTCGTCTCGTTTCACTGTCTTTGACCCTCCTTCGTCTCGTTTAGCTCTCTTTCACTCTCCATCGTCTTGTTTCGCTCTCTTTCACCCTCCTTCCTCACGATTCGCTCTCTTTCAACATCCATCGTCTTGTTTCACTCTCTATCACTCTCCTTCGTCTCGTTTCGCTCTCTTTCACCCTCCACCGTCTCGTTTCGCTCTCTTTTACCCTCTTTCATCTTGTTTCGTCCTCTTTCACCATCCTTCGTCTCGTTTCGCTCTCTTTCACCCTCCTTCGTCTCGTTTCGCTCTCTTTCACCCTCCTTCGTCTCGTTTCGCTCTCTTTCACCCACCTTCCTCTCATTTCGCTCTCTTTCACCCTCCATCGTCTTGTTTCGCTCTCTTTCACCCTCCTTCCTCTCGTTTCGCTCTCTTTCACCATCCATCGTCTCGTTTCGCTCTCTTTTACCCTCTTTCGTCTCGTTTCACTCTCTTTGACCCTCCTTCGTCTCGTTTAGCTCTCTTTCACTCTCCATCGTCTTGTTTCGCTCTCTTTCACCCTCCTTCCTCACGATTCGCTCTCTTTCAACATCCATCGTCTTGTTTCACTCTCTTTCACTCTCCTTCGTCTCGTTTTGCTCTCTTTCACCCTCCACCGTCTCGTTTCGCTCTCTTTTACCCTCTTTCATCTTGTTTCGTCCTCTTCCACCTTCCTTGTCTCGTTTCGCTCTCTTTCACCCTCCTTCATCTCGTTTCGCTCTCTTTCACCCTCCTTCATTTCGTTTCGCTCCCTTTCACCCTCCTTTGTCTCGTTTCGCGCTCTTTCACCTTGCTTCGTCTCGTTTCGCTCTCTTTCACCCTCCTTCGTCCCGTTTCAGTCTCTTTCACCCTCCTTCGTCTCGTTCCACCCTCTTTCACCCTCCTACGACTCCTTTCGCTCTCTTTCACCCTCCTTCGTCTCATTTCGCTCTCTTTCACCCTCCTTCAACTCCTTTCGCTCTCTTTCACCCTCGTTCGTCTCGTTTCGCTCTCTTTCACCTTTCTTCGTCTCGTTTCGCTCTCTTTCACCCTCCTTGGTCTCGTTTCGCTCTCTTTCACCCTCCTTCGTCTCGTTTCGCTCTCTTTCACCCTCCTTTGTCTAGTTTCGCTCTCTTTCACCCTTCTTTCATCTTGTTTCGCTCTGTTCCACCCGCCTTCGTCTCGTTTCGCCCTCTTTCACCCTCCTTCATCTCGTTTCGCTCTCTTTCACCCTCCATCATCTCGTTTCGCTCTCTTTCACCCTCCTTCATCTCGTTTCGCTCCCTTTCACCCTCCTTTGTCTCGTTTCGCTCTCTTTCACCTTCCTTCGTCTCGTTTCGCTCTCTTTCACCTTCCTTCGTCTCGTTTCTCTCTCATTCACCCTCCTTCGTATCGTTTCGCTCTCTTTCACCATCCTTCGTCTCGTTTCGCTCTCTTTCACCCTCCTTCATCTCGTTTCGCTCTCTTTCACCCTCCTTCGTCTCGTTTCGCTCTCTTTCACCCTCCTTCCTCTCATTTCGCTCTCTTTCACCCTCCATCATCTTGTTTCGCTCTCTTTCACCCTCCTTCCTCTCGTTTCGCTCTCTTTCACCATCCATCGTCTCGTTTCGCTCTCTTTTACCATCTTTCGTCTCGTTTCACTCTCTTTGACCCTCCTTCGTCTCGTTTAGCTCTCTTTCACTCTCCATCGTCTTGTTTCGCTCTCTTTCACCCTCCTTCCTCACGATTCGCTCTCTTTCAACATCCATCGTCTTGTTTCACTCTCTATCACTCTCCTTCGTCTCGTTTCGCTCTCTTTCACCCTCCACCGTCTCGTTTCGCTCTCTTTTACCCTCTTTCATCTTGTTTCGTCCTCTTCCACCTTCCTTGTCTCGTTTCGCTCTCTTTCACCCTCCTTCATCTCGTTTCGCTCTCTTTCACCCTCCTTCATTTCGTTTCGCTCCCTTTCACCCTCCTTTGTCTCGTTTCGCGCTCTTTCACCTTGCTTCGTCTCGTTTCGCTCTCTTTCACCCTCCTTCGTCCCGTTTCAGTCTCTTTCACCCTCCTTCGTCTCGTTCCACTCTCTTTCACCCTCCTACGACTCCTTTCGCTCTCTTTCACCCTTCTTCGTCTCATTTCGCTCTCTTTCACCCTCCTTCAACTCCTTTCGCTCTCTTTCACCCTCCTTCGTCTCGTTTCGCTCTCTTTCACCTTTCTTCGTCTCGTTTCGCTCTCTTTCACCCTCCTTCGTCTCGATTCGCTCTCTTTCACCCTCCTTCGTCTCGTTTCGCTCTCTTTCACCCTCCTTTGTCTAGTTTCGCTCTCTTTCACCCTCCTTCCTCTCGTTTCGCTCTCTTTCACCCTCCGTCGTCTTGTTTCGCTCTCTTTCACCCTCCTTCGTCTCGTTTAGCTCTCTTTCACTCTCCATCGTCTTGTTTCGCTCTCTTTCACCCTCCTTCCTCACGATTCGCTCTCTTTCAACATCCATCGTCTTGTTTCACTCTCTTTCACTCTCCTTCGTCTCGTTTTGCTCTCTTTCACCCTCCACCGTCTCGTTTCGCTCTCTTTTACCCTCTTTCATCTTGTTTCGTCCTCTTCCACCTTCCTTGTCTCGTTTCACTCTCTTTCACCCTCCTTCATCTCGTTTCGCTCTCTTTCACCCTCCTTCATTTCGTTTCGCTCCCTTTCACCCTCCTTTGTCTCGTTTCGCGCTCTTTCACCTTCCTTCGTCTCGTTTCGCTCTCTTTCACCCTCCTTCGTCCCGTTTCAGTCTCTTTCACCCTCCTTCGTCTCGTTCCACTCTCTTTCACCCTCCTACGACTCCTTTCGCTCTCTTTCACCCTCCTTCGTCTCATTTCGCTCTCTTTCACCCTCCTTCAACTCCTTTCGCTCTCTTTCACCCTCCTTCATCTCGTTTCGCTCTCTTTCACCTTTCTTCGTCTCGTTTCGCTCTCTTTCACCCTCCTTGGTCTCGTTTCGCTCTCTTTCACCCTCCTTCGTCTCGTTTCGCTCTCTTTCACCCTCCTTTGTCTAGTTTCGCTCTCTTTCACCCTTCTTTCATCTTGTTTCGCTCTGTTCCACCCGCCTTCGTCTCGTTTCGCCCTCTTTCACCCTCCTTCATCTCGTTTCGCTCTCTTTCACCCTCCATCATCTCGTTTCGCTCTCTTTCACCCTCCTTCATCTCGTTTCGCTCCCTTTCACCCTCCTTTGTCTCGTTTCGCTCTCTTTCACCTTCCTTCGTCTCGTTTCGCTCTCTTTCACCTTCCTTCGTCTCGTTTCTCTCTCATTCACCCTCCTTCCTCTCATTTCGCTCTCTTTCACCCTCCATCGTCTTATTTCGCTCTCTTTCACCCTCCTTCCTCTCGTTTCGCTCTCTTTCACCATCCATCGTCTCGTTTCGCTCTCTTTTACCATCTTTTGTCTCGTTTCACTCTCTTTGACCCTCCTTCGTCTCGTTTAGCTCTCTTTCACTCTCCATCGTCTTGTTTCGCTCTCTTTCACCCTCCTTCCTCACGATTCGCTCTCTTTCAACATCCATCGTCTTGTTTCACTCTCTATCACTCTCCTTCGTCTCGTTTCGCTCTCTTTCACCCTCCACCGTCTCGTTTCGCTCTCTTTTACCCTCTTTCATCTTGTTTCATCCTCTTCCACCTTCCTTGTCTCGTTTCGCCCTCTTTCACCCTCCTTCATCTCGTTTCGCTCTCTTTCACCCTCCATCATCTCGTTTCGCTCTCTTTCACCCTCCTTCATCTCGTTTCGCTCCCTTTCACCCTCCTTTGTCTCGTTTCGCTCTCTTTCACCTTCCTTCGTCTCGTTTCGCTCTCTTTCACCTTCCTTCGTCTCGTTTCTCTCTCATTCACCCTCCTTCCTCTCATTTCGCTCTCTTTCACCCTCCATCGTCTTATTTCGCTCTCTTTCACCCTCCTTCCTCTCGTTTCGCTCTCTTTCACCATCCATCGTCTCGTTTCGCTCTCTTTTACCATCTTTCGTCTCGTTTCACTGTCTTTGACCCTCCTTCGTCTCGTTTAGCTCTCTTTCACTCTCCATCGTCTTGTTTCGCTCTCTTTCACCCTCCTTCCTCACGATTCGCTCTCTTTCAACATCCATCGTCTTGTTTCACTCTCTATCACTCTCCTTCGTCTCGTTTCGCTCTCTTTCACCCTCCACCGTCTCGTTTCGCTCTCTTTTACCCTCTTTCATCTTGTTTCGTCCTCTTTCACCATCCTTCGTCTCGTTTCGCTCTCTTTCACCCTCCTTCGTCTCGTTTCGCTCTCTTTCACCCTCCTTCGTCTCGTTTCGCTCTCTTTCACCCACCTTCCTCTCATTTCGCTCTCTTTCACCCTCCATCGTCTTGTTTCGCTCTCTTTCACCCTCCTTCCTCTCGTTTCGCTCTCTTTCACCATCCATCGTCTCGTTTCGCTCTCTTTTACCCTCTTTCGTCTCGTTTCACTCTCTTTGACCCTCCTTCGTCTCGTTTAGCTCTCTTTCACTCTCCATCGTCTTGTTTCGCTCTCTTTCACCCTCCTTCCTCACGATTCGCTCTCTTTCAACATCCATCGTCTTGTTTCACTCTCTTTCACTCTCCTTCGTCTCGTTTTGCTCTCTTTCACCCTCCACCGTCTCGTTTCGCTCTCTTTTACCCTCTTTCATCTTGTTTCGTCCTCTTCCACCTTCCTTGTCTCGTTTCGCTCTCTTTCACCCTCCTTCATCTCGTTTCGCTCTCTTTCACCCTCCTTCATTTCGTTTCGCTCCCTTTCACCCTCCTTTGTCTCGTTTCGCGCTCTTTCACCTTGCTTCGTCTCGTTTCGCTCTCTTTCACCCTCCTTCGTCCCGTTTCAGTCTCTTTCACCCTCCTTCGTCTCGTTCCACCCTCTTTCACCCTCCTACGACTCCTTTCGCTCTCTTTCACCCTCCTTCGTCTCATTTCGCTCTCTTTCACCCTCCTTCAACTCCTTTCGCTCTCTTTCACCCTCGTTCGTCTCGTTTCGCTCTCTTTCACCTTTCTTCGTCTCGTTTCGCTCTCTTTCACCCTCCTTGGTCTCGTTTCGCTCTCTTTCACCCTCCTTCGTCTCGTTTCGCTCTCTTTCACCCTCCTTTGTCTAGTTTCGCTCTCTTTCACCCTTCTTTCATCTTGTTTCGCTCTGTTCCACCCGCCTTCGTCTCGTTTCGCCCTCTTTCACCCTCCTTCATCTCGTTTCGCTCTCTTTCACCCTCCATCATCTCGTTTCGCTCTCTTTCACCCTCCTTCATCTCGTTTCGCTCCCTTTCACCCTCCTTTGTCTCGTTTCGCTCTCTTTCACCTTCCTTCGTCTCGTTTCGCTCTCTTTCACCTTCCTTCGTCTCGTTTCTCTCTCATTCACCCTCCTTCGTATCGTTTCGCTCTCTTTCACCATCCTTCGTCTCGTTTCGCTCTCTTTCACCCTCCTTCATCTCGTTTCGCTCTCTTTCACCCTCCTTCGTCTCGTTTCGCTCTCTTTCACCCTCCTTCCTCTCATTTCGCTCTCTTTCACCCTCCATCATCTTGTTTCGCTCTCTTTCACCCTCCTTCCTCTCGTTTCGCTCTCTTTCACCATCCATCGTCTCGTTTCGCTCTCTTTTACCATCTTTCGTCTCGTTTCACTCTCTTTGACCCTCCTTCGTCTCGTTTAGCTCTCTTTCACTCTCCATCGTCTTGTTTCGCTCTCTTTCACCCTCCTTCCTCACGATTCGCTCTCTTTCAACATCCATCGTCTTGTTTCACTCTCTATCACTCTCCTTCGTCTCGTTTCGCTCTCTTTCACCCTCCACCGTCTCGTTTCGCTCTCTTTTACCCTCTTTCATCTTGTTTCGTCCTCTTCCACCTTCCTTGTCTCGTTTCGCTCTCTTTCACCCTCCTTCATCTCGTTTCGCTCTCTTTCACCCTCCTTCATTTCGTTTCGCTCCCTTTCACCCTCCTTTGTCTCGTTTCGCGCTCTTTCACCTTGCTTCGTCTCGTTTCGCTCTCTTTCACCCTCCTTCGTCCCGTTTCAGTCTCTTTCACCCTCCTTCGTCTCGTTCCACTCTCTTTCACCCTCCTACGACTCCTTTCGCTCTCTTTCACCCTTCTTCGTCTCATTTCGCTCTCTTTCACCCTCCTTCAACTCCTTTCGCTCTCTTTCACCCTCCTTCGTCTCGTTTCGCTCTCTTTCACCTTTCTTCGTCTCGTTTCGCTCTCTTTCACCCTCCTTCGTCTCGATTCGCTCTCTTTCACCCTCCTTCGTCTCGTTTCGCTCTCTTTCACCCTCCTTTGTCTAGTTTCGCTCTCTTTCACCCTCCTTCCTCTCGTTTCGCTCTCTTTCACCCTCCGTCGTCTTGTTTCGCTCTCTTTCACCCTCCTTCATCTCGTTTAGCTCTCTTTCACCCTCCTTCCTCTCGTTTCACTCTCTTTCGCCCTCCTTCGTCTCGTTTCGCTCTCTTTCACCCTCCTTCATCTCGTTTCGCTCTCTTTCACCCTCGTTCCTCTCGTTTCGCTCTCTTTCGCCCTCCTTCGTCTTGTTTCGCTCTCTTTCACCGTCCTTCGTCTCGTTTCGCGCTCTTTCACCCTCTACCGTCTTGGTTCGGTCTCTTTCACCCTCCTTCATCTTCTTTCGCTCTCTTTCACCCTCCTTGGTCTCGTTTCGCTCTCTTTCACCTTTCTTCGTCTCGTTTCGCTCTCTTTCACCCTCCTTCATCTCGTTTCGCTCTCTTTCACCCTCGTTCGTTTCGTTTCGCTCTCTTTCACCATCCTTCGTCTCGTTTCGCTCTCTTTCACCCTCCTTCGTCTCGTTGCGCTCTCTTTCACCCTCCTTTGTCTCGTTTCGCTCTCTTTCACCCTCCTTCCTCTCATCTCGCTCTCTTTCACCCTCCATCGTCTTGTTTCGCTCTCTTTCACCCTCCTTCCTCTCGTTTCGCTCTCTTTCACCATCCATCGTCTCGTTTCGCTCTCTTTTACCCTCTTTCGTCTCGTTTCACTCTCTTTGACCCTCCTTCGTCTCGTTTAGCTCTCTTTCACTCTCCATCGTCTTGTTTCGCCCTCTTTCACCCTCCTTCCTATCGATTCGCTCTCTTTCAACATCCATCGTCTTGTTTCAATCTCTTTCACTCTCCTTCGTCTCGTTTCGCTCTCTTTCACCCTCCACCGTCTCGTTTCGCTCTCTTTTACCCTCTTTCGTCTTGTTTTGTCCTCTTTCACCATCCTTGTCTCGTTTCGCTCTCTTTCACCCTCCTTCATCTCGTTTCGCTCTCTTTCACCCTCCTTCATTTCGTTTCGCTCCCTTTCACCCTCCTTTGTCTCGATTCGCTCTCTTTCACCTTCCTTCATCTCGTTTCGCTCCCTTTCACCTTCCTTCGTCTCGTTTCGCTCTCTTTCACCCTCCTTCGTCTCGTTTCGGTCTCTTCCACCCTCCTTCGTCTCGTTCCACACTCTTTCACCCTCCTACGACTCCTTTCGCTCTCTTTCACCCTCCTTCGTCTCATTTCGCTCTCTTTCACCCTCCTTCATCTCCTTTCGCTCTCTTTCACCCTCCTTCGTCTCGTTTCGCTCTCTTTCACCTTTCTTCGTCTCGTTTCGCTCTCTTTCACCCTCCTTTGTCTAGTTTCGCTCTCTTTCACCCTCCTTCATCTCGTTTCGCTCTCTTTCACCCTCCACTGTCTTGTTTCGCTCTGTTTGACCCTCTTTCGTCTCGTTTAGCTCTCTATCACCCTCCTTCGTCTCATTTCGTTCTCTTTCACCCTCCTTCGTCTCGTTCCGCTGTCTTTCACCCTCCTTCGACTCCTTTCGCTCTCTTTCACCCTCCTTCGTCTCGTTTCGCTCTCTTTCACCCTCCTTCGTCTCGTTTCGCTCTCTTTCACCCTCCACCGTCTCGTTTCGCTCTCTTTTCCCCTCTTTCGTCTCGTTTCGCTCTCTCTGACCCTCCTTCGTCTCGTTTAGCTCTCTTTCACCCTCCTTCATCTCGTTTCGCTCTCTTTCACCCTCCTTCATCTCGTTTCCCTCTCTTTGACCCTCCTTCATCTCGTTTCGCTCTCTTTCACCCTCCTTCGTCTCGTTTCGCTCTCTTTCACCCTCCTTCTTCTCATTTCGCTCTCTTTCACCCTCCTTCGTCTCGTTTCGCTCTCTTTCAACCTCCTTCGTCTCGTTTCGGTCTCCTTCACCCTCCTTCGTCTCGTTCCACTCTCTTTCACCCTCCTTCGACTCCTTTCGCTCTCTTCCACCCTCCTTTGTCTCATTTCGCTCTCTTTCACCCTCCTTCATCTCCTTTCGCTCTCTTTCACCCTCCAAGTCTCGTTTCACTCTCTTTCACCTTTCTTCGTCTCGTTTCGCTCTCTTTCACCCTCCTTCGTCTCGTTTCGCTCTCTTTCACCCTCCTTCCTCACGATTCGCTCTCTTTCAACATCCATCGTCTTGTTTCACTCTCTATCACTCTCCTTCGTCTTGTTTCGCTCTCTTTCACCCTCCACCGTCTCGTTTCGCTCTCTTTTACCCTCTTTCATCTTGTTTCGTCCTCTTCCACCTTCCTTGTCTCGTTTCGCTCTCTTTCACCCTCCTTCATCTCGTTTCGCTCTCTTTCACCCTCCTTCATTTCGTTTCGCTCCCTTTCACCCTCCTTTGTCTCGTTTCGCGCTCTTTCACCTTCCTTCGTCTCGTTTCGCTCTCTTTCACCCTCCTTCGTCCCGTTTCAGTCTCTTTCACCCTCCTTCGTCTCGTTCCACTCTCTTTCACCCTCCTACGACTCCTTTCGCTCTCTTTCACCCTCCTTCGTCTCATTTCGCTCTCTTTCACCCTCCTTCAACTCCTTTCGCTCTCTTTCACCCTCGTTCGTCTCGTTTCGCTCTCTTTCACCTTTCTTCGTCTCGTTTCGCTCTCTTTCACCCTCCTTGGTCTCGTTTCGCTCTCTTTCACCCTCCTTCGTCTCGTTTCGCTCTCTTTCACCCTCCTTTGTCTAGTTTCGCTCTCTTTCACCCTTCTTTCATCTTGTTTCGCTCTGTTCCACCCGCCTTCGTCTCGTTTCGCCCTCTTTCACCCTCCTTCATCTCGTTTCGCTCTCTTTCACCCTCCATCATCTCGTTTCGCTCTCTTTCACCCTCCTTCATCTCGTTTCGCTCCCTTTCACCCTCCTTTGTCTCGTTTCGCTCTCTTTCACCTTCCTTCGTCTCGTTTCGCTCTCTTTCACCTTCCTTCGTCTCGTTTCTCTCTCATTCACCCTCCTTCGTATCGTTTCGCTCTCTTTCACCATCCTTCGTCTCGTTTCGCTCTCTTTCACCCTCCTTCATCTCGTTTCGCTCTCTTTCACCTTCCTTCGTCTCGTTTCTCTCTCATTCACCCTCCTTCGTATCGTTTCGCTCTCTTTCACCATCCTTCGTCTCGTTTCGCTCTCTTTCACCCTCCTTCATCTCGTTTCGCTCTCTTTCACCCTCCTTCCTCTCGTTTCACTCTCTTTCGCCCTCCTTCGTCTCGTTTCGCTCTCTTTCACCCTCCTTCATCTCGTTTCGCTCTCTTTCACCCTCGTTCCTCTCGTTTCGCTCTCTTTCGCCCTCCTTCGTCTTGTTTCGCTCTCTTTCACCGTCCTTCGTCTCGTTTCGCGCTCTTTCACCCTCTACCGTCTTGGTTCGGTCTCTTTCACCCTCCTTCATCTTCTTTCGCTCTCTTTCACCCTCCTTGGTCTCGTTTCGCTCTCTTTCACCTTTCTTCGTCTCGTTTCGCTCTCTTTCACCCTCCTTCATCTCGTTTCGCTCTCTTTCACCCTCGTTCGTTTCGTTTCGCTCTCTTTCACCATCCTTCGTCTCGTTTCGCTCTCTTTCACCCTCCTTCGTCTCGTTGCGCTCTCTTTCACCCTCCTTTGTCTCGTTTCGCTCTCTTTCACCCTCCTTCCTCTCATCTCGCTCTCTTTCACCCTCCATCGTCTTGTTTCGCTCTCTTTCACCCTCCTTCCTCTCGTTTCGCTCTCTTTCACCATCCATCGTCTCGTTTCGCTCTCTTTTACCCTCTTTCGTCTCGTTTCACTCTCTTTGACCCTCCTTCGTCTCGTTTAGCTCTCTTTCACTCTCCATCGTCTTGTTTCGCCCTCTTTCACCCTCCTTCCTATCGATTCGCTCTCTTTCAACATCCATCGTCTTGTTTCAATCTCTTTCACTCTCCTTCGTCTCGTTTCGCTCTCTTTCACCCTCCACCGTCTCGTTTCGCTCTCTTTTACCCTCTTTCGTCTTGTTTTGTCCTCTTTCACCATCCTTGTCTCGTTTCGCTCTCTTTCACCCTCCTTCATCTCGTTTCGCTCTCTTTCACCCTCCTTCATTTCGTTTCGCTCCCTTTCACCCTCCTTTGTCTCGATTCGCTCTCTTTCACCTTCCTTCATCTCGTTTCGCTCCCTTTCACCTTCCTTCGTCTCGTTTCGCTCTCTTTCACCCTCCTTCGTCTCGTTTCGGTCTCTTCCACCCTCCTTCGTCTCGTTCCACTCTCTTTCACCCTCCTACGACTCCTTTCGCTCTCTTTCACCCTCCTTCGTCTCATTTCGCTCTCTTTCACCCTCCTTCATCTCCTTTCGCTCTCTTTCACCCTCCTTCGTCTCGTTTCGCTCTCTTTCACCTTTCTTCGTCTCGTTTCGCTCTCTTTCACCCTCCTTTGTCTAGTTTCGCTCTCTTTCACCCTCCTTCATCTCGTTTCGCTCTCTTTCACCCTCCACTGTCTTGTTTCGCTCTGTTTGACCCTCTTTCGTCTCGTTTAGCTCTCTATCACCCTCCTTCGTCTCATTTCGTTCTCTTTCACCCTCCTTCGTCTCGTTCCGCTGTCTTTCACCCTCCTTCGACTCCTTTCGCTCTCTTTCACCCTCCTTGGTCTCGTTTCGCTCTCTTTCACCCTCCTTCGTCTCGTTTCGCTCTCTTTCACCCTCCACCGTCTCGTTTCGCTCTCTTTTCCCCTCTTTCGTCTCGTTTCGCTCTCTCTGACCCTCCTTCGTCTCGTTTAGCTCTCTTTCACCCTCCTTCATCTCGTTTCGCTCTCTTTCACCCTCCTTCATCTCGTTTCCCTCTCTTTGACCCTCCTTCATCTCGTTTCGCTCTCTTTCACCCTCCTTCGTCTCGTTTCGCTCTCTTTCACCCTCCTTCTTCTCATTTCGCTCTCTTTCACCCTCCTTCGTCTCGTTTCGCTCTCTTTCAACCTCCTTCGTCTCGTTTCGGTCTCCTTCACCCTCCTTCGTCTCGTTCCACTCTCTTTCACCCTCCTTCGACTCCTTTCGCTCTCTTCCACCCTCCTTTGTCTCATTTCGCTCTCTTTCACCCTCCTTCATCTCCTTTCGCTCTCTTTCACCCTCCAAGTCTCGTTTCACTCTCTTTCACCTTTCTTCGTCTCGTTTCGCTCTCTTTCACCCTCCTTCGTCTCGTTTCGCTCTCTTTCACCCTCCTTCCTCACGATTCGCTCTCTTTCAACATCCATCGTCTTGTTTCACTCTCTATCACTCTCCTTCGTCTCGTTTCGCTCTCTTTCACCCTCCACCGTCTCGTTTCGCTCTCTTTTACCCTCTTTCATCTTGTTTCGTCCTCTTCCACCTTCCTTGTCTCGTTTCGCTCTCTTTCACCCTCCTTCATCTCGTTTCGCTCTCTTTCACCCTCCTTCATTTCGTTTCGCTCCCTTTCACCCTCCTTTGTCTCGTTTCGCGCTCTTTCACCTTCCTTCGTCTCGTTTCGCTCTCTTTCACCCTCCTTCGTCCCGTTTCAGTCTCTTTCACCCTCCTTCGTCTCGTTCCACTCTCTTTCACCCTCCTACGACTCCTTTCGCTCTCTTTCACCCTCCTTCGTCTCATTTCGCTCTCTTTCACCCTCCTTCAACTCCTTTCGCTCTCTTTCACCCTCGTTCGTCTCGTTTCGCTCTCTTTCACCTTTCTTCGTCTCGTTTCGCTCTCTTTCACCCTCCTTGGTCTCGTTTCGCTCTCTTTCACCCTCCTTCGTCTCGTTTCGCTCTCTTTCACCCTCCTTTGTCTAGTTTCGCTCTCTTTCACCCTTCTTTCATCTTGTTTCGCTCTGTTCCACCCGCCTTCGTCTCGTTTCGCCCTCTTTCACCCTCCTTCATCTCGTTTCGCTCTCTTTCACCCTCCATCATCTCGTTTCGCTCTCTTTCACCCTCCTTCATCTCGTTTCGCTCCCTTTCACCCTCCTTTGTCTCGTTTCGCTCTCTTTCACCTTCCTTCGTCTCGTTTCGCTCTCTTTCACCTTCCTTCGTCTCGTTTCTCTCTCATTCACCCTCCTTCGTATCGTTTCGCTCTCTTTCACCATCCTTCGTCTCGTTTCGCTCTCTTTCACCCTCCTTCATCTCGTTTCGCTCTCTTTCACCCTCCTTCGTCTCGTTTCGCTCTCTTTCACCCTCCTTCCTCTCATTTCGCTCTCTTTCACCCTCCATCGTCTTGTTTCGCTCTCTTTCACCCTCCTTCCTCTCGTTTCGCTCTCTTTCACCATCCATCGTCTCGTTTCGCTCTCTTTTACCATCTTTCGTCTCGTTTCACTCTCTTTGACCCTCCTTCGTCTCGTTTAGCTCTCTTTCACTCTCCATCGTCTTGTTTCGCTCTCTTTCACCCTCCTTCCTCACGATTCGCTCTCTTTCAACATCCATCGTCTTGTTTCACTCTCTATCACTCTCCTTCGTCTCGTTTCGCTCTCTTTCACCCTCCACCGTCTCGTTTCGCTCTCTTTTACCCTCTTTCATCTTGTTTCGTCCTCTTCCACCTTCCTTGTCTCGTTTCGCTCTCTTTCACCCTCCTTCATCTCGTTTCGCTCTCTTTCACCCTCCTTCATTTCGTTTCGCTCCCTTTCACCCTCCTTTGTCTCGTTTCGCGCTCTTTCACCTTGCTTCGTCTCGTTTCGCTCTCTTTCACCCGCCTTCGTCCCGTTTCAGTCTCTTTCACCCTCCTTCGTCTCGTTCCACTCTCTTTCACCCTCCTACGACTCCTTTCGCTCTCTTTCACCCTTCTTCGTCTCATTTCGCTCTCTTTCACCCTCCTTCAACTCCTTTCGCTCTCTTTCACCCTCCTTCGTCTCGTTTCGCTCTCTTTCACCTTTCTTCGTCTCGTTTCGCTCTCTTTCACCCTCCTTCGTCTCGATTCGCTCTCTTTCACCCTCCTTCGTCTCGTTTCGCTCTCTTTCACCCTCCTTTGTCTAGTTTCGCTCTCTTTCACCCTCCTTTCTCTCGTTTCGCTCTCTTTCACCCTCCGTCGTCTTGTTTCGCTCTCTTTCACCCTCCTTCATCTCGTTTAGCTCTCTTTCACCCTCCTTCCTCTCGTTTCACTCTCTTTCGCCCTCCTTCGTCTCGTTTCGCTCTCTTTCACCCTCCTTCATCTCGTTTCGCTCTCTTTCACCCTCGTTCCTCTCGTTTCGCTCTCTTTCGCCCTCCTTCGTCTTGTTTCGCTCTCTTTCACCGTCCTTCGTCTCGTTTCGCGCTCTTTCACCCTCCACCGTCTTGGTTCGGTCTCTTTCACCCTCCTTCATCTTCTTTCGCTCTCTTTCACCCTCCTTGGTCTCGTTTCGCTCTCTTTCACCTTTCTTCGTCTCGTTTCGCTCTCTTTCACCCTCCTTCATCTCGTTTCGCTCTCTTTCACCCTCGTTCGTTTCGTTTCGCTCTCTTTCACCATCCTTCGTCTCGTTTCGCTCTCTTTCACCCTCCTTCGTCTCGTTGCGCTCTCTTTCACCCTCCTTTGTCTCGTTTCGCTCTCTTTCACCCTCCTTCCTCTCATCTCGCTCTCTTTCACCCTCCATCGTCTTGTTTCGCTCTCTTTCACCCTCCTTCCTCTCGTTTCGCTCTCTTTCACCATCCATCGTCTCGTTTCGCTCTCTTTTACCCTCTTTCGTCTCGTTTCACTCTCTTTGACCCTCCTTCGTCTCGTTTAGCTCTCTTTCACTCTCCATCGTCTTGTTTCGCCCTCTTTCACCCTCCTTCCTATCGATTCGCTCTCTTTCAACATCCATCGTCTTGTTTCAATCTCTTTCACTCTCCTTCGTCTCGTTTCGCTCTCTTTCACCCTCCACCGTCTCGTTTCGCTCTCTTTTACCCTCTTTCGTCTTGTTTTGTCCTCTTTCACCATCCTTGTCTCGTTTCGCTCTCTTTCACCCTCCTTCATCTCGTTTCGCTCTCTTTCACCCTCCTTCATTTCGTTTCGCTCCCTTTCACCCTCCTTTGTCTCGATTCGCTCTCTTTCACCTTCCTTCAACTCGTTTCGCTCCCTTTCACCTTCCTTCGTCTCGTTTCGCTCTCTTTCACCCTCCTTCGTCTCGTTTCGGTCTCTTCCACCCTCCTTCGTCTCGTTCCACTCTCTTTCACCCTCCTACGACTCCTTTCGCTCTCTTTCACCCTCCTTCGTCTCATTTCGCTCTCTTTCACCCTCCTTCATCTCCTTTCGCTCTCTTTCACCCTCCTTCGTCTCGTTTCGCTCTCTTTCACCTTTCTTCGTCTCGTTTCGCTCTCTTTCACCCTCCTTTGTCTAGTTTCGCTCTCTTTCACCCTCCTTCATCTCGTTTCGCTCTCTTTCACCCTCCACTGTCTTGTTTCGCTCTGTTTGACCCTCTTTCGTCTCGTTTAGCTCTCTATCACCCTCCTTCGTCTCATTTCGTTCTCTTTCACCCTCCTTCGTCTCGTTCCGCTGTCTTTCACCCTCCTTCGACTCCTTTCGCTCTCTTTCACCCTCCTTCGTCTCGTTTTGCTCTCTTTCACCCTCCTTCGTCTCGTTTCGCTCTCTTTCACCCTCCACCGTCTCGTTTCGCTCTCTTTTCCCCTCTTTCGTCTCGTTTCGCTCTCTCTGACCCTCCTTCGTCTCGTTTAGCTCTCTTTCACCCTCCTTCATCTCGTTTCGCTCTCTTTCACCCTCCTTCATCTCGTTTCCCTCTCTTTGACCCTCCTTCATCTCGTTTCGCTCTCTTTCACCCTCCTTCGTCTCGTTTCGCTCTCTTTCACCCTCCTTCTTCTCATTTCGCTCTCTTTCACCCTCCTTCGTCTCGTTTGGCTCTCTTTCAACCTCCTTCGTCTCGTTTCGGTCTCCTTCACCCTCCTTCGTCTCGTTCCACTCTCTTTCACCCTCCTTCGACTCCTTTCGCTCTCTTCCACCCTCCTTTGTCTCATTTCGCTCTCTTTCACCCTCCTTCATCTCCTTTCGCTCTCTTTCACCCTCCAAGTCTCGTTTCACTCTCTTTCACCTTTCTTCGTCTCGTTTCGCTCTCTTTCACCCTCCTTCGTCTCGTTTCGCTCTCTTTCACCCTCCTTCCTCACGATTCGCTCTCTTTCAACATCCATCGTCTTGTTTCACTCTCTATCACTCTCCTTCGTCTCGTTTCGCTCTCTTTCACCCTCCACCGTCTCGTTTCGCTCTCTTTTACCCTCTTTCATCTTGTTTCGTCCTCTTCCACCTTCCTTGTCTCGTTTCGCTCTCTTTCACCCTCCTTCATCTCGTTTCGCTCTCTTTCACCCTCCTTCATTTCGTTTCGCTCCCTTTCACCCTCCTTTGTCTCGTTTCGCGCTCTTTCACCTTGCTTCGTCTCGTTTCGCTCTCTTTCACCCTCCTTCGTCCCGTTTCAGTCTCTTTCACCCTCCTTCGTCTCGTTCCACTCTCTTTCACCCTCCTACGACTCCTTTCGCTCTCTTTCACCCTTCTTCATCTCATTTCGCTCTCTTTCACCCTCCTTCAACTCCTTTCGCTCTCTTTCACCCTCCTTCGTCTCGTTTCGCTCTCTTTCACCTTTCTTCGTCTCGTTTCGCTCTCTTTCACCCTCCTTCGTCTCGATTCGCTCTCTTTCACCCTCCTTCGTCTCGTTTCGCTCTCTTTCACCCTCCTTTGTCTAGTTTCGCTCTCTTTCACCCTCCTTCCTCTCGTTTCGCTCTCTTTCACCCTCCGTCGTCTTGTTTCGCTCTCTTTCACCCTCCTTCATCTCGTTTAGCTCTCTTTCACCCTCCTTCCTCTCGTTTCACTCTCTTTCGCCCTCCTTCGTCTCGTTTCGCTCTCTTTCACCCTCCTTCATCTCGTTTCGCTCTCTTTCACCCTCGTTCCTCTCGTTTCGCTCTCTTTCGCCCTCCTTCGTCTTGTTTCGCTCTCTTTCACCGTCCTTCGTCTCGTTTCGCGCTCTTTCACCCTCCACCGTCTTGGTTCGGTCTCTTTCACCCTCCTTCATCTTCTTTCGCTCTCTTTCACCCTCCTTGGTCTCGTTTCGCTCTCTTTCACCTTTCTTCGTCTCGTTTCGCTCTCTTTCACCCTCCTTCATCTCGTTTCGCTCTCTTTCACCCTCGTTCGTTTCGTTTCGCTCTCTTTCACCATCCTTCGTCTCGTTTCGCTCTCTTTCACCCTCCTTCGTCTCGTTGCGCTCTCTTTCACCCTCCTTTGTCTCGTTTCGCTCTCTTTCACCCTCCTTCCTCTCATCTCGCTCTCTTTCACCATCCATCGTCTCGTTTCGCTCTCTTTTACCCTCTTTCGTCTCGTTTCACTCTCTTTGACCCTCCTTCGTCTCGTTTAGCTCTCTTTCACTCTCCATCGTCTTGTTTCGCCCTCTTTCACCCTCCTTCCTATCGATTCGCTCTCTTTCAACATCCATCGTCTTGTTTCAATCTCTTTCACTCTCCTTCGTCTCGCTTCGCTCTCTTTCACCCTCCACCGTCTCGTTTCGCTCTCTTTTACCCTCTTTCGTCTTGTTTTGTCCTCTTTCACCATCCTTGTCTCGTTTCGCTCTCTTTCACCCTCCTTCATCTCGTTTCGCTCTCTTTCACCCTCCTTCATTTCGTTTCGCTCCCTTTCACCCTCCTTTGTCTCGATTCGCTCTCTTTCACCTTCCTTCATCTCGTTTCGCTCTCTTTCACCTTCCTTCGTCTCGTTTCGCTCTCTTTCACCCTCCTTCGTCTCGTTTCGGTCTCTTTCACCCTCCTTCGTCTCGTTCCACTCTCTTTCACCCTCCTACGACTCCTTTCGCTCTCTTTCACCCTCCTTCGTCTCATTTCGCTCTCTTTCACCCTCCTTCATCTCCTTTCGCTCTCTTTCACCCTCCTTCGTCTCGTTTCGCTCTCTTTCACCTTTCTTCGTCTCGTTTCGCTCTCTTTCACCCTCCTTTGTCTAGTTTCGCTCTCTTTCACCCTCCTTCATCTCGTTTCGCTCTCTTTCACCCTCCACTGTCTTGTTTCGCTCTGTTTGACCCTCTTTCGTCTCGTTTAGCTCTCTATCACCCTCCTTCGTCTCATTTCGTTCTCTTTCACCCTCCTTCGTCTCGTTCCGCTGTCTTTCACCCTCCTTCGACTCCTTTCGCTCTCTTTCACCCTCCTTCGTCTCGTTTCGCTCTCTTTCACCCTCCTTCGTCTCGTTTCGCTCTCTTTCACCCTCCACCGTCTCGTTTCGCTCTCTTTTCCCCTCTTTCGTCTCGTTTCGCTCTCTCTGACCCTCCTTCGTCTCGTTTAGCTCTCTTTCACCCTCCTTCATCTCGTTTCGCTCTCTTTCACCCTCCTTCATCTCGTTTCCCTCTCTTTGACCCTCCTTCATCTCGTTTCGCTCTCTTTCACCCTCCTTCGTCTCGTTTCGCTCTCTTTCACCCTCCTTCTTCTCATTTCGCTCTCTTTCACCCTCCTTCGTCTCGTTTCGCTCTCTTTCAACCTCCTTCGTCTCGTTTCGGTCTCCTTCACCCTCCTTCGTCTCGTTCCACTCTCTTTCACCCTCCTTCGACTCCTTTCGCTCTCTTCCACCCTCCTTTGTCTCATTTCGCTCTCTTTCACCCTCCTTCATCTCCTTTCGCTCTCTTTCACCCTCCAAGTCTCGTTTCACTCTCTTTCACCTTTCTTCGTCTCGTTTCGCTCTCTTTCACCCTCCTTCGTCTCGTTTCGCTCTCTTTCACCCTCCTTCGTCTCGTTTCGCTCTCTTACACCCTCCTTTGTCTCGTTTCGCTATCTTTCACCCTCCTTCCTCTCGTTTCGCTCTCTTTCACCCTCCATCGTCTTGTTTCGCAATCTTTCACCCTCCTTCCTCTCGTTTCGCTCTCTTTCACCTTCCATCGTCTTGTTTTGCTCTCTTTCACTCTCCTTCTCGTTTCGCTTTCTTTCACCCTCCACCGTCTCGTTTCGCTCTCTTTTACCCTCTTTTGTCTCGTTTCACTCTCTTTGACCCTCCTTCGTCCCGTTTAGCTCTCTTTCACTCTCCATCGTCTTGTTTCACTCTATTTCACTCTCCTTCGTCTCGTTTCGCTCTCTTTCACCCTCCACCGTCTCGTTTCGCTCTCTTTTACCCTCTTTCGTCTTGTTTCGTCCTCTTTCACCTTCCTTTTCTCGTTTCGCTCTCTTTCACCCTCCTTCATCTCGTTTCGCTCTCTTTCACCCTCCTTCATTTCGTTTCGCTCCCTTTCACCCTCCTTTGTCTCATTTCGCTCTCTTTCACCTTCCTTCGTCTCGTTTCGCTCTCTTTCACCTTCCTTCGTCTCGTTTCTCTCTCTTTCACCCTAATTCGTTTCGTTTCGCTCTCTTCCACCCTCCTTCATCTCGTTTCGCTCTCTTTCACCCTCCTTCGTCTCGTTTCGCTCTCTTTCACCCTCCTTCTTCTCGTTTCGCTCTCTTTCACCCTCCTTCGTCTCGTTCCGCTCTCTTTTACCCTCCTTCGTCTCGTTTCACTCTCTTTCACCCTCCTTCGTCTCGTTTCGCTCTCTTTTACACTCTTTCATCTCGTTTTGCTCTCTTTTACCCTCCTTCATCTCGTTTCGCTCTCTTTCATGCTCCTTCGTCTCGCTTCGCCCTCTTTCACCCTCCTTCGTCTCGTTTTGCTCTCTTTCACCCTACTTTCATCTTGTTTCGCTCTGTTCCACCCGCCTTCGTCTCGTTTCGCCCTCTTTCACCCTCCTTCATCTCGTTTCGCTCTCTTTCACCCTCCATCATCTCGTTTCGCTCTCTTTCACCCTCCTTCATCTCGTTTCGCTCCCTTTCACCCTCCTTTGTCTCGTTTCGCTCTCTTTCACCTTCCTTCGTCTCGTTTCGCTCTCTTTCACCTTCCTTCGTCTCGTTTCTCTCTCATTCACCCTCCTTCGTATCGTTTCGCTCTCTTTCACCATCCTTCGTCTCGTTTCGCTCTCTTTCACCCTCCTTCGTCTCGTTTCGCTCTCTTTCACCCTCCTTCGTCTCGTTTCGCTCTCTTTCACCCTCCTTCCTCTCATTTCGCTCTCTTTCACCCTCCATCGTCTTGTTTCGCTCTCTTTCACCCTCCTTCCTCTCGTTTCGCTCTCTTTCACCATCCATCGTCTCGTTTCGCTCTCTTTTACCCTCTTTCGTCTCGTTTCACTCTCTTTGACCCTCCTTCGTCTCGTTTAGCTCTCTTTCACTCTCCATCGTCTTGTTTCGCTCTCTTTCACCCTCCTTCCTCACGATTCGCTCTCTTTCAACATCCATCGTCTTGTTTCACTCTCTTTCACTCTCCTTCATCTCGTTTCGCTCTCTTTCACCCTCCACCGTCTCGTTTCGCTCTCTTTTACCCTCTTTAGTCTTGTTTCGTCCTCTTCCACCTTCCTTGTCTCGTTTCGCTCTCTTTCACCCTCCTTCATCTCGTTTCGCTCTCTTTCACCCTCCTTCATTTCGTTTCGCTCCCTTTCACCCTCCTTTGGCTCGTTTCGCGCTCTTTCACCTTCCTTCGTCTCGTTTCGCTCTCTTTCACCTTCCTTCGTCTCGTTTCGCTCTCTTTCACCCTCCTTCGTCCCGTTTCAGTCTCTTTCACCCTCCTTCGTCTCGTTCCACTCTCTTTCACCCTCCTACGACTCCTTTCGCTCTCTTTCACCCTCCTTCGTCTCATTTCGCTCTCTTTCACTCTCCTTCATCTCCTTTCGCTCTCTTTCACCCTCCTTCGTCTCGTTTCGCTCTCTTTCACCTTTCTTCGTCTCGTTTCGCTCTCTTTCACCCTCCTTCGTCTCGTTTCGCTCTCTTTCACCCTCCTTCGTCTCGTTTCGCTCTCTTTCACCCTCCTTTGTCTAGTTTCGCTCTCTTTCACCCTCCTTCCTCTCGTTTCGCTCTCTTTCACCCTCCGTCGTCTTGTTTCGCTCTCTTTCACCCTCCTTCATCTCGTTTAGCTCTCTTTCACCCTCCTTCCTCTCGTTTCACTCTCTTTCACCCTCCTTCGTCTCGTTTCGCTCTCTTTCACCCTCCTTCATCTCGTTTCGCTCTCTTTCACCCTCGTTCCTCTCGTTTCGCTCTCTTTCGCCCTCCTTCGTCTTGTTTCGCTCTCTTTCACCGTCCTTCGTCTCGTTTCGCGCTCTTTCACCCTCCACCGTCTCGTTTCGGTCTCTTTCACCCTCCTTCATCTTCTTTCGCTCTCTTTCACCTTTCTTCGTCTCGTTTCGCTCTCTTTCACCCTCCTTCATCTCGTTTCGCTCTCTTTCACCCTCGTTCGTTTCGTTTCGCTCTCTTTCACCATCCTTCGTCTCGTTTCGCTCTCTTTCACCCTCCTTCGTCGCGTTGCGCTCTCTTTCACCCTCCTTTGTCTCGTTTCGCTCTCTTTCACCCTCCTTCCTCTCATTTCGCTCTCTTTCACCCTCCATCGTCTTGTTTCGCTCTCTTTCACCCTCCTTCCTCTCGTTTCGCTCTCTTTCACCATCCATCGTCTCGTTTCGCTCTCTTTTACCCTCTTTCGTCTCGTTTCACTCTCTTTGACCCTCCTTCGTCTCGTTTAGCTCTCTTTCACTCTCCATCGTCTTGTTTCGCTCTCTTTCACCCTCCTTCCTATCGATTCGCTCTCTTTCAACATCCATCGTCTTGTTTCAATCTCTTTCACTCTCCTTCGTCTCGTTTCGCTCTCTTTCACCCTCCACCGTCTCGTTTCGCTCTCTTTTACCCTTTTTCGTCTTGTTTCGCTCTCTTTCACCCTCCTTCGTCTCATTTCGCTCTCTTTCACCCTCCTTCATCTCCTTTCGCTCTCTTTCACCCTCCTTCGTCTCGTTTCGCTCTCTTTCACCTTTCTTCGTCTCGTTTCGCTCTCTTTCACCCTCCTTCGTCTCGTTTCGCTCTCTTTCACCCTCCTTCGTCTCGTTTCGCTCTCTTTCACCCTCCTTTGTCTAGTTTCGCTCTCTTTCACCCTCCTTCCTCTCGTTTCGCTCTCTTTCACCCTCCGTCGTCTTGTTTCGCTCTCTTTCACCCTCCTTCATCTCGTTTAGCTCTCTTTCACCCTCCTTCCTCTCGTTTCACTCTCTTTCACCCTCCTTCGTCTCGTTTCGCTCTCTTTCACCCTCCTTCATCTCGTTTCGCTCTCTTTCACCCTCGTTCCTCTCGTTTCGCTCTCTTTCGCCCTCCTTCGTCTTGTTTCGCTCTCTTTCACCGTCCTTCGTCTAGTTTCGCGCTCTTTCACCCTCCACCGTCTCGTTTCGGTCTCTTTCACCCTCCTTCATCTTCTTTCGCTCTCTTTCACCCTCCTTGGTCTCGTTTCGCTCTCTTTCACCTTTCTTCGTCTCGTTTCGCTCTCTTTCACCCTCCTTCATCTCGTTTCGCTCTCTTTCACCCTCGTTCGTTTCGTTTCGCTCTCTTTCACCATCCTTCGTCTCGTTTCGCTCTCTTTCACCCTCCTTCGTCGCGTTGCGCTCTCTTTCACCCTCCTTTGTCTCGTTTCGCTCTCTTTCACCCTCCTTCCTCTCATTTCGCTCTCTTTCACCCTCCATCGTCTTGTTTCGCTCTCTTTCACCCTCCTTCCTCTCGTTTCGCTCTCTTTCACCATCCATCGTCTCGTTTCGCTCTCTTTTACCCTCTTTCGTCTCGTTTCACTCTCTTTGACCCTCCTTCGTCTCGTTTAGCTCTCTTTCACTCTCCATCGTCTTGTTTCGCTCTTTTTCACCCTCCTTCCTATCGATTCGCTCTCTTTCAACATCCATCGTCTTGTTTCAATCTCTTTCACTCTCCTTCGTCTCGTTTCGCTCTCTTTCACCCTCCACCGTCTTGTTTCGCTCTCTTTTACCCTTTTTCGTCTTGTTTCGTCCTCTTTCACCTTCCTTGTCTCGTTTCGCTCTCTTTCACCCTCCTTCATCTCGTTTCGCTCTCTTTCACCCTCCTTCATTTCGTTTCGCTCCCTTTCACCCTCCTTTGTCTCGTTTCGCTCTCTTTCACCTTCCTTCATCTCGTTTCGCTCTCTTTCACCTTCCTTCGTCTCGTTTCGCTCTCTTTCACCCTCCTTCGTCTCGTTTCGGTCTCTTTCACACTCCTTCGTCTCGTTCCACTCTCTTTCACCCTCCTACGACTCCTTTCGCTCTCTTTCACCCTGCTTCGTCTCATTTCGCTCTCTTTCACCCTCCTTCATCTCCTTTCGCTCTCTTTCACCCTCCTTCTTCTCGTTTCGCTCTCTTTCACCTTTCTTCGTCTCGTTTCGCTCTCTTTCACCCTCCTTTGTCTAGTTTCGCTCTCTTTCACCCTCCTTCATCTCGTTTCGCTCTCTTTCACCCTCCACTGTCTTGTTTCGCTCTGTTTGACCCTCTTTCGTCTCGTTTCGCTCTCTTTCACCCTCCTTCGTCTCGTTTCGCTCTCTTTCACCCTCCTTCGTCTCGTTTCGCTCTCTTTCACCCTCCTTCCTCTCATTTCGCTCTCTTTCACCCTCCATCGTCTTGTTTCGCTCTCTTTCACCCTCCTTCCTCTCGTTTCGCTCTCTTTCACCATCCATCGTCTCGTTTCGCTCTCTTTTACCCTCTTTCGTCTCGTTTCACTCTCTTTGACCCTCCTTCGTCTCGTTTAGCTCTCTTTCACTCTCCATCGTCTTGTTTCGCTCTCTTTCACCCTCCTTCCTCACGATTCGCTCTCTTTCAACATCCATCGTCTTCTTTCACTCTCTTTCACTCTCCTTCATCTCGTTTCGCTCTCTTTCACCCTCCACCGTCTCGTTTCGCTCTCTTTTACCCTCTTTAGTCTTGTTTCGTCCTCTTCCACCTTCCTTGTCTCGTTTCGCTCTCTTTCACCCTCCTTCATCTCGTTTCGCTCTCTTTCACCCTCCTTCATTTCGTTTCGCTCCCTTTCACCCTCCTTTGTCTCGTTTCGCGCTCTTTCACCTTCCTTCGTCTCGTTTCGCTCTCTTTCACCTTCCTTCGTCTCGTTTCGCTCTCTTTCACCCTCCTTCGTCTCGTTTCGCTCTCTTTCACCCTCCTTCGTCTCGTTTCGCTCTCTTTCACCCTCCTTTGTCTAGTTTCGCTCTCTTTCACCCTCCTTCCTCTCGTTTCGCTCTCTTTCACCCTCCGTCGTCTTGTTTCGCTCTCTTTCACCCTCCTTCATCTCGTTTAGCTCTCTTTCACCCTCCTTCCTCTCGTTTCACTCTCTTTCACCCTCCTTCGTCTCGTTTCGCTCTCTTTCACCCTCCTTCATCTCGTTTCGCTCTCTTTCACCCTCGTTCCTCTCGTTTCGCTCTCTTTCGCCCTCCTTCGTCTTGTTTCGCTCTCTTTCACCGTCCTTCGTCTCGTTTCGCGCTCTTTCACCCTCCACCGTCTCGTTTCGGTCTCTTTCACCCTCCTTCATCTTCTTTCGCTCTCTTTCACCTTTCTTCGTCTCGTTTCGCTCTCTTTCACCCTCCTTCATCTCGTTTCGCTCTCTTTCACCCTCGTTCGTTTCGTTTCGCTCTCTTTCACCATCCTTCGTCTCGTTTCGCTCTCTTTCACCCTCCTTCGTCGCGTTGCGCTCTCTTTCACCATCCTTCGTCGCGTTGCGCTCTCTTTCACCCTCCTTTGTCTCGTTTCGCTCTCTTTCACCCTCCTTCCTCTCATTTCGCTCTCTTTCACCCTCCATCGTCCTGTTTCGCTCTCTTTCACCCTCCTTCCTCTCGTTTCGCTCTCTTTCACCATCCATCGTCTCGTTTCGCTCTCTTTTACCCTCTTTCGTCTCGTTTCACTCTCTTTGACCCTCCTTCGTCTCGTTTAGCTCTCTTTCACTCTCCATCGTCTTGTTTCGCTCTCTTTCACCCTCCTTCCTATCGATTCGCTCTCTTTCAACATCCATCGTCTTGTTTCAATCTCTTTCACTCTCCTTCGTCTCGTTTCGCTCTCTTTCACCCTCCACCGTCTCGTTTCGCTCTCTTTTACCCTTTTTCGTCTTGTTTCGCTCTCTTTCACCCTCCTTCGTCTCATTTCGCTCTCTTTCACCCTCCTTCATCTCCTTTCGCTCTCTTTCACCCTCCTTCGTCTCGTTTCGCTCTCTTTCACCTTTCTTCGTCTCGTTTCGCTCTCTTTCACCCTCCTTCGTCTCGTTTCGCTCTCTTTCACCCTCCTTCGTCTCGTTTCGCTCTCTTTCACCCTCCTTTGTCTAGTTTCGCTCTCTTTCACCCTCCTTCCTCTCGTTTCGCTCTCTTTCACCCTCCGTCGTCTTGTTTCGCTCTCTTTCACCCTCCTTCATCTCGTTTAGCTCTCTTTCACCCTCCTTCCTCTCGTTTCACTCTCTTTCACCCTCCTTCGTCTCGTTTCGCTCTCTTTCACCCTCCTTCATCTCGTTTCGCTCTCTTTCACCCTCGTTCCTCTCGTTTCGCTCTCTTTCGCCCTCCTTCGTCTTGTTTCGCTCTCTTTCACCGTCCTTCGTCTCGTTTCGCGCTCTTTCACCCTCCACCGTCTCGTTTCGGTCTCTTTCACCCTCCTTCATCTTCTTTCGCTCTCTTTCACCCTCCTTGGTCTCGTTTCGCTCTCTTTCACCTTTCTTCGTCTCGTTTCGCTCTCTTTCACCCTCCTTCATCTCGTTTCGCTCTCTTTCACCCTCGTTCGTTTCGTTTTGCTCTCTTTCACCATCCTTCGTCTCGTTTCGCTCTCTTTCACCCTCCTTCGTCGCGTTGCGCTCTCTTTCACCCTCCTTTGTCTCGTTTCGCTCTCTTTCACCCTCCTTCCTCTCATTTCGCTCTCTTTCACCCTCCATCGTCTTGTTTCGCTCTCTTTCACCCTCCTTCCTCTCGTTTCGCTCTCTTTCACCATGCATCGTCTCGTTTCGCTCTCTTTTACCCTCTTTCGTCTCGTTTCACTCTCTTTGACCCTCCTTCGTCTCGTTTAGCTCTCTTTCACTCTCCATCGTCTTGTTTCGCTCTCTTTCACCCTCCTTCCTATCGATTCGCTCTCTTTCAACATCCAACGTCTTGTTTCAATCTCTTTCACTCTCCTTCGTCTCGTTTCGCTCTCTTTCACCCTCCACCGTCTCGTTTCGCTCTCTTTTACCCTTTTTCGTCTTTTTTCGTCCTCTTTCACCTTCCTTGTCTCGTTTCGCTCTCTTTCACCCTCCTTCATCTCGTTTCGCTCTCTTTCACCCTCCTTCATTTCGTTTCGCTCCCTTTCACCCTCCTTTGTCTCGTTTCGCTCTCTTTCACCTTCCTTCATCTCGTTTCGCTCTCTTTCACCTTCCTTCGTCTCGTTTCGCTCTCTTTCACCCTCCTTCGTCTCGTTTCGGTCTCTTTCACACTCCTTCGTCTCGTTCCACTCTCTTTCACCCTCCTACAACTCCTTTCGCTCTCTTTCACCCTCCTTCGTCTCATTTCGCTCTCTTTCACCCTCCTTCATCTCCTTTCGCTCTCTTTCACCCTCCTTCCTCTCATTTCGCTCTCTTTCACCCTCCATCGTCTTGTTTCGCTCTCTTTCACCCTCCTTCCTCTCGTTTCGCTCTCTTTCACCATGCATCGTCTCGTTTCGCTCTCTTTTACCCTCTTTCGTCTCGTTTCACTCTCTTTGACCCTCCTTCGTCTCGTTTAGCTCTCTTTCACTCTCCATCGTCTTGTTTCGCTCTCTTTCACCCTCCTTCCTATCGATTCGCTCTCTTTCAACATCCAACGTCTTGTTTCAATCTCTTTCACTCTCCTTCGTCTCGTTTCGCTCTCTTTCACCCTCCACCGTCTCGTTTCGCTCTCTTTTACCCTTTTTCGTCTTTTTTCGTCCTCTTTCACCTTCCTTGTCTCGTTTCGCTCTCTTTCACCCTCCTTCATCTCGTTTCGCTCTCTTTCACCCTCCTTCATTTCGTTTCGCTCCCTTTCACCCTCCTTTGTCTCGTTTCGCTCTCTTTCACCTTCCTTCATCTCGTTTCGCTCTCTTTCACCTTCCTTCGTCTCGTTTCGCTCTCTTTCACCCTCCTTCGTCTCGTTTCGGTCTCTTTCACACTCCTTCGTCTCGTTCCACTCTCTTTCACCCTCCTACAACTCCTTTCGCTCTCTTTCACCCTCCTTCGTCTCATTTCGCTCTCTTTCACCCTCCTTCATCTCCTTTCGCTCTCTTTCACCCTCCTTCTTCTCGTTTCGCTCTCTTTCACCTTTCTTCGTCTCGTTTCGCTCTCTTTCACCCTCCTTTGTCTAGTTTCGCTCTCTTTCACCCTCCTTCCTCTCATTTCGCTCTCTTTCACCCTCCATCGTCTTGTTTCGCTCTCTTTCACCCTCCTTCCTCTCGTTTCGCTCTCTTTCACCATCCATCGTCTCGTTTCGCTCTCTTTTACCCTCTTTCGTCTCGTTTCACTCTCTTTGACCCTCCTTCGTCTCGTTTAGCTCTCTTTCACTCTCCATCGTCTTGTTTCGCTCTTTTTCACCCTCCTTCCTATCGATTCGCTCTCTTTCAACATCCATCGTCTTGTTTCAATCTCTTTCACTCTCCTTCGTCTCGTTTCGCTCTCTTTCACCCTCCACCGTCTTGTTTCGCTCTCTTTTACCCTTTTTCGTCTTGTTTCGTCCTCTTTCACCTTCCTTGTCTCGTTTCGCTCTCTTTCACCCTCCTTCATCTCGTTTCGCTCTCTTTCACCCTCCTTCATTTCGTTTCGCTCCCTTTCACCCTCCTTTGTCTCGTTTCGCTCTCTTTCACCTTCCTTCATCTCGTTTCGCTCTCTTTCACCTTCCTTCGTCTCGTTTCGCTCTCTTTCACCCTCCTTCGTCTCGTTTCGGTCTCTTTCACACTCCTTCGTCTCGTTCCACTCTCTTTCACCCTCCTACGACTCCTTTCGCTCTCTTTCACCCTGCTTCGTCTCATTTCGCTCTCTTTCACCCTCCTTCATCTCCTTTCGCTCTCTTTCACCCTCCTTCTTCTCGTTTCGCTCTCTTTCACCTTTCGTCGTCTCGTTTCGCTCTCTTTCACCCTCCTTTGTCTAGTTTCGCTCTCTTTCACCCTCCTTCATCTCGTTTCGCTCTCTTTCACCCTCCACTGTCTTGTTTCGCTCTGTTTGACCCTCTTTCGTCTCGTTTCGCTCTCTTTCACCCTCCTTCGTCTCGTTTCGCTCTCTTTCACCCTCCTTCGTCTCGTTTCGCTCTCTTTCACCCTCCTTCCTCTCATTTCGCTCTCTTTCACCCTCCATCGTCTTGTTTCGCTCTCTTTCACCCTCCTTCCTCTCGTTTCGCTCTCTTTCACCATCCATCGTCTCGTTTCGCTCTCTTTTACCCTCTTTCGTCTCGTTTCACTCTCTTTGACCCTCCTTCGTCTCGTTTAGCTCTCTTTCACTCTCCATCGTCTTGTTTCGCTCTCTTTCACCCTCCTTCCTCACGATTCGCTCTCTTTCAACATCCATCGTCTTCTTTCACTCTCTTTCACTCTCCTTCATCTCGTTTCGCTCTCTTTCACCCTCCACCGTCTCGTTTCGCTCTCTTTTACCCTCTTTAGTCTTGTTTCGTCCTCTTCCACCTTCCTTGTCTCGTTTCGCTCTCTTTCACCCTCCTTCATCTCGTTTCGCTCTCTTTCACCCTCCTTCATTTCGTTTCGCTCCCTTTCACCCTCCTTTGTCTCGTTTCGCGCTCTTTCACCTTCCTTCGTCTCGTTTCGCTCTCTTTCACCTTCCTTCGTCTCGTTTCGCTCTCTTTCACCCTCCTTCGTCTCGTTTCGCTCTCTTTCACCCTCCTTCGTCTCGTTTCGCTCTCTTTCACCCTCCTTTGTCTAGTTTCGCTCTCTTTCACCCTCCTTCCTCTCGTTTCGCTCTCTTTCACCCTCCGTCGTCTTGTTTCGCTCTCTTTCACCCTCCTTCATCTCGTTTAGCTCTCTTTCACCCTCCTTCCTCTCGTTTCACTCTCTTTCACCCTCCTTCGTCTCGTTTCGCTCTCTTTCACCCTCCTTCATCTCGTTTCGCTCTCTTTCACCCTCGTTCCTCTCGTTTCGCTCTCTTTCGCCCTCCTTCGTCTTGTTTCGCTCTCTTTCACCGTCCTTCGTCTCGTTTCGCGCTCTTTCACCCTCCACCGTCTCGTTTCGGTCTCTTTCACCCTCCTTCATCTTCTTTCGCTCTCTTTCACCTTTCTTCGTCTCGTTTCGCTCTCTTTCACCCTCCTTCATCTCGTTTCGCTCTCTTTCACCCTCGTTCGTTTCGTTTCGCTCTCTTTCACCATCCTTCGTCTCGTTTCGCTCTCTTTCACCCTCCTTCGTCGCGTTGCGCTCTCTTTCACCATCCTTCGTCGCGTTGCGCTCTCTTTCACCCTCCTTTGTCTCGTTTCGCTCTCTTTCACCCTCCTTCCTCTCATTTCGCTCTCTTTCACCCTCCATCGTCCTGTTTCGCTCTCTTTCACCCTCCTTCCTCTCGTTTCGCTCTCTTTCACCATCCATCGTCTCGTTTCGCTCTCTTTTACCCTCTTTCGTCTCGTTTCACTCTCTTTGACCCTCCTTCGTCTCGTTTAGCTCTCTTTCACTCTCCATCGTCTTGTTTCGCTCTCTTTCACCCTCCTTCCTATCGATTCGCTCTCTTTCAACATCCATCGTCTTGTTTCAATCTCTTTCACTCTCCTTCGTCTCGTTTCGCTCTCTTTCACCCTCCACCGTCTCGTTTCGCTCTCTTTTACCCTTTTTCGTCTTGTTTCGCTCTCTTTCACCCTCCTTCGTCTCATTTCGCTCTCTTTCACCCTCCTTCATCTCCTTTCGCTCTCTTTCACCCTCCTTCGTCTCGTTTCGCTCTCTTTCACCTTTCTTCGTCTCGTTTCGCTCTCTTTCACCCTCCTTCGTCTCGTTTCGCTCTCTTTCACCCTCCTTCGTCTCGTTTCGCTCTCTTTCACCCTCCTTTGTCTAGTTTCGCTCTCTTTCACCCTCCTTCCTCTCGTTTCGCTCTCTTTCACCCTCCGTCGTCTTGTTTCGCTCTCTTTCACCCTCCTTCATCTCGTTTAGCTCTCTTTCACCCTCCTTCCTCTCGTTTCACTCTCTTTCACCCTCCTTCGTCTCGTTTCGCTCTCTTTCACCCTCCTTCATCTCGTTTCGCTCTCTTTCACCCTCGTTCCTCTCGTTTCGCTCTCTTTCGCCCTCCTTCGTCTTGTTTCGCTCTCTTTCACCGTCCTTCGTCTCGTTTCGCGCTCTTTCACCCTCCACCGTCTCGTTTCGGTCTCTTTCACCCTCCTTCATCTTCTTTCGCTCTCTTTCACCCTCCTTGGTCTCGTTTCGCTCTCTTTCACCTTTCTTCGTCTCGTTTCGCTCTCTTTCACCCTCCTTCATCTCGTTTCGCTCTCTTTCACCCTCGTTCGTTTCGTTTTGCTCTCTTTCACCATCCTTCGTCTCGTTTCGCTCTCTTTCACCCTCCTTCGTCGCGTTGCGCTCTCTTTCACCCTCCTTTGTCTCGTTTCGCTCTCTTTCACCCTCCTTCCTCTCATTTCGCTCTCTTTCACCCTCCATCGTCTTGTTTCGCTCTCTTTCACCCTCCTTCCTCTCGTTTCGCTCTCTTTCACCATGCATCGTCTCGTTTCGCTCTCTTTTACCCTCTTTCGTCTCGTTTCACTCTCTTTGACCCTCCTTCGTCTCGTTTAGCTCTCTTTCACTCTCCATCGTCTTGTTTCGCTCTCTTTCACCCTCCTTCCTATCGATTCGCTCTCTTTCAACATCCAACGTCTTGTTTCAATCTCTTTCACTCTCCTTCGTCTCGTTTCGCTCTCTTTCACCCTCCACCGTCTCGTTTCGCTCTCTTTTACCCTTTTTCGTCTTTTTTCGTCCTCTTTCACCTTCCTTGTCTCGTTTCGCTCTCTTTCACCCTCCTTCATCTCGTTTCGCTCTCTTTCACCCTCCTTCATTTCGTTTCGCTCCCTTTCACCCTCCTTTGTCTCGTTTCGCTCTCTTTCACCTTCCTTCATCTCGTTTCGCTCTCTTTCACCTTCCTTCGTCTCGTTTCGCTCTCTTTCACCCTCCTTCGTCTCGTTTCGGTCTCTTTCACACTCCTTCGTCTCGTTCCACTCTCTTTCACCCTCCTACAACTCCTTTCGCTCTCTTTCACCCTCCTTCGTCTCATTTCGCTCTCTTTCACCCTCCTTCATCTCCTTTCGCTCTCTTTCACCCTCCTTCTTCTCGTTTCGCTCTCTTTCACCTTTCTTCGTCTCGTTTCGCTCTCTTTCACCCTCCTTTGTCTAGTTTCGCTCTCTTTCACCCTCCTTCATCTCGTTTCGCTCTCTTTCACCCTCCACTGTCTTGTTTCGCTCTGTTTGACCCTCTTTCGTCTCGTTTAGCTCTCTATCACCCTCCTTCGTCTCATTTCGTTCTCTTTCACCCTCCTTCGTCTCGTTCCGCTGTCTTTCACCCTCCTTCGACTCCTTTCGCTCTCTTTCACCCTCCTTTGTCTCGTTTCGCGCTCTTTCACCTTCCTTCGTCTCGTTTCGCTCTCTTTCACCTTCCTTCGTCTCGTTTCGCTCTCTTTCACCCTCCTTCGTCTCGTTTCGCTCTCTTTCACCCTCCTTCGTCTCGTTTCGCTCTCTTTCACCCTCCTTCGTCTAGTTTCGCTCTCTTTCACCCTCCGTCGTCTTGTTTCGCTCTCTTTCACCCTCCTTCATCTCGTTTAGCTCTCTTTCACCCTCCTTCCTCTCGTTTCACTCTCTTTCACCCTCCTTCGTCTCGTTTCGCTCTCTTTCACCCTCCTTCATCTCGTTTCGCTCTCTTTCACCCTCGTTCCTCTCGTTTCGCTCTCTTTCGCCCTCCTTCGTCTTGTTTCGCTCTCTTTCACCGTCCTTCGTCTCGTTTCGCGCTCTTTCACCCTCCACCGTCTCGTTTCGGTCTCTTTCACCCTCCTTCATCTTCTTTCGCTCTCTTTCACCTTTCTTCGTCTCGTTTCGCTCTCTTTCACCCTCCTTCATCTCGTTTCGCTCTCTTTCACCCTCGTTCGTTTCGTTTCGCTCTCTTTCACCATCCTTCGTCTCGTTTCGCTCTCTTTCACCCTCCTTCGTCGCGTTGCGCTCTCTTTCACCCTCCTTTGTCTCGTTTCGCTCTCTTTCACCCTCCTTCCTCTCATTTCGCTCTCTTTCACCCTCCATCGTCTTGTTTCGCACTCTTTCACCCTCCTTCCTCTCGTTTCGCTCTCTTTCACCATCCATCGTCTCGTTTCGCTCTCTTTTACCCTCTTTCGTCTCGTTTCACTCTCTTTGACCCTCCTTCGTCTCGTTTAGCTCTCTTTCACTCTCCATCGTCTTGTTTCGCTCTCTTTCACCCTCCTTCCTATCGATTCGCTCTCTTTCAACATCCATCGTCTTGTTTCAATCTCTTTCACTCTCCTTCGTCTCGTTTCGCTCTCTTTCACCCTCCACCGTCTCGTTTCGCTCTCTTTTACCCTTTTTCGTCTTGTTTCGCTCTCTTTCACCCTCCTTCGTCTCATTTCGCTCTCTTTCACCCTCCTTCATCTCCTTTCGCTCTCTTTCACCCTCCTTCGTCTCGTTTCGCTCTCTTTCACCTTTCTTCGTCTCGTTTCGCTCTCTTTCACCCTCCTTCGTCTCGTTTCGCTCTCTTTCACCCTCCTTCGTCTCGTTTCGCTCTCTTTCACCCTCCTTTGTCTAGTTTCGCTCTCTTTCACCCTCCTTCCTCTCGTTTCACTCTCTTTCACCCTCCTTCGTCTCGTTTCGCTCTCTTTCACCCTCCTTCATCTCGTTTCGCTCTCTTTCACCCTCGTTCCTCTCGTTTCGCTCTCTTTCGCCCTCCTTCGTCTTGTTTCGCTCTCTTTCACCGTCCTTCGTCTCGTTTCGCGCTCTTTCACCCTCCACCGTCTCGTTTCGGTCTCTTTCACCCTCCATCATCTTCTTTCGCTCTCTTTCACCCTCCTTGGTCTCGTTTCGCTCTCTTTCACCTTTCTTCGTCTCGTTTCGCTCTCTTTCACCCTCCTTCATCTCGTTTCGCTCTCTTTCACCCTCGTTCGTTTCGTTTTGCTCTCTTTCACCATCCTTCGTCTCGTTTCGCTCTCTTTCACCCTCCTTCGTCGCGTTGCGCTCTCTTTCACCCTCCTTTGTCTCGTTTCGCTCTCTTTCACCCTCCTTCCTCTCATTTCGCTCTCTTTCACCCTCCATCGTCTTGTTTCGCTCTCTTTCACCCTCCTTCCTCTCGTTTCGCTCTCTTTCACCATGCATCGTCTCGTTTCGCTCTCTTTTACCCTCTTTCGTCTCGTTTCACTCTCTTTGACCCTCCTTCGTCTCGTTTAGCTCTCTTTCACTCTCCATCGTCTTGTTTCGCTCTCTTTCACCCTCCTTCCTATCGATTCGCTCTCTTTCAACATCCATCGTCTTGTTTCAATCTCTTTCACTCTCCTTCGTCTCGTTTCGCTCTCTTTCACCCTCCACCGTCTCGTTTCGCTCTCTTTTACCCTTTTTCGTCTTGTTTCGTCCTCTTTCACCTTCCTTGTCTCGTTTCGCTCTCTTTCACCCTCCTTCATCTCGTTTCGCTCTCTTTCACCCTCCTTCATTTCGTTTCGCTCCCTTTCACCCTCCTTTGTCTCGTTTCGCTCTCTTTCACCTTCCTTCATCTCGTTTCGCTCTCTTTCACCTTCCTTCGTCTCGTTTCGCTCTCTTTCACCCTCCTTCGTCTCGTTTCGGTCTCTTTCACACTCCTTCGTCTCGTTCCACTCTCTTTCACCCTCCTACAACTCCTTTCGCTCTCTTTCACCCTCCTTCGTCTCATTTCGCTCTCTTTCACCCTCCTTCATCTCCTTTCGCTCTCTTTCACCCTCCTTCTTCTCGTTTCGCTCTCTTTCACCTTTCTTCGTCTCGTTTCGCTCTCTTTCACCCTCCTTTGTCTAGTTTCGCTCTCTTTCACCCTCCTTCATCTCGTTTCGCTCTCTTTCACCCTCCACTGTCTTGTTTCGCTCTGTTTGACCCTCTTTCGTCTCGTTTAGCTCTCTATCACCCTCCTTCGTCTCATTTCGTTCTCTTTCACCCTCCTTCGTCTCGTTCCGCTGTCTTTCACCCTCCTTCGACTCCTTTCGCTCTCTTTCACCCTCCTTCGTCTCGTTTCGCTCTCTTTCACCCTCCTTCGTCACGTTTCGCTCTCTTTCACGCTCCTTCATCTCGTTTCGATCTCTTTCACCCTCCTTCCTCTCGTTTCGCTCTCTTTCGCCCTCCTTCGTCTTGATTCGCTCTCTTTCACCCTCCTTCGTCTCGTTTCGCTCTCTTTCACCCTCCACCGTCTCGTTTCGCTCTCTTTTACCCTCTTTCGTCTCGTTTCGACCTCTCTGACCCTCCTTCGTCTCGTTTAGCTCTCTTTCACCCTCCTTCATCTCGTTTCGCTCTCTTTCACCCTCCTTCATCTCGTTTCCCTCTCTTTGACCCTCCTTCATCTCGTTTCGCTCTCTTTCACCCTCCTTCACTCGTTTCGCTCTCTTTCACCCTCCTTCCTCTCGTTTCGCTCTCTTTCACCCTCCTTCGTCTCGTTTCGCTCTCTTTCAACCTCCTTCGTCTCGTTTCGGTCTCCTTCACCCTCCTTCGTCTCGTTCCACTCTCTTTCACCCTCCTTCGACTCCTTTCGCTCTCTTCCACCCTCCTTCGTCTCATTTCGCTGTCTTTCACCCTCCTTCATCTCCTTTCGCTCTCTTTCACCCTCCAAGTCTCGTTTCACTCTCTTTCACCTTTCTTCCTCTCGTTTCGCTCTCTTTCACCCTCCTTCGTCTCGTTTCGCTCTCTTTCACCCTCCTTCGTCTCGTTTCGCTCTCTTTCACCCTCCTTTGTCTCGTTTCGCTATCTTTCACCCTCCTTCCTCTCGTTACGCTCTCTTTCACCCTCCATCATCTTGTTTCGCAATCTTTCACCCTCCTTCCTCTCGTTTCGCTCTCTTTCACCATCCATCGTCTTGTTTCGCTCTCTTTCACTCTCCTTCATCTCGTTTCGCTCTCTTTCACCCTCGTTCGTTTCGTTTTGCTCTCTTTCACCATCCTTCGTCTCGTTTCGCTCTCTTTCACCCTCCTTCGTCGCGTTGCGCTCTCTTTCACCCTCCTTTGTCTCGTTTCGCTCTCTTTCACCCTCCTTCCTCTCATTTCGCTCTCTTTCACCCTCCATCGTCTTGTTTCGCTCTCTTTCACCCTCCTTCCTCTCGTTTCGCTCTCTTTCACCATGCATCGTCTCGTTTCGCTCTCTTTTACCCTCTTTCGTCTCGTTTCACTCTCTTTGACCCTCCTTCGTCTCGTTTAGCTCTCTTTCACTCTCCATCGTCTTGTTTCGCTCTCTTTCACCCTCCTTCCTATCGATTCGCTCTCTTTCAACATCCAACGTCTTGTTTCAATCTCTTTCACTCTCCTTCGTCTCGTTTCGCTCTCTTTCACCCTCCACCGTCTCGTTTCGCTCTCTTTTACCCTTTTTCGTCTTTTTTCGTCCTCTTTCACCTTCCTTGTCTCGTTTCGCTCTCTTTCACCCTCCTTCATCTCGTTTCGCTCTCTTTCACCCTCCTTCATTTCGTTTCGCTCCCTTTCACCCTCCTTTGTCTCGTTTCGCTCTCTTTCACCTTCCTTCATCTCGTTTCGCTCTCTTTCACCTTCCTTCGTCTCGTTTCGCTCTCTTTCACCCTCCTTCGTCTCGTTTCGGTCTCTTTCACACTCCTTCGTCTCGTTCCACTCTCTTTCACCCTCCTACAACTCCTTTCGCTCTCTTTCACCCTCCTTCGTCTCATTTCGCTCTCTTTCACCCTCCTTCATCTCCTTTCGCTCTCTTTCACCCTCCTTCTTCTCGTTTCGCTCTCTTTCACCTTTCTTCGTCTCGTTTCGCTCTCTTTCACCCTCCTTTGTCTAGTTTCGCTCTCTTTCACCCTCCTTCATCTCGTTTCGCTCTCTTTCACCCTCCACTGTCTTGTTTCGCTCTGTTTGACCCTCTTTCGTCTCGTTTAGCTCTCTATCACCCTCCTTCGTCTCATTTCGTTCTCTTTCACCCTCCTTCGTCTCGTTCCGCTGTCTTTCACCCTCCTTCGACTCCTTTCGCTCTCTTTCACCCTCCTTTGTCTCGTTTCGCGCTCTTTCACCTTCCTTCGTCTCGTTTCGCTCTCTTTCACCTTCCTTCGTCTCGTTTCGCTCTCTTTCACCCTCCTTCGTCTCGTTTCGCTCTCTTTCACCCTCCTTCGTCTCGTTTCGCTCTCTTTCACCCTCCTTTGTCTAGTTTCGCTCTCTTTCACCCTCCTTCCTCTCGTTTCGCTCTCTTTCACCCTCCGTCGTCTTGTTTCGCTCTCTTTCACCCTCCTTCATCTCGTTTAGCTCTCTTTCACCCTCCTTCCTCTCGTTTCACTCTCTTTCACCCTCCTTCGTCTCGTTTCGCTCTCTTTCACCCTCCTTCATCTCGTTTCGCTCTCTTTCACCCTCGTTCCTCTCGTTTCGCTCTCTTTCGCCCTCCTTCGTCTTGTTTCGCTCTCTTTCACCGTCCTTCGTCTCGTTTCGCGCTCTTTCACCCTCCACCGTCTCGTTTCGGTCTCTTTCACCCTCCTTCATCTTCTTTCGCTCTCTTTCACCTTTCTTCGTCTCGTTTCGCTCTCTTTCACCCTCCTTCATCTCGTTTCGCTCTCTTTCACCCTCGTTTGTTTCGTTTCGCTCTCTTTCACCATCCTTCGTCTCGTTTCGCTCTCTTTCACCCTCCTTCGTCGCGTTGCGCTCTCTTTCACCCTCCTTTGTCTCGTTTCGCTCTCTTTCACCCTCCTTCCTCTCATTTCGCTCTCTTTCACCCTCCATCGTCTTGTTTCGCACTCTTTCACCCTCCTTCCTCTCGTTTCGCTCTCTTTCACCATCCATCGTCTCGTTTCGCTCTCTTTTACCCTCTTTCGTCTCGTTTCACTCTCTTTGACCCTCCTTCGTCTCGTTTAGCTCTCTTTCACCCTCCACCGTCTCGTTTCGCTCTCTTTTACCCTTTTTCGTCTTTTTTCGTCCTCTTTCACCTTCCTTGTCTCGTTTCGCTCTCTTTCACCCTCCTTCATCTCGTTTCGCTCTCTTTCACCCTCCTTCATTTCGTTTCGCTCCCTTTCACCCTCCTTTGTCTCGTTTCGCTCTCTTTCACCTTCCTTCATCTCGTTTCGCTCTCTTTCACCTTCCTTCGTCTCGTTTCGCTCTCTTTCACCCTCCTTCGTCTCGTTTCGGTCTCTTTCACACTCCTTCGTCTCGTTCCACTCTCTTTCACCCTCCTACAACTCCTTTCGCTCTCTTTCACCCTCCTTCGTCTCATTTCGCTCTCTTTCACCCTCCTTCATCTCCTTTCGCTCTCTTTCACCCTCCTTCTTCTCGTTTCGCTCTCTTTCACCTTTCTTCGTCTCGTTTCGCTCTCTTTCACCCTCCTTTGTCTAGTTTCGCTCTCTTTCACCCTCCTTCATCTCGTTTCGCTCTCTTTCACCCTCCACTGTCTTGTTTCGCTCTGTTTGACCCTCTTTCGTCTCGTTTAGCTCTCTATCACCCTCCTTCGTCTCATTTCGTTCTCTTTCACCCTCCTTCGTCTCGTTCCGCTGTCTTTCACCCTCCTTCGACTCCTTTCGCTCTCTTTCACCCTCCTTCGTCTCGTTTCGCTCTCTTTCACCCTCCTTCGTCACGTTTCGCTCTCTTTCACGCTCCTTCATCTCGTTTCGATCTCTTTCACCCTCCTTCCTCTCTTTTCTCTCTCTTTCGCCCTCCTTCGTCTTGATTCGCTCTCTTTCACCCTCCTTCGTCTCGATTCGCTCTCTTTCACCCTCCACCGTCTCGTTTCGCTCTCTTTTACCCTCTTTCGTCTCGTTTCGCCCTCTCTGACCCTCCTTCGTCTCGTTTAGCTCTCTTTCACCCTCCTTCATCTCGTTTCGCTCTCTTTCACCCTCCTTCATCTCGTTTCCCTCTCTTTGACCCTCCTTCATCTCGTTTCGCTCTCTTTCACCCTCCTTCACTCGTTTCGCTCTCTTTCACCCTCCTTCCTCTCGTTTCGCTCTCTTTCACCCTCCTTCGTCTCATTTCGCTGTCTTTCACCCTCCTTCATCTCCTTTCGCTCTCTTTCACCCTCCAAGTCTCGTTTCACTCTCTTTCACCTTTCTTCCTCTCGTTTCGCTCTCTTTCACCCTCCTTCGTCTCGTTTCGCTCTCTTTCACCCTCCTTCGTCTCGTTTCGCTCTCTTTCACCCTCCTTTGTCTCGTTTCGCTATCTTTCACCCTCCTTCCTCTCGTTTCGCTCTCTTTCACCCTCCATCATCTTGTTTCGCAATCTTTCACCCTCCTTCCTCTCGTTTCGCTCTCTTTCACCATCCATCGTCTTGTTTCGCTCTCTTTCACTCTCCTTCATCTCGTTTCGCTCTCTTTCACCCTCGTTCGTTTCGTTTTGCTCTCTTTCACCATCCTTCGTCTCGTTTCGCTCTCTTTCACCCTCCTTCGTCGCGTTGCGCTCTCTTTCACCCTCCTTTGTCTCGTTTCGCTCTCTTTCACCCTCCTTCCTCTCATTTCGCTCTCTTTCACCCTCCATCGTCTTGTTTCGCTCTCTTTCACCCTCCTTCCTCTCGTTTCGCTCTCTTTCACCATGCATCGTCTCGTTTCGCTCTCTTTTACCCTCTTTCGTCTCGTTTCACTCTCTTTGACCCTCCTTCGTCTCGTTTAGCTCTCTTTCACTCTCCATCGTCTTGTTTCGCTCTCTTTCACCCTCCTTCCTATCGATTCGCCCTCTTTCAGCATCCAACGTCTTGTTTCAATCTCTTTCACTCTCCTTCGTCTCGTTTCGCTCTCTTTCACCCTCCACCGTCTCGTTTCGCTCTCTTTTACCCTTTTTCGTCTTTTTTCGTCCTCTTTCACCTTCCTTGTCTCGTTTCGCTCTCTTTCACCCTCCTTCATCTCGTTTCGCTCTCTTTCACCCTCCTTCATTTCGTTTCGCTCCCTTTCACCCTCCTTTGTCTCGTTTCGCTCTCTTTCACCTTCCTTCATCTCGTTTCGCTCTCTTTCACCTTCCTTCGTCTCGTTTCGCTCTCTTTCACCCTCCTTCGTCTCGTTTCGGTCTCTTTCACACTCCTTCGTCTCGTTCCACTCTCTTTCACCCTCCTACAACTCCTTTCGCTCTCTTTCACCCTCCTTCGTCTCATTTCGCTCTCTTTCACCCTCCTTCATCTCCTTTCGCTCTCTTTCACCCTCCTTCTTCTCGTTTCGCTCTCTTTCACCTTTCTTCGTCTCGTTTCGCTCTCTTTCACCCTCCTTTGTCTAGTTTCGCTCTCTTTCACCCTCCTTCATCTCGTTTCGCTCTCTTTCACCCTCCACTGTCTTGTTTCGCTCTGTTTGACCCTCTTTCGTCTCGTTTAGCTCTCTATCACCCTCCTTCGTCTCATTTCGTTCTCTTTCACCCTCCTTCGTCTCGTTCCGCTGTCTTTCACCCTCCTTCGACTCCTTTCGCTCTCTTTCACCCTCCTTTGTCTCGTTTCGCGCTCTTTCACCTTCCTTCGTCTCGTTTCGCTCTCTTTCACCTTCCTTCGTCTCGTTTCGCTCTCTTTCACCCTCCTTCATCTCGTTTCGCTCTCTTTCACCCTCCTTCGTCTCGTTTCGCTCTCTTTCACCCTCCTTTGTCTAGTTTCGCTCTCTTTCACCCTCCTTCCTCTCGTTTCGCTCTCTTTCACCCTCCGTCGTCTTGTTTCGCTCTCTTTCACCCTCCTTCATCTCGTTTAGCTCTCTTTCACCCTCCTTCCTCTCGTTTCACTCTCTTTCACCCTCCTTCGTCTCGTTTCGCTCTCTTTCACCCTCCTTCATCTCGTTTCGCTCTCTTTCACCCTCGTTCCTCTCGTTTCGCTCTCTTTCGCCCTCCTTCGTCTTGTTTCGCTCTCTTTCACCGTCCTTCGTCTCGTTTCGCGCTCTTTCACCCTCCACCGTCTCGTTTCGGTCTCTTTCACCCTCCTTCATCTTCTTTCGCTCTCTTTCACCTTTCTTCGTCTCGTTTCGCTCTCTTTCACCCTCCTTCATCTCGTTTCGCTCTCTTTCACCCTCGTTCGTTTCGTTTCGCTCTCTTTCACCATCCTTCGTCTCGTTTCGCTCTCTTTCACCCTCCTTCGTCGCGTTGCGCTCTCTTTCACCCTCCTTTGTCTCGTTTCGCTCTCTTTCACCCTCCTTCCTCTCATTTCGCTCTCTTTCACCCTCCATCGTCTTGTTTCGCACTCTTTCACCCTCCTTCCTCTCGTTTCGCTCTCTTTCACCATCCATCGTCTCGTTTCGCTCTCTTTTACCCTCTTTCGTCTCGTTTCACTCTCTTTGACCCTCCTTCGTCTCGTTTAGCTCTCTTTCACTCTCCATCGTCTTGTTTCGCTCTCTTTCACCCTCCTTCCTATCGATTCGCTCTCTTTCAACATCCATCGTCTTGTTTCAATCTCTTTCACTCTCCTTCGTCTCGTTTCGCTCTCTTTCACCCTCCACCGTCTCGTTTCGCTCTCTTTTACCCTTTTTCGTCTTGTTTCGCTCTCTTTCACCCTCCTTCGTCTCATTTCGCTCTCTTTCACCCTCCTTCATCTCCTTTCGCTCTCTTTCACCCTCCTTCGTCTCGTTTCGCTCTCTTTCACCTTTCTTCGTCTCGTTTCGCTCTCTTTCACCCTCCTTCGTCTCGTTTCGCTCTCTTTCACCCTCCTTCGTCTCGTTTCGCTCTCTTTCACCCTCCTTTGTCTAGTTTCGCTCTCTTTCACCCTCCTTCCTCTCGTTTCACTCTCTTTCACCCTCCTTCGTCTCGTTTCGCTCTCTTTCACCCTCCTTCATCTCGTTTCGCTCTCTTTCACCCTCGTTCCTCTCGTTTCGCTCTCTTTCGCCCTCCTTCGTCTTGTTTCGCTCTCTTTCACCGTCCTTCGTCTCGTTTCGCGCTCTTTCACCCTCCACCGTCTCGTTTCGGTCTCTTTCACCCTCCATCATCTTCTTTCGCTCTCTTTCACCCTCCTTGGTCTCGTTTCGCTCTCTTTCACCTTTCTTCGTCTCGTTTCGCTCTCTTTCACCCTCCTTCATCTCGTTTCGCTCTCTTTCACCCTCGTTCGTTTCGTTTTGCTCTCTTTCACCATCCTTCGTCTCGTTTCGCTCTCTTTCACCCTCCTTCGTCGCGTTGCGCTCTCTTTCACCCTCCTTTGTCTCGTTTCGCTCTCTTTCACCCTCCTTCCTCTCATTTCGCTCTCTTTCACCCTCCATCGTCTTGTTTCGCTCTCTTTCACCCTCCTTCCTCTCGTTTCGCTCTCTTTCACCATGCATCGTCTCGTTTCGCTCTCTTTTACCCTCTTTCGTCTCGTTTCACTCTCTTTGACCCTCCTTCGTCTCGTTTAGCTCTCTTTCACTCTCCATCGTCTTGTTTCGCTCTCTTTCACCCTCCTTCCTATCGATTCGCTCTCTTTCAACATCCATCGTCTTGTTTCAATCTCTTTCACTCTCCTTCGTCTCGTTTCGCTCTCTTTCACCCTCCACCGTCTCGTTTCGCTCTCTTTTACCCTTTTTCGTCTTGTTTCGTCCTCTTTCACCTTCCTTGTCTCGTTTCGCTCTCTTTCACCCTCCTTCATCTCGTTTCGCTCTCTTTCACCCTCCTTCATTTCGTTTCGCTCCCTTTCACCCTCCTTTGTCTCGTTTCGCTCTCTTTCACCTTCCTTCATCTCGTTTCGCTCTCTTTCACCTTCCTTCGTCTCGTTTCGCTCTCTTTCACCCTCCTTCGTCTCGTTTCGGTCTCTTTCACACTCCTTCGTCTCGTTCCACTCTCTTTCACCCTCCTACAACTCCTTTCGCTCTCTTTCACCCTCCTTCGTCTCATTTCGCTCTCTTTCACCCTCCTTCATCTCCTTTCGCTCTCTTTCACCCTCCTTCTTCTCGTTTCGCTCTCTTTCACCTTTCTTCGTCTCGTTTCGCTCTCTTTCACCCTCCTTTGTCTAGTTTCGCTCTCTTTCACCCTCCTTCATCTCGTTTCGCTCTCTTTCACCCTCCACTGTCTTGTTTCGCTCTGTTTGACCCTCTTTCGTCTCGTTTAGCTCTCTATCACCCTCCTTCGTCTCATTTCGTTCTCTTTCACCCTCCTTCGTCTCGTTCCGCTGTCTTTCACCCTCCTTCGACTCCTTTCGCTCTCTTTCACCCTCCTTCGTCTCGTTTCGCTCTCTTTCACCCTCCTTCGTCACGTTTCGCTCTCTTTCACGCTCCTTCATCTCGTTTCGATCTCTTTCACCCTCCTTCCTCTCGTTTCGCTCTCTTTCGCCCTCCTTCGTCTTGATTCGCTCTCTTTCACCCTCCTTCGTCTCGTTTCGCTCTCTTTCACCCTCCACCGTCTCGTTTCGCTCTCTTTTACCCTCTTTCGTCTCGTTTCGCCCTCTCTGACCCTCCTTCGTCTCGTTTAGCTCTCTTTCACCCTCCTTCATCTCGTTTCGCTCTCTTTCACCCTCCTTCATCTCGTTTCCCTCTCTTTGACCCTCCTTCATCTCGTTTCGCTCTCTTTCACCCTCCTTCACTCGTTTCGCTCTCTTTCACCCTCCTTCCTCTCGTTTCGCTCTCTTTCACCCTCCTTCGTCTCGTTTCGCTCTCTTTCAACCTCCTTCGTCTCGTTTCGGTCTCCTTCACCCTCCTTCGTCTCGTTCCACTCTCTTTCACCCTCCTTCGACTCCTTTCGCTCTCTTCCACCCTCCTTCGTCTCATTTCGCTGTCTTTCACCCTCCTTCATCTCCTTTCGCTCTCTTTCACCCTCCAAGTCTCGTTTCACTCTCTTTCACCTTTCTTCCTCTCGTTTCGCTCTCTTTCACCCTCCTTCGTCTCGTTTCGCTCTCTTTCACCCTCCTTCGTCTCGTTTCGCTCTCTTTCACCCTCCTTTGTCTCGTTTCGCTATCTTTCACCCTCCTTCCTCTCGTTTCGCTCTCTTTCACCCTCCATCATCTTGTTTCGCAATCTTTCACCCTCCTTCCTCTCGTTTCGCTCTCTTTCACCATCCATCGTCTTGTTTCGCTCTCTTTCACTCTCCTTCTTCTCGTTTCGCTCTCTTTCACCCTCCTTCGTCTCGTTTAGCTCTCTTTCACTCTCCATCGTCTTGTTTCGCTCTCTTTCACCCTCCTTCCTATCGATTCGCTCTCTTTCAACATCCATCGTCTTGTTTCAATCTCTTTCACTCTCCTTCGTCTCGTTTCGCTCTCTTTCACCCTCCACCGTCTCGTTTCGCTCTCTTTTACCCTTTTTCGTCTTGTTTCGTCCTCTTTCACCTTCCTTGTCTCGTTTCGTTCTCTTTCACCCTCCTTCATCTCGTTTCGCTCTCTTTCACCCTCCTTCATTTCGTTTCGCTCCCTTTCACCCTCCTTTGTCTCGTTTCGCTCTCTTTCACCTTCCTTCATCTCGTTTCGCTCTCTTTCACCTTCCTTCGTCTCGTTTCGCTCTCTTTCACCCTCCTTCGTCTCGTTTCGGTCTCTTTCACACTCCTTCGTCTCGTTCCACTCTCTTTCACCCTCCTACGACTCCTTTCGCTCTCTTTCACCCTCCTTCGTCTCATTTCGCTCTCTTTCACCCTCCTTCATCTCCTTTCGCTCTCTTTCACCCTCCTTCTTCTCGTTTCGCTCTCTTTCACCTTTCTTCGTCTCGTTTCGCTCTCTTTCACCCTCCTTTGTCTAGTTTCGCTCTCTTTCACCCTCCTTCATCTCGTTTCGCTCTCTTTCACCCTCCACTGTCTTGTTTCGCTCTGTTTGACTCTCTTTCGTCTCGTTTAGCTCTCTATCACCCTCCTTCGTCTCATTTCGTTCTCTTTCACCCTCCTTCGTCTCGTTCCGCTGTCTTTCACCCTCCTTCGACTCCTTTCGCTCTCTTTCACCCTCCTTCGTCTCGTTTCGCTCTCTTTCACCCTCCTTCGTCACGTTTCGCTCTCTTTCACGCTCCTTCATCTCGTTTCGATCTCTTTCACCCTCCTTCCTCTCGTTTCGCTCTCTTTCGCCCTCCTTCGTCTTGTTTCGCTCTCTTTCACCCTCCTTCGTCTCGTTTCGCTCTCTTTCACCCTCCACCGTCTCGTTTCGCTCTCTTTTACCCTCTTTCGTCTCGTTTCGCCCTCTCTGACCCTCCTTCGTCTCGTTTAGCTCTCTTTCACCCTCCTTCATCTCGTTTCGCTCTCTTTCACCCTCCTTCATCTCGTTTCCCTCTCTTTGACCCTCCTTCATCTCGTTTCGCTCTCTTTCACCCTCCTTCGTCTCGTTTCCCTCTCTTTCACCCTCCTTCTTCTCGTTTCGCTCTCTTTCACCCTCCTTCGTCTCGTTTCGCTCTCTTTCAACCTCCTTCGTCTCGTTTCGGTCTCCTTCACCCTCCTTCGTCTCGTTCCACTCTCTTTCACCCTCCTTCGACTCCTTTCGCTCTCTTCCACCCTCCTTCGTCTCATTTCGCTGTCTTTCACCCTCCTTCATCTCCTTTCGCTCTCTTTCACCCTCCAAGTCTCGTTTCACTCTCTTTCACCTTTCTTCGTCTCGTTTCGCTCTCTTTCACCCTCCTTCGTCTCGTTTCGCTCTCTTTCACCCTCCTTTGTCTAGTTTCGCTCTCTTTCACCCTCCTTCATCTCGTTTCGCTCTCTTTCACCCTCCACTGTCTTGTTTCGCTCTGTTTGACTCTCTTTCGTCTCGTTTAGCTCTCTATCACCCTCCTTCGTCTCATTTCGTTCTCTTTCACCCTCCTTCGTCTCGTTCCGCTGTCTTTCACCCTCCTTCGACTCCTTTCGCTCTCTTTCACCCTCCTTCGTCTCGTTTCGCTCTCTTTCACCCTCCTTCGTCACGTTTCGCTCTCTTTCACGCTCCTTCATCTCGTTTCGATCTCTTTCACCCTCCTTCCTCTCGTTTCGCTCTCTTTCGCCCTCCTTCGTCTTGTTTCGCTCTCTTTCACCCTCCTTCGTCTCGTTTCGCTCTCTTTCACCCTCCACCGTCTCGTTTCGCTCTCTTTTACCCTCTTTCGTCTCGTTTCGCCCTCTCTGACCCTCCTTCGTCTCGTTTAGCTCTCTTTCACCCTCCTTCATCTCGTTTCGCTCTCTTTCACCCTCCTTCATCTCGTTTCCCTCTCTTTGACCCTCCTTCATCTCGTTTCGCTCTCTTTCACCCTCCTTCGTCTCGTTTCCCTCTCTTTCACCCTCCTTCTTCTCGTTTCGCTCTCTTTCACCCTCCTTCGTCTCGTTTCGCTCTCTTTCAACCTCCTTCGTCTCGTTTCGGTCTCCTTCACCCTCCTTCGTCTCGTTCCACTCTCTTTCACCCTCCTTCGACTCCTTTCGCTCTCTTCCACCCTCCTTCGTCTCATTTCGCTGTCTTTCACCCTCCTTCATCTCCTTTCGCTCTCTTTCACCCTCCAAGTCTCGTTTCACTCTCTTTCACCTTTCTTCGTCTCGTTTCGCTCTCTTTCACCTTCCTTCGTCTCGTTTCGCTCTCTTTCACCCTCCTTCGTCTCGTTTCGCTCTCTTTCACCCTCCTTTGTCTCGTTTCGCTATCTTTCACCCTCCTTCCTCTCGTTTCGCTCTCTTTCACCCTCCATCGTCTTGTTTCGCAATCTTTCACCCTCCTTCCTCTCGTTTCGCTCTCTTTGACCCTCCTTCATCCCGTTTAGCTCTCTTTCACTCTCCTTCGTCTCGTTTCGCTCTCTTTCACCCTCCACCGTCTCGGTTCGCTCTCTATTACCCTCTTTCGTCTTGTTTCGTCCTCTTTCACCTTCCTTTTCTCGTTTCGCTCTCTTTCACCCTCCTTCAACTCGTTTCGCTCTCTTTCACCCTCCTTCATTTCGTTTCGCTCCCTTTCACCCTCCTTTGTCTCATTTCGCTCTCTTTCACCTTCCTTCGTCTCGTTTCTCTCTCTTTCACCCTAATTCGTTTCGTTTCGCTCTCTTCCACCCTCCTTCATCTCGTTTCGCTCTCTTTCACCCTCCTTCGTCTCGTTTCGCTCTCTTTCACCCTCCTTCTTCTCGTTTCGCTCTCTTTGACCCTCCTTCGTCTCGTTCCGCTCTCTTTTACCCTCCTTCGTCTCGTTTCACTCTCTTTCACCCTCCTTCGTCTCGTTTCGCTCTCTTTTACACTCTTTCATCTCGTTTCGCTCTCTTTTACCCTCCTTCATCTCGTTTCGCTCTCTTTCATGCTCCTTCGTCTCGCTTCGCCCTCTTTCACCCTCCTTCGTCTCGTTTTGCTCTCTTTCACCCTTCTTTCATCTTGTTTCGCTCTGTTCCACCCGCCTTCATCTCGTTTCGCCCTCTTTCACCCTCCTTCATCTCGTTTCGCTCTCTTTCACCCTCCATCATCTCGTTTCGCTCTCTTTCACCCTCCTTCATCTCGATTCGCTCCCTTTCACCCTCCTTTGTCTCGTTTCGCTCTCTTTCACCTTCCTTCGTCTCGTTTCGCTCTCTTTCACCTTCCTTCGTCTCGTTTCTCTCTCATTCACCCTCCTTCGTATCGTTTCGCTCTCTTTCACCATCCTTCGTCTCGTTTCGCTCTCTTTCACCCTCCTTCGTCTCGTTTCGCTCTCTTTCACCCTCCTTCGTCTCGTTTCGCTCTCTTTCACCCTCCTTCCTCTCATTTCGCTCTCTTTCACCCTCCATCGTCTTGTTTCGCTCTCTTTCACCCTCCTTCCTCTCGTTTCTCTCTCTTTCACCATCCATCGTCTCGTTTCGCTCTCTTTTACCCTCTTTCGTCTCGTTTCACTCTCTTTGACCCTCCTTCGTCTCGTTTAGCTCTCTTTCACTCTCCATCGTCTTGTTTCGCTCTCTTTCACCCTCCTTCCTCACGATTCGCTCTCTTTCAACATCCATCGTCTTGTTTCACTCTCTTTCACTCTCCTTCGTCTCGTTTCGCTCTCTTTCACCCTCCACCGTCTCGTTTCGCTCTGTTGACCCTCTTTCGTCTTGTTTTGTCCTCTTTCACCTTCCTTGTCTCGTTTCGCTCTCTTTCACCCTCCTTCATCTCGTTTCGCTCTCTTTCACCCTCCTTCATTTCGTTTCGCTCCCTTTCACCCTCCCTTCTCTCGTTTCGCTCTCTTTCACCTTCCTTCGTCTCGTTTCGCTCTCTTTCACCTTCCTTCGTCTCGTTTCGCTCTCTTTCACCCTCCTTCGTCCCGTTTCAGTCTCTTTCACCCTCCTTCGTCTCGTTCCACTCTCTTTCACCCTCCTACGACTCCTTTCGCTCTCTTTCACCCTCCTTCGTCTCATTTCGCTCTCTTTCACCCTCCTTCATCTCCTTTCGCTCTCTTTCACCCTCCTTCATCTCGTTTCGCTCTCTTTCACCTTTCTTCGTCTCGTTTCGCTCTCTTTCACCCTCCTTCGTCTCATTTCGCTCTCTTTCACCCTCCTTCATCTCCTTTCGCTCTCTTTCACCCTCCTTCATCTCGTTTCGCTCTCTTTCACCTTTCTTCGTCTCGTTTCGCTCTCTTTCACCCTCCTTCGTCTCGTTTCGCTCTCTTTCACCCTCCTTCGTCTCGTTTCGCTCTCTTTCACCCTCCTTTGTCTAGTTTCGCTCTCTTTCACCCTCCTTCCTCTCGTTTCGCTCTCTTTCACCCTCCGTCGTCTTGTTTCGCTCTCTTTCACCCTCCTTCATCTGGTTTAGCTCTCTTTCACCCTCCTTCCTCTCGTTTCACTCTCTTTCGCCCTCCTTCGTCTCGTTTCGCTCTCTTTCACCCTCCTTCATCTCGTTTCGCTCTCTTTCACCCTCGTTCCTCTCGTTTCGCTCTCTTTCGCCCTCCTTCGTCTTGTTTCGCTCTCTTTCACCGTCCTTCTTCTCGTTTCGCGCTCTTTCACTCTCCACCGTCTCGTTTCGGTCTCTTTCACCCTCCTTCATCTTCTTTCGCTCTCTTTCACCCTCCTTGGTCTCGTTTCGCTCTCTTTCACCTTTCTTCGTCACGTTTCGCTCTCTTTCACCCTCCTTCATCTCGTTTCGCTCTCTTTCACCCTCGTTCGTTTCGTTTCGCTCTCTTTCATCATCCTTTGTCTCGTTTCGCTCTCTTTCGCCCTCCACCGTCTCGTTTCGCTCTCTGTTACCCTCTTTCGTCTCGTTTCGCTCTCTTTGACCCTCCTTCGTCTCGTTTAGCTCTCTTTCATCCTCCTTCGTCTCGTTTCGCTCTCTTTCACCCTCCTTCGTCTTGTTTCGCTCTCTTTCACCCTCCTTCGACTCCTTTCGCTCTCTTTCACCCTCCTTCGTCTCGTTTCGCTCTCTTTCACCCTCCTTCATCTCGTTTTGCTCTCTTTCACCCTCCTTCGTATCGTTTCGCTCTCTTTCACCCTCCTTCATCTCGTTTTGCTCTCTTTCACCTTCCTTCGTCTCGTTTCGCTCTCTTTCACCCTCCTTCGTCTCGTTTCAGTCTCTTTCACCCTCCTTCGTCTCGTTCCACTCTCTTTCAACCTCCTACGATTCCTTTCGCTCTCTTTCACCCTCCTTCGTCTCATTTCGCTCTCCTTCACCTTTCTTCGTCTCGTTTCGCTCTCTTTCATCCTCCTTCGTCTCGTTTCGCTCTCTTTCACCCTCCTTCGTCTCGTTTCGCTCTCTTTCACCCTCCTTTGTCTAGTTTCGCTCTCTTTCACCCTCCTTCCTCTCGTTTCGCTCTCTTTCACCCTCCGTCGTCTTGTTTTGCTCTCTTTCACCCTCCTTCGTCTCGTTTAGCTCTCTATCACCCTCCTTCGTCTCATTTCGTTCTCTTTCACCCTCCTTTGTCTCGTTCCGCTGTCTTTCACCCTCCTTCGACTCCTTTCGCTCTCTTTCACCCTCCTTCGTCTCGTTTCGCTCTCTTTCACCCTCCTTCGTCACGTTTCGCTCTCTTTCACGCTCCTTCATCTCGTTTCGATCTCTTTCACCCTCCTTCCTCTCGTTTCGCTCTCTTTCGCCCTCCTTCGTCTTGTTTCGCTCTCTTTCACCCTCCTTCGTCTCGTTTCGCTCTCTTTCACCCTCCACCGTCTCGTTTCGCTCTCTTTTACCCTCTTTCGTCTCGTTTCGCCCTCTCTGACCCTCCTTCGTCTCGTTTAGCTCTCTTTCACCCTTCTTCATCTCGTTTCGCTCTCTTTCACCCTCCTTCATCTCGTTTCCCTCTCTTTGACCCTCCTTCATCTCGTTTCGCTCTCTTTCACCCTCCTTCGTCTCGTTTCCCTCTCTTTCACCCTCCTTCTTCTCGTTTCGCTCTCTTTCACCCTCCTTCGTCTCGTTTCGCTCTCTTTCAACCTCCTTCGTCTCGTTTCGGTCTCCTTCACCCTCCTTCGTCTCGTTCCACTCTCTTTCACCCTCCTTCGACTCCTTTCGCTCTCTTCCACCCTCCTTCGTCTCATTTCGCTGTCTTTCACCCTCCTTCATCTCCTTTCGCTCTCTTTCACCCTCCAAGTCTCGTTTCACTCTCTTTCACCTTTCTTCGTCTCGTTTCGCTCTCTTTCACCCTCCTTCGTCTCGTTTCGCTCTCTTTCACCCTCCTTCGTCTCGTTTCGCTCTCTTTCACCCTCCTTTGTCTCGTTTCGCTATCTTTCACCCTCCTTCCTCTCGTTTCGCTCTCTTTCACCCTCCATCGTCTTGTTTCGCAATCTTTCACCCTCCTTCCTCTCGTTTCGCTCTCTTTGACCCTCCTTCATCCCGTTTAGCTCTCTTTCACTCTCCTTCGTCTCGTTTCGCTCTCTTTCACCCTCCACCGTCTCGGTTCGCTCTCTATTACCCTCTTTCGTCTTGTTTCGTCCTCTTTCACCTTCCTTTTCTCGTTTCGCTCTCTTTCACCCTCCTTCAACTCGTTTCGCTCTCTTTCACCCTCCTTCATTTCGTTTCGCTCCCTTTCACCCTCCTTTGTCTCATTTCGCTCTCTTTCACCTTCCTTCGTCTCGTTTCTCTCTCTTTCACCCTAATTCGTTTCGTTTCGCTCTCTTCCACCCTCCTTCATCTCGTTTCGCTCTCTTTCACCCTCCTTCGTCTCGTTTCGCTCTCTTTCACCCTCCTTCTTCTCGTTTCGCTCTCTTTGACCCTCCTTCGTCTCGTTCCGCTCTCTTTTACCCTCCTTCGTCTCGTTTCACTCTCTTTCACCCTCCTTCGTCTCGTTTCGCTCTCTTTTACACTCTTTCATCTCGTTTCGCTCTCTTTTACCCTCCTTCATCTCGTTTCGCTCTCTTTCATGCTCCTTCGTCTCGCTTCGCCCTCTTTCACCCTCCTTCGTCTCGTTTTGCTCTCTTTCACCCTTCTTTCATCTTGTTTCGCTCTGTTCCACCCGCCTTCATCTCGTTTCGCCCTCTTTCACCCTCCTTCATCTCGTTTCGCTCTCTTTCACCCTCCATCATCTCGTTTCGCTCTCTTTCACCCTCCTTCATCTCGATTCGCTCCCTTTCACCCTCCTTTGTCTCGTTTCGCTCTCTTTCACCTTCCTTCGTCTCGTTTCGCTCTCTTTCACCTTCCTTCGTCTCGTTTCTCTCTCATTCACCCTCCTTCGTATCGTTTCGCTCTCTTTCACCATCCTTCGTCTCGTTTCGCTCTCTTTCACCCTCCTTCGTCTCGTTTCGCTCTCTTTCACCCTCCTTCGTCTCGTTTCGCTCTCTTTCACCCTCCTTCCTCTCATTTCGCTCTCTTTCACCCTCCATCGTCTTGTTTCGCTCTCTTTCACCCTCCTTCCTCTCGTTTCTCTCTCTTTCACCATCCATCGTCTCGTTTCGCTCTCTTTTACCCTCTTTCGTCTCGTTTCACTCTCTTTGACCCTCCTTCGTCTCGTTTAGCTCTCTTTCACTCTCCATCGTCTTGTTTCGCTCTCTTTCACCCTCCTTCCTCACGATTCGCTCTCTTTCAACATCCATCGTCTTGTTTCACTCTCTTTCACTCTCCTTCGTCTCGTTTCGCTCTCTTTCACCCTCCACCGTCTCGTTTCGCTCTGTTGACCCTCTTTCGTCTTGTTTTGTCCTCTTTCACCTTCCTTGTCTCGTTTCGCTCTCTTTCACCCTCCTTCATCTCGTTTCGCTCTCTTTCACCCTCCTTCATTTCGTTTCGCTCCCTTTCACCCTCCCTTCTCTCGTTTCGCTCTCTTTCACCTTCCTTCGTCTCGTTTCGCTCTCTTTCACCTTCCTTCGTCTCGTTTCGCTCTCTTTCACCCTCCTTCGTCCCGTTTCAGTCTCTTTCACCCTCCTTCGTCTCGTTCCACTCTCTTTCACCCTCCTACGACTCCTTTCGCTCTCTTTCACCCTCCTTCGTCTCATTTCGCTCTCTTTCACCCTCCTTCATCTCCTTTCGCTCTCTTTCACCCTCCTTCATCTCGTTTCGCTCTCTTTCACCTTTCTTCGTCTCGTTTCGCTCTCTTTCACCCTCCTTCGTCTCATTTCGCTCTCTTTCACCCTCCTTCATCTCCTTTCGCTCTCTTTCACCCTCCTTCATCTCGTTTCGCTCTCTTTCACCTTTCTTCGTCTCGTTTCGCTCTCTTTCACCCTCCTTCGTCTCGTTTCGCTCTCTTTCACCCTCCTTCGTCTCGTTTCGCTCTCTTTCACCCTCCTTTGTCTAGTTTCGCTCTCTTTCACCCTCCTTCCTCTCGTTTCGCTCTCTTTCACCCTCCGTCGTCTTGTTTCGCTCTCTTTCACCCTCCTTCATCTGGTTTAGCTCTCTTTCACCCTCCTTCCTCTCGTTTCACTCTCTTTCGCCCTCCTTCGTCTCGTTTCGCTCTCTTTCACCCTCCTTCATCTCGTTTCGCTCTCTTTCACCCTCGTTCCTCTCGTTTCGCTCTCTTTCGCCCTCCTTCGTCTTGTTTCGCTCTCTTTCACCGTCCTTCTTCTCGTTTCGCGCTCTTTCACTCTCCACCGTCTCGTTTCGGTCTCTTTCACCCTCCTTCATCTTCTTTCGCTCTCTTTCACCCTCCTTGGTCTCGTTTCGCTCTCTTTCACCTTTCTTCGTCACGTTTCGCTCTCTTTCACCCTCCTTCATCTCGTTTCGCTCTCTTTCACCCTCGTTCGTTTCGTTTCGCTCTCTTTCACCATCCTTTGTCTCGTTTCGCTCTCTTTCGCCCTCCACCGTCTCGTTTCGCTCTCTGTTACCCTCTTTCGTCTCGTTTCGCTCTCTTTGACCCTCCTTCGTCTCGTTTAGCTCTCTTTCACCCTCCTTCGTCTTGTTTCGCTCTCTTTCACCCTCCTTCGACTCCTTTCGCTCTCTTTCACCCTCCTTCGTCTCGTTTCGCTCTCTTTCACCCTCCTTCATCTCGTTTTGCTCTCTTTCACCCTCCTTCGTATCGTTTCGCTCTCTTTCACCCTCCTTCATCTCGTTTTGCTCTCTTTCACCTTCCTTCGTCTCGTTTCGCTCTCTTTCACCCTCCTTCGTCTCGTTTCAGTCTCTTTCACCCTCCTTCGTCTCGTTCCACTCTCTTTCAACCTCCTACGACTCCTTTCGCTCTCTTTCACCCTCCTTCGTCTCATTTCGCTCTCCTTCACCTTTCTTCGTCTCGTTTCGCTCTCTTTCATCCTCCTTCGTCTCGTTTTGCTCTCTTTCACCCTCCTTCGTCTCGTTTCGCTCTCTTTCACCCTCCTTTGTCTAGTTTCGCTCTCTTTCACCCTCCTTCCTCTCGTTTCGCTCTCTTTCACCCTCCGTCGTCTTGTTTTGCTCTCTTTCACCCTCCTTCATCTCGTTTAGCTCTCTTTCACCCTCCTTCCTCTCGTTTCACTCTCTTTCGCCCTCCTTCGTCTCGTTTCGCTCTCTTTCACCCTCCTTCATCTCGTTTCGCTCTCTTTCACCCTCGTTCCTCTCGTTTCGCTCTCTTTCGCCCTCCTTCATCTTGTTTCGCTCTCTTTCACCGTCCTTCGTCTCGTTTCGCGCTCTTTCACCCTCCACCGTCTCGTTTCGGTCTCTTTCACCCTCCTTCATCTTCTTTCGCTCTCTTTCACCCTCCTTGGTCTCGTTTCGCTCTCTTTCACCTTTCTTCGTCTCGTTTCGCTCTCTTTCACCCTCCTTCATCTCGTTTCGCTCTCTTTCACCCTCGTTCGTTTCGTTTCGCTCTCTTTCACCATCCTTTGTCTCGTTTCGCTCTCTTTCACCCTCCACCGTCTCGTTTCGCTCTCTGTTACCCTCTTTCGTCTCGTTTCGCTCTCTTTGACGCTCCTTCGTCTCGTTTAGCTCTCTTTCATCCTCCTTCGTCTCGTTTCGCTCTCTTTCACCCTCCTTCGTCTTGTTTCGCTCTCTTTCACCCTCCTTAGACTCCTTTCGCTCTCTTTCACCCTCCTTCGTCTCGTTTCGCTCTCTTTCACCCTCCTTCATCTCGTTTTGCTCTCTTTCACCCTCCTTCATCTCGTTTCACTCTCTTTCACCCTCCTTCCTCTCGTTTTGCTCTCTTTCACCCTTCTTTCGTCTTGTTTCGCTCTGTTCCACCCGCCTTCGTCTCGTTTCGCCCTCTTTAACCCTCCTTCGTCTCGTTTCGCTCTCTTTCACACTCCTTCATCTCGTTTCGCTCCCTTTCACCCTCCTTCATCTCGTTTCGCTCCCTTTCACCCTCCTTTGTCTCGTTTCGCTCTCTTTCACCTTCCTTCGTCTCGTTTTGCTCTCTTTCACCTTCCTTCGTCTCGTTTCTCTCTCTTTCACCCTCCTTCGTCTCGTTTCGCTCTCTTCCACCCTCCTTCATCTCCTTTCGCTCTCTTTCACCCTCCTTCGTCTCGTTTCGCTCTCTTTCACCCTCCTTCCTCTCGTTTCGCTCTCTTTCACCCTCCTTCGTCTCGTTTCGCTCTCTTTCACCCTCCACCGTCTTGTTTCGCTCTCTATTGACCCTCCTTGTCTCGTTTCGCTCTCTTTCACCCTCCTTCGTCTTGTTTCGCTCTGTTCCACCCGGCTTCGTCTCCTTTCGCTCTCTTTCACCCTCCTTCGTCTCGTTTCGCTCTCTTTCACCCTCCTTCATCTCGTTTCGCTCTCTTTCGCCCTCCTTCGTCTTGTTTCGCTCTCTTTTACCCTCCTTGGTCTCGTTTCGCTCTCTTTCACCCTCCACCATCTCGTTTCACTCTCTTTTACCCTCTTTCGTCTCGTTTCGCTCTCTGTGACCCTCCTTCATCTCGTTTCGCTCTCTTTCACCCTCCTTCGTCTCGTTTTGCTCTCTTTCACCTTCCTTCGTCTCGTTTCGCTCTCTTTCACCCTCCTTCGTCTTGTTTCAGTCTCTTTCACCCTCCTTCGTCTCGTTCCACTCTCTTTCAACCTCCTACGACTCCTTTCGCTCTCTTTCACCCTCCTTCGTCTCATTTCGCACTCTTTCACCCTCCTTCATCTCCTTTCGCTCTCTTTCACCCTCCTTCGTCTCGTTTCGCTCTCTTTCACCTTTCTTCGTCTCGTTTCGCTCTCTTTCACCCTCCTTCGTCTCGTTTCGCTCTCTTTCACCCCCCTTCGTCTCGTTTCGCTCTCTTTCACCCTCCTTTGTCTAGTTTCGCTCTCTTTCACCCTCCTTCCTCTCGTTTCGCTCTCTTTCACCCTCCGTCGTCTTGTTTCGCTCTCTTTCACCCTCCTTCATCTCGTTTAGCTCTCTTTCACCCTCCTTCCTCTCGTTTCACTCTCTTTCGCCCTCCTTCGTCTCGTTTCGCTCTCTTTCACCCTCCTTCATCTTCTTTCGCTCTCTTTCACCCTCCTTGGTCTCGTTTCGCTCTCTTTCACCTTTCTTCGTCTCGTTTCGCTCTCTTTCACCCTCCTTCATCTCGTTTCGCTCTCTTTCACCCTCGTTCGTTTCATTTCGCTCTCTTTCACCATCCTTTGTCTCGTTTCGCTCTCTTTCACCCTCCACCGTCTCGTTTCGCTCTCTGTTACCCTCTTTCGTCTCGTTTCGCTCTCTTTGACTCTCCTTCGTCTCGTTTAGCTCTCTTTCATCCTCCTTCGTCTCGTTTCGCTCTCTTTCACCCTCCTTCATCTCGTTTTGCTCTCTTTCACCCTCCTTCGTCTCGTTTCGCTCTCTTTCACCCTCCTTCCTCTCGTTTTGCTCTCTTTCACCCTTCTTTCGTCTTGTTTCGCTCTGTTCCACCCGCCTTCGTCTCGTTTCGCCCTCTTTAACCCTCCTTCGTCTCGTTTCGCTCTCTTTCACACTCCTTCATCTCGTTTCGCTCTCTTTCACCCTCCTTCATCTCGTTTCGCTACCTTTCACCCTCCTTTTTCTCGTTTCGCTCTCTTTCACCTTCCTTCGTCTCGTTTCGCTCTCTTTCACCTTCCTTCGTCTCGTTTCTCTCTCTTTCACCCTCCTTCGTCTCGTTTCGCTCTCTTCCGCACTCCTTCATCTCCTTTCGCTCTCTTTCACCCTCCTTCGTCTCGTTTCGCTCTCTTTCACCCTCCTTCCTCTCGTTTCGCTCTCTTTCACCCTCCTTCGTCTCGTTTCGCTCTCTTTCACCCTCCACCGTCTCGTTTCTCTCTCTTTTACCCTCCTTCGTCTCGTTTCGCTCTCTTTCACCCTCCACCGTCTCGTTTCTCTCTCTTTTACCCTCTTTCGTCTTGTTTCGCTCTCTGTGACCCTCCTTCGTCTCGTTTCGCTCTCTTTCAACATCCATCGTCTTGTTTCGCTCTCTTTCACTGTCCTTCGTCTCGTTTCGCTCTCTTTCACCCTCCACCGTCTCGTTTAGCTCTCTTTTACCCTCTTTCGTCTTGTTTCGTCCTCTTTCACCTTCCTTGTCTCGTTTCGCTCTCTTTCACCCTCCTTCATCTCATTTCGCTCTCTTTCACCCTCCTTCATTTCGTTTCGCTCCCTTTCACCCTCCTTTGTCTCGTTTCGCTCTCTTTCACCTTCCTTCATCTCGTTTCGCTCTCTTTCACCTTCCTTCGTCTCGTTTCTCTCTCTTTCACGCTCCTTCGTTTTGTTTCGCTCTCTTCCACCCTCCTTCATCTCTGTTCGCTCTCTTTCACCCTCCGTCGTCTCGTTTCGCTCTCGTTCACCCTCCTTCTTCTCGTTTCGCTCTCTTTCACCCTCCTTCGTCTCGTTCCGCTCGCTTTCACCCTCCTTCGTCTCGTTTCGCTCTCTTTTACCCTCCTTCATCTCGTTTCGCTCTCTTTCATGCTCCTTCGTCTCGCTTCGCCCTCTTTCACCCTCCTTCGTCTCGTTTTGCTCTCTTTCACCCATCTTTCATCTTGTTTTGCTCTGCTCCACCCGCCTTCGTCTCGTTTCGCCCTCTTTCACCCTCCTTCGTCTCGTATCGCTCTCTTTCACCCTCCTTTGTCTAGTTTCGCTCTCTTTCACCCTCCTTCCTCTCGTTTCGCTCTCTTTCACCCTCCGTCGTCTTGTTTCGCTCTCTTTCACCCTCCTTCATCTCGTTTAGCTCTCTTTCACCCTCCTTCCTCTCGTTTCACTCTCTTTCGCCCTCCTTCGCCTCGTTTCCCTCTCTTTCACCCTCCTTCATCTCGTTTCGCTCTCTTTCACCCTCGTTCCTCTCGTTTCGCTCTCTTTCGCCCTCCTTCGTCTTGTTTCGCTCTCTTTCACCGTCCTTCGTCTCGTTTCGCGCTCTTTCACCCTCCACCGTCTCGTTTCGGTCTCTTTCACCCTCCTTCATCTCGTTTAGCTCTCTTTCACCCTCCTTCCTCTCGTTTCACTCTCTTTCGCCCTCCTTCGTCTCGTTTCGCTCTCTTTCACCCTCCTTCATCTTCTTTCGCTCTCTTTCACCCTCCTTGGTCTCGTTTCGCTCTCTTTCACCTTTCTTCGTCTCGTTTCGCTCTCTTTCACCCTCCTTCATCTCGTTTCGCTCTCTTTCACCCTCGTTCGTTTCATTTCGCTCTCTTTCACCATCCTTTGTCTCGTTTCGCTCTCTTTCACCCTCCACCGTCTCGTTTCGCTCTCTGTTACCCTCTTTCGTCTCGTTTCGCTCTCTTTGACTCTCCTTCGTCTCGTTTAGCTCTCTTTCATCCTCCTTCGTCTCGTTTCGCTCTCTTTCACCCTCCTTCATCTCGTTTTGCTCTCTTTCACCCTCCTTCGTCTCGTTTCGCTCTCTTTCACCCTCCTTCCTCTCGTTTTGCTCTCTTTCACCCTTCTTTCGTCTTGTTTCGCTCTGTTCCACCCGCCTTCGTCTCGTTTCGCCCTCTTTAACCCTCCTTCGTCTCGTTTCGCTCTCTTTCACACTCCTTCATCTCGTTTCGCTCTCTTTCACCCTCCTTCATCTCGTTTCGCTACCTTTCACCCTCCTTTTTCTCGTTTCGCTCTCTTTCACCTTCCTTCGTCTCGTTTCGCTCTCTTTCACCTTCCTTCGTCTCGTTTCTCTCTCTTTCACCCTCCTTCGTCTCGTTTCGCTCTCTTCCGCACTCCTTCATCTCCTTTCGCTCTCTTTCACCCTCCTTCGTCTCGTTTCGCTCTCTTTCACCCTCCTTCCTCTCGTTTCGCTCTCTTTCACCCTCCTTCGTCTCGTTTCGCTCTCTTTCACCCTCCACCGTCTCGTTTCTCTCTCTTTTACCCTCCTTCGTCTCGTTTCGCTCTCTTTCACCCTCCACCGTCTCGTTTCTCTCTCTTTTACCCTCTTTCGTCTTGTTTCGCTCTCTGTGACCCTCCTTCGTCTCGTTTCGCTCTCTTTCAACATCCATCGTCTTGTTTCGCTCTCTTTCACTGTCCTTCGTCTCGTTTCGCTCTCTTTCACCCTCCACCGTCTCGTTTAGCTCTCTTTTACCCTCTTTCGTCTTGTTTCGTCCTCTTTCACCTTCCTTGTCTCGTTTCGCTCTCTTTCACCCTCCTTCATCTCATTTCGCTCTCTTTCACCCTCCTTCATTTCGTTTCGCTCCCTTTCACCCTCCTTTGTCTCGTTTCGCTCTCTTTCACCTTCCTTCATCTCGTTTCGCTCTCTTTCACCTTCCTTCGTCTCGTTTCTCTCTCTTTCACGCTCCTTCGTTTTGTTTCGCTCTCTTCCACCCTCCTTCATCTCTGTTCGCTCTCTTTCACCCTCCGTCGTCTCGTTTCGCTCTCGTTCACCCTCCTTCTTCTCGTTTCGCTCTCTTTCACCCTCCTTCGTCTCGTTCCGCTCGCTTTCACCCTCCTTCGTCTCGTTTCGCTCTCTTTTACCCTCCTTCATCTCGTTTCGCTCTCTTTCATGCTCCTTCGTCTCGCTTCGCCCTCTTTCACCCTCCTTCGTCTCGTTTTGCTCTCTTTCACCCATCTTTCATCTTGTTTTGCTCTGCTCCACCCGCCTTCGTCTCGTTTCGCCCTCTTTCACCCTCCTTCGTCTCGTATCGCTCTCTTTCACCCTCCTTTGTCTAGTTTCGCTCTCTTTCACCCTCCTTCCTCTCGTTTCGCTCTCTTTCACCCTCCGTCGTCTTGTTTCGCTCTCTTTCACCCTCCTTCATCTCGTTTAGCTCTCTTTCACCCTCCTTCCTCTCGTTTCACTCTCTTTCGCCCTCCTTCGCCTCGTTTCCCTCTCTTTCACCCTCCTTCATCTCGTTTCGCTCTCTTTCACCCTCGTTCCTCTCGTTTCGCTCTCTTTCGCCCTCCTTCGTCTTGTTTCGCTCTCTTTCACCGTCCTTCGTCTCGTTTCGCGCTCTTTCACCCTCCACCGTCTCGTTTCGGTCTCTTTCACCCTCCTTCATCTTCTTTCGCTCTCTTTCACCCTCCTTGGTCTCGTTTCGCTCTCTTTCACCTTTCTTCGTCTCGTTTCGCTCTCTTTCACCCTCCTTCATCTCGTTTCGCTCTCTTTCACCCTCGTTCGTTTCGTTTCGCGCTCTTTCACCATCCTTTGTCTCGTTTCGCTCTCTTTCACCCTCCACCGTCTCGTTTCGCTCTCTGTTACCCTCTTTCGTCTCGTTTCGCTCTCTTTGACCCTCCTTCGTCTCGTTTAGCTCTCTTTCATCCTCCTTCGTCTCGTTTCGCTCTCTTTCACCCTCCTTCGTCTTGTTTCGCTCTCTTTCACCCTCCTTCGACTCCTTTCGCCCTCTTTCACCCTCCTTCGTCTCGTTTCGCTCTCTTTCACCCTCCTTCATCTCGTTTTGCTCTCTTTCACCCTCCTTCGTCTCGTTTCGCTCTCTTTCACCCTCCTTCATCTCGTTTTGCTCTCTTTCACCTTCCTTCGTCTCGTTTCACTCTCTTTCACCCTCCTTCGTCTCGTTTCAGTCTCTTTCACCCTCCTTCATCTCGTTCCACTCTCTTTCACCCTCCTACGACTCCTTTCGCTCTCTTTCACCCTCCTTCGTCTCATTTCGCTCTCTTTCACCCTCCTTCATCTCCTTTCGCTCTCTTTCACCCTCTTTCGTCTCGTTTCGCTCTCTTTCACCTTTCTTCGTCTCGTTTCGCTCTCTTTCACCCTCCTTCGTCTCGTTTCGCTCTCATTCACCCTCCTTCGTCTCGTTTCGCTCTCTTTCACCCTCCTTTGTCTAGTTTCGCTCTCTTTCACCCTCCTTCCTCTCGTTTCGCTCTCTTTCACCCTCCGTCGTCTTGTTTCGCTCTCTTTCACCCTCCTTCATCTCGTTTAGCTCTCTTTCACCCTCCTTCCTCTCGTTTCACTCTCTTTCGCCCTCCTTCGCCTCGTTTCGCTCTCTTTCACCCTCCTTCATCTCGTTTCGCTCTCTTTCACCCTCGTTCCTCTCGTTTTGCTCTCTTTCACCCTCCTTCGTCTTGTTTCGCTCTCTTTCACCCTCCTTCATCTCGTTTCGCTCTCTTTCACCCTCGTTCGTTTCGTTTCGCTCTCTTTCACCATCCTTTGTCTCGTTTCGCTCTCTTTCACCCTCCACCGTCTCGTTTCGCTCTCTGTTACCCTCTTTCGTCTCGTTTCGCTCTCTTTGACCCTCCTTCGTCTCGTTTAGCTCTCTTTCATCCTCCTTCGTCTCGTTTCGCTCTCTTTCACCCTCCTTCGACTTGTTTCGCTCTCTTTCACCCTACTTCGACTCCTTTCGCTCTCTTTCACCCTCCTTCGTCTCGTTTCGCTCTCTTTCACCCTCCTTCATCTCGTTTTGCTCTCTTTCACCCTCCTTCGTCTCGTTTCGCTCTCTTTCACCCTCCTTCCTCTCGTTTTGCTCTCTTTCACCCTTCTTTCGTCTTGTTTCGCTCTGTTCCACTCGCCTTCGTCTCGTTTCGCCCTCTTTAACCCTCCTTCGTCTCGTTTCGCTCTCTTTCACACTCCTTCATCTCGTTTCGCTCTCTTTCACCCACCTTCATCTCGTTTCGCTCCCTTTCACCCTCCTTTGTCTCGTTTCGCTATCTTTCACCTTCCTTCGTCTCGTTTCGCTCTCTTTCACCTTCCTTCGTCTCGTTTCTCTCTCTTTCACCCTCCTTCATCTCGTTTCGCTCTCTTCCACCCTCCTTCATCTCCTTTCGCTCTCTTTCACCCTCCTTCGTCTCGTTTCGCTCTCTTTCACCCTCCTTCGTCTTGTTTCGCTCTCTTTCACCCTCCTTCGACTCCTTTCGCCCTCTTTCACCCTCCTTCGTCTCGTTTCGCTCTCTTTCACCCTCCTTCATCTCGTTTTGCTCTCTTTCACCCTCCTTCGTCTCGTTTCGCTCTCTTTCACCCTCCTTCATCTCGTTTTGCTCTCTTTCACCTTCCTTCGTCTCGTTTCACTCTCTTTCACCCTCCTTCGTCTCGTTTCAGTCTCTTTCACCCTCCTTCATCTCGTTCCACTCTCTTTCACCCTCCTACGACTCCTTTCGCTCTCTTTCACCCTCCTTCGTCTCATTTCGCTCTCTTTCACCCTCCTTCATCTCCTTTCGCTCTCTTTCACCCTCTTTCGTCTCGTTTCGCTCTCTTTCACCTTTCTTCGTCTCGTTTCGCTCTCTTTCACCCTCCTTCGTCTCGTTTCGCTCTCTTTCACCCTCCTTCGTCTCGTTTTGCTCTCTTTCACCCTCCTTTGTCTAGTTTCGCTCTCTTTCACCCTCCTTCCTCTCGTTTCGCTCTCTTTCACCCTCCGTCGTCTTGTTTCGTTCTCTTTCACCCTCCTTCATCTCGTTTAGCTCTCTTTCACCCTCCTTCCTCTCGTTTCACTCTCTTTCGCCCTCCTTCGCCTCGTTTCGCTCTCTTTCACCCTCCTTCATCTCGTTTCGCTCTCTTTCACCCTCGTTCCTCTCGTTTTGCTCTCTTTCACCCTCCTTCGTCTTGTTTCGCTCTCTTTCACCCTCCTTCATCTCGTTTCGCTCTCTTTCACCCTCGTTCGTTTCGTTTCGCTCTCTTTCACCATCCTTTGTCTCGTTTCGCTCTCTTTCACCCTCCACCGTCTCGTTTCGCTCTCTGTTACCCTCTTTCGTCTCGTTTCGCTCTCTTTGACCCTCCTTCGTCTCGTTTAGCTCTCTTTCATCCTCCTTCGTCTCGTTTCGCTCTCTTTCACCCTCCTTCGTCTTGTTTCGCTCTCTTTCACCCTACTTCGACTCCTTTCGCTCTCTTTCACCCTCCTTCGTCTCGTTTCGCTCTCTTTCACCCTCCTTCATCTCGTTTTGCTCTCTTTCACCCTCCTTCGTCTCGTTTCGCTCTCTTTCACCCTCCTTCCTCTCGTTTTGCTCTCTTTCACCCTTCTTTCGTCTTGTTTCGCTCTGTTCCACCCGCCTTCGTCTCGTTTCGCCCTCTTTAACCCTCCTTCGTCTCGTTTCGCTCTCTTTCACACTCCTTCATCTCGTTTCGCTCTCTTTCACCCACCTTCATCTCGTTTCGCTCCCTTTCACCCTCCTTTGTCTCGTTTCGCTATCTTTCACCTTCCTTCGTCTCGTTTCGCTCTCTTTCACCTTCCTTCGTCTCGTTTCTCTCTCTTTCACCCTCCTTCATCTCGTTTCGCTCTCTTCCACCCTCCTTCATCTCCTTTCGCTCTCTTTCACCCTCCTTCGTCTCGTTTCACTCTCTTTCACCCTCCTTCCTCTCGTTTTGCTCTCTTTCACCCTCCTTCGTCTCGTTTCGCTCTCTTACACCCTCCACCGTCTTGTTTCGCTCTCTATTGACCCTCCTTGTCTCGTTTCGCTCTCTTTCACCCTCCTTCATCTTGTTTCGCTCTGTTCCACCCGGCTTCGTCTCGTTTCGCCCTCTTTCACCCTCCTTCGTCTCGTTTCACTCTCTTTCACTCTCCTTCGTCTCGTTTCGTTCTCGTTCATTCTCCTTCGTCTCGTTCCGCTCTCTTTCACCCTCCTTCGACTCCTTTCGCTCTCTTTCACCCTCCTTCGTCTCGTTTCGCTCTCTTTCACCCTCCTTCATCTCGTTTCGCTCTCTTTCACCCTCCTTCATCTCGTTTCGCTCTCTTTCGCCCTCCTTCCTCTCTTTTCGCTCTCTTTCGCCCTCCTTCGTCTTGTTTCGCTCTCTTTTACCCTCCTTGGTCTCGTTTCGCTCTCTTTCACCCTCCACCGTCTCGTTTCGCTCTCTTTTACCCTCTTTCGTCTCGTTTCGCTCTCTGTGACCCTCCTTCGTCTCGTTTAGCTCTCTTTCACCCTCCTTCATCTTGTTTCGCTCTCTTTCACCCTCCTTCGTCTCGTTTCGCTCTCTTTGACCCTCCTTCATCTCGTTTCGCTCTCTTTCACCCTCCTTCGTCTCGTTTCGCTCTCTTTCACCCTCCTTCCTCTCGTTTCACTCTCTTTCGCCCTCCTTAGTCTCGTTTCGCTCTCTTTCACCCTGCTTCATCTCGTTTTGCTCTCTTTCACCCTCCTTCCTCTCGATTCGCTCTCTTTCGCCCTCCTTCGTCTTGTTTCGCTCTCTTTCACGGTCCTTCGTCTCGTTTCGCTCTCTTTCACCCTCCACCGTCTCGTTTCGGTCTCTTTAACCCTCCTTCGTCTCGTTTAGCTCTCTTTCACCCTCCTTCATCTTGTTTCGCTCTCTTTCACCCTCCTTCGTCTCGTTTCGCTCTCGTTCACCCTCCTTCTTCTCGTTTCGCTCTCTTTCACCCTCCTTCGTCTCGTTCCGCTCGCTTTCACCCTCCTTCGTCTCGTTTCGCTCTCTTTTACCCTCCTTCATCTCGTTTCGCTCTCTTTCATGCTCCTTCGTCTCGCTTCGCCCTCTTTCACCCTCCTTCGTCTCGTTTTGCTCTCTTTCACCCTTCTTTCATCTTGTTTTGCTCTGCTCCACCCGCCTTCGTCTCGTTTCGCCCTCTTTCACCCTCCTTCGTCTCGTATCGCTCTCTTTCACCCTCCTTTGTCTAGTTTCGCTCTCTTTCACCCTCCTTCCTCTCGTTTCGCTCTCTTTCACCCTCCGTCGTCTTGTTTCGCTCTCTTTCACCCTCCTTCATCTCGTTTAGCTCTCTTTCACCCTCCTTCCTCTCGTTTCACTCTCTTTCGCCGTCCTTCGTCTCGTTTCCCTCTCTTTCACCCTCCTTCATCTCGTTTCGCTCTCTTTCACCCTCGTTCCTCTCGTTTCGCTCTCTTTCGCCCTCCTTCGTCTTGTTTCGCTCTCTTTCACCGTCCTTCGTCTCGTTTCACGCTCTTTCACCCTCAACCGTCTCGTTTCGGTCTCTTTCACCCTCCTTCATCTTCTTTCGCTCTCTTTCACCCTCCTTGGTCTCGTTTCGCTCTCTTTCACCTTTCTTCGTCTCGTTTCGCTCTCTTTCACCCTCCTTCATCTCGTTTCGCTCTCTTTCACCCTCGTTCGTTTCGTTTCGCGCTCTTTCACCATCCTTTGTCTCGTTTCGCTCTCTTTCACCCTCCACCGTCTCGTTTCGCTCTCTGTTACCCTCTTTCGTCTCGTTTCGCTCTCTTTGACCCTCCTTCGTCTCGTTTAGCTCTCTTTCATCCTCCTTCGTCTCGTTTCGCTCTCTTTCACCCTCCTTCGTCTTGTTTCGCTCTCTTTCACCCTCCTTCGACTCCTTTCGCCCTCTTTCACCCTCCTTCGTCTCGTTTCGCTCTCTTTCACCCTCCTTCATCTCGTTTTGCTCTCTTTCACCCTCCTTCGTCTCGTTTCGCTCTCTTTCACCCTCCTTCATCTCGTTTTGCTCTCTTTCACCTTCCTTCGTCTCGTTTCACTCTCTTTCACCCTCCTTCGTCTCGTTTCAGTCTCTTTCACCCTCCTTCGTCTCGTTCCACTCTCTTTCACCCTCCTACGACTCCTTTCGCTCTCTTTCACCCTCCTTCGTCTCATTTCGCTCTCTTTCACCCTCCTTCATCTCCTTTCGCTCTCTTTCACCCTCTTTCGTCTCGTTTCGCTCTCTTTCACCTTTCTTCGTCTCGTTTCGCTCTCTTTCACCCTCCTTCGTCTCGTTTCGCTCTCTTTCACCCTCCTTCGTCTCGTTTCGCTCTCTTTCACCCTCCTTTGTCTAGTTTCGCTCTCTTTCACCCTCCTTCCTCTCGTTTCGCTCTCTTTCACCCTCCGTCGTCTTGTTTCGCTCTCTTTCACCCTCCTTCATCTCGTTTAGCTCTCTTTCACCCTCCTTCCTCTCGTTTCACTCTCTTTCGCCCTCCTTCGCCTCGTTTCGCTCTCTTTCACCCTCCTTCATCTCGTTTCGCTCTCTTTCACCCTCGTTCCTCTCGTTTTGCTCTCTTTCACCCTCCTTCATCTTGTTTCGCTCTCTTTCACCGTCCTTCGTCTCGTTTCGCGCTCTATCACCCTCCACCGTCTCGTTTCGGTCTCTTTCACCCTCCTTCATCTTCTTTCGCTCTCTTTCACCCTCCTTGGTCTCGTTTCGCTCTCTTTCACCTTGCTTTGTCTCGTTTCGCTCTCTTTCACCCTCCTTCATCTCGTTTCGCTCTCTTTCACCCTCGTTCGTTTCGTTTCGCTCTCTTTCACCATCCTTTGTCTCGTTTCGCTCTCTTTCACCCTCCACCGTCTCGTTTCGCTCTCTGTTACCCTCTTTCGTCTCGTTTCGCTCTCTTTGACCCTCCTTCGTCTCGTTTAGCTCTCTTTCATCCCCCTTCGTCTCGTTTCGCTCTCTTTCACCCTCCTTCGTCTTGTTTCGCTCTCTTTCACCCTACTTCGACTCCTTTCGCTCTCTTTCACCCTCCTTCGTCTCGTTTCGCTCTCTTTCACCCTCCTTCATCTCGTTTTGCTCTCTTTCACCCTCCTTCGTCTCGTTTCGCTCTCTTTCACCCTCCTTCCTCTCGTTTTGCTCTCTTTCACCCTTCTTTCGTCTTGTTTCGCTCTGTTCCACCCGCCTTCGTCTCGTTTCGCCCTCTTTAACCCTCCTTCGTCTCGTTTCGCTCTCTTTCACACTCCTTCATCTCGTTTCGCTCTCTTTCACCCACCTTCATCTCGTTTCGCTCCCTTTCACCCTCCTTTGTCTCGTTTCGCTATCTTTCACCTTCCTTCGTCTCGTTTCGCTCTCTTTCACCTTCCTTCGTCTCGTTTCTCTCTCTTTCACCCTCCTTCATCTCGTTTCGCTCTCTTCCACCCTCCTTCATCTCCTTTCGCTCTCTTTCACCCTCCTTCGTCTCGTTTCACTCTCTTTCACCCTCCTTCCTCTCGTTTCGCTCTCTTTCACCCTCCTTCGTCTCGTTTCGCTCTCTTTCACCCTCCACCGTCTTGTTTCGCTCTCTATTGACCCTCCTTGTCTCGTTTCGCTCTCTTTCACCCTCCTTCATCTTGTTTCGCTCTGTTCCACCCGGCTTCATCTCGTTTCGCCCTCTTTCACCCTCCTTCGTCTCGTTTCACTCTCTTTCACTCTCCTTCGTCTCGTTTCGATCTCGTTCATTCTCCTTCATCTCGTTCCGCTCTCTTTCACCCTCCTTCGACTCCTTTCGCTCTCTTTCACCCTCCTTCGTCTCGTTTCGCTCTCTTTCACCCTCCTTCATCTCGTTTCGCTCTCTTTCACCCTCCTTCATCTCGTTTCGCTCTCTTTCGCCCTCCTTCCTCTCTTTTCGCTCTCTTTCGCCCTCCTTCGTCTTGTTTCGCTCTCTTTTACCCTCCTTGGTCTCGTTTCGCTCTCTTTCACCCTCCACCGTCTCGTTTCGCTCTCTTTTACCCTCTTTCGTCTCGTTTCGCTCTCTGTGACCCTCCTTCGTCTCGTTTAGCTCTCTTTCACCCTCCTTCATCTTGTTTCGCTCTCTTTCACCCTCCTTCGTCTCGTTTCGCTCTCTTTGACCCTCCTTCATCTCGTTTCGCTCTCTTTCACCCTCCTTCGTCTCGTTTCGCTCTCTTTCACCCTCCTTCCTCTCGTTTCACTCTCTTTCGCCCTCCTTAGTCTCGTTTCGCTCTCTTTCACCCTGCTTCATCTCGTTTTGCTCTCTTTCACCCTCCTTCCTCTCGTTTCGCTCTCTTTCGCCCTCCTTCGTCTTGTTTCGCTCTCTTTCACGGTCCTTCGTCTCGTTTCGCTCTCTTTCACCCTCCACCGTCTCGTTTCGGTCTCTTTAACCCTCCTTCGTCTCGTTTAGCTCTCTTTCACCCTCCTTCATCTTGTTTCGCTCTCTTTCACCCTCCTTCGTCTCGTTTCGCTCTCTTTGACCCTCCTTCCTCTCGTTTCGCTCTCTTTCACCCTCCTTCGTCTCGTTTCGCTCTCTTTCACCCTCCTTCCTCTCGTTTCACTCTCTTTCGCCCTCCTTAGTCTCGTTTCGCTCTCTTTCACACTGCTTCATCTCGTTTTGCTCTCTTTCACCCTCCTTCCTCTCGTTTCGCTCTCTTTCGCCCTCCTTCGTCTTGTTTCGCTCTCTTTCACGGTCCTTCGTCTCGTTTCGCTCTCTTTCACCCTCCACCATCTCGTTTCGGTCTCTTTAACCCTCCTTTGTCTCGTTCCTCTCTCTTTCACCCTCCTTTGACTCCTTTCGCTCACTTTCACCCTCCTTCGTCTCATTTCGCTCTCTTCCACCCTCCTTCATCTCGTTTCGCTCTCTTTCACCCTCCTTCATCTCGTTTAGCTCTCTTTCACCCTCCTTCATCTCGTTTAGCTCTCTTTCACCCTCCTTCATCGCGTTTCACTCTCTTTCACTCTGCTTCGACTTGTTTCGCTCTCTTTGGCCCTCCTTCATTTCGTTTAGCTCTCTTTCACCCTCGTTCGTCTCATTTCGCTCTCTTTCACCCTCCTTCCTCTCGTTTCACTCTCTTTCGCCCTCCTTAGTCTCGTTTCGCTCTCTTTCACCCTGCTTCATCTCGTTTTGCTCTCTTTCACCCTCCTTCCTCTCGTTTCGCTCTCTTTCGCCCTCCTTCGTCTTGTTTCGCTCTCTTTCACGGTCCTTCGTCTCGTTTCGCTCTCTTTCACCCTCCACCGTCTCGTTTCGGTCTCTTTAACCCTCCTTCGTCTCGTTTAGCTCTCTTTCACCCTCCTTCATCTTGTTTCGCTCTCTTTCACCCTCCTTCGTCTCGTTTCGCTCTCTTTGACCCTCCTTCCTCTCGTTTCGCTCTCTTTCACCCTCCTTCGTCTCGTTTCGCTCTCTTTCACCCTCCTTCCTCTCGTTTCACTCTCTTTCGCCCTCCTTAGTCTCGTTTCGCTCTCTTTCACACTGCTTCATCTCGTTTTGCTCTCTTTCACCCTCCTTCCTCTCGTTTCGCTCTCTTTCGCCCTCCTTCGTCTTGTTTCGCTCTCTTTCACGGTCCTTCGTCTCGTTTCGCTCTCTTTCACCCTCCACCGTCTCGTTTCGGTCTCTTTAACCCTCCTTTGTCTCGTTCCTCTCTCTTTCACCCTCCTTTGACTCCTTTCGCTCACTTTCACCCTCCTTCGTCTCATTTCGCTCTCTTCCACCCTCCTTCATCTCGTTTCGCTCTCTTTCACCCTCCTTCATCTCGTTTAGCTCTCTTTCACCCTCCTTCATCTCGTTTAGCTCTCTTTCACCCTCCTTCATCGCGTTTCACTCTCTTTCACTCTGCTTCGACTTGTTTCGCTCTCTTTGGCCCTCCTTCATTTCGTTTAGCTCTCTTTCACCCTCGTTCCTCTCATTTCGCTCTCTTTCACCCTCCTTCGTCTCGTTTCGCTCTCTTTCACCCTCCTTCTTCTCGTTTCGCTCTCTTTCACCCTCCTTCATCTCGTTTCGCTCTCTTTCACCCTCCTTCGTCTCGTTTCGGTCTCCTTCACACTCCTTCGTCTCGTTCCACTCTCTTTCACCCTCCTTCGACTCCTTTCGCTCTCTTTCACCCTCCTTCGTCTCATTTCGCTCTCTTTCACCCTCCTTCATCTCCTTTCGCTCTCTTTCACCCTCCTTCGTCTCGTTTCGCTCTCTTTCACCTTTCTTCATCTCGTTTCGCTCTCTTTCACCCTCCTTCGTCTCATTTCGCTCTCTTTCACCCTCCTTCGTCTCGTTTCGCTCTCTTTCAACATCCATCGTCTTGTTTCGCTCTCTTTCACTCTCCTTCGTCTCGTTTCGCTCTCTTTCACCCTCCACCGTCTCGTTTAGCTCTCTTTTACCCTCTTTCGTCTTGTTTCGTCCTCTTTCACCTTCCTTGTCTCGTTTCGCGCTCTTTCACCCTCCTTCATCTCGTTTCGCTCTCTTTCACCCTCCTTCATTTCGTTTCGCTCCCTTTCACCCTCCTTTGTCTCGTTTCGCTCTCTTTCACCTTCCTTCGTCTCGTTTCGCTCTCTTTCACCTTCCTTCGTCTCGTTTCTCTCTCTTTCACGTTCCTTCGTTTCGTTTCGCTCTCTTCCACCCTCCTTCATCTCGGTTCGCTCTCTTTCACCCTCCGTCGTCTCGTTTCGCTCTCGTTCACCCTCCTTCTTCTCGTTTCGCTCTCTTTCACCCTCCTTCGTCTCGTTTTGCTCTCTTTCACCCTTCTTTCATCTTGTTTCTCTCTGCTCCACCCGCCTTCGTCTTGTTTCGCCCTCTTTCACCCTCCTTCGTCTCGTATCGCTCTCTTTCACCCTCCTTCATCTCGTTTCGCTCTCTTTCACCCTCCTTCATCTCGTTTCGCTCCCTTTCACACTCCTTTGTCTCGTTTCGCTCTCTTTCACCTTCCTTCGTCTCGTTTCGCTCTCTTTCACCATCCTTCGTGTCGTTTCTCTCTCTTTCACCCTCATTCGTCTCGTTTCGCTCTCTTCCACCCTCCTTCATCTTCTTTCGCTCTCTTTCACCCTCCTTCATCTCGTTTCGCTCTCTTTCACCCTCTTTCATCTCGTTTCGCTCTCTTTCACCCTCCACCGTCTCGTTTCGCTCTCTTTTACCCTCTTTCGTCTCGTTTAGCTCTCTAGACCCTCCTTCGTCTCGTTTAGCTCTCTTTCACCCTCCTTCATCTCGTTTCGCTCTCTTTCACCCTCCTTCATCTCGTTTCCATCTCTTTGACCCTCCTTCATCTCGTTTCGCTCTCTTTCACCCTCCTTCGTCTCGTTTCGCTCTCTTTCACCCTCCTTCTGCTCGTTTCGCTCTCTTTCACACTCCTTCGTCTCGTTTCGCTCTCTTTCAACCTCCTTCGTCTCGTTTCGGTTTCCTTCACCCTCCTTCGTCTCGTTCCACTTTCTTTCACCCTCCTTCGACTCCTTTCGCTCTCTTCCACCCTCCTGCGTCTCATTTCGCTCTCTTTCACCCTCCTTCATCTCAGTTTGCTCTCTTTCACCCTCCAAGTCTCGTTTCACTCTCTTTCACCTTTCTTCGTCTCGTTTCGCTCTCTTTCACCCTCCTTCGTCTCGTTTCGCTCTCTTTCACCCTCCTTCGTCTCGTTTCGCTCTCTTTCACCCTCCTTTGTCTCGTTTCGCTATCTTTCACCCTCCTTCCTCTCATTTCGCTCTATTTCACCCTTCATCGTCTTGTTTCGCTCTCTTTCACCCTCCTTCCTCTCGTTTCGCTCTCTTTCACCATCCATCATCTTGTTTCGCTCTCTTTCACTCTCCTTCTTCTCGTTTCGCTCTCTTTCACCCTCCACCGTCTCGTTTCGCTCTCTTTTACACTCTTTCATCTCGTTTCACTCTCTTTGACCCTCCTTCGTCCCGTTTAGCTCTCTTTCACTCTCCATCGTCTTGTTTCGCTCTCTTTCACCCTCCTTCCTCTCGATTCGCTCTCTTTCAACATCCATCGTCTTGTTTCACTCTCTTTCACTCTCCTTCGTCTCGTTTCGCTCTCTTTCACCCTCCACCGTCTCGTTTCGCTCTCTTTTACCCTCTTTCGTCTTGTTTCGTCCTCTTACACCTTCCTTGTCTCGTTTCGCTCTCTTTCACCCTCCTTCATCTCGTTTCGCTCTCTTTCACCCTCCTTCATTTCGTTTCGCTCCCTTTCACCCTCCTTTGTCTCATTTCGCTCTCTTTCACCTTCCTTCGTCTCGTTTCGCTCTCTTTCACCTTCCTTCGTCTCATTTCTCTCTCTTTCACCCTCCTTCGTTTCGTTTCGCTCTCTTCCACCCTCCTTCATCTCGTTTCGCTCTCTTTCACCCTCCTTCGTCTCGTTTCGCTCTCTTTCACCCTCCTTCATCTCGTTTCGCTCTCTTTCACCCTCCTTCGTCTCGTTCCGCTCTCTTTTACCCTCCTTCGTCTCGTTTCGCTCTCTTTTACCCTCCTTCATCTCGTTTCGCTCTCTTTCATGCTCCTTAGTCTCGCTTCGCCCTCTTTCACCCTCCTTCGTCTCGTTTTGCTCTCTTTCACCCTTCTTTCATCTTGTTTCGCTCTGTTCCACCCGCCTTCGTCTCGTTTCGCCCTCTTTCACCCTCCTTCATCTCGTTTCGCTCTCTTTCACCCTCCATCATCTCGTTTCGCGCTCTTTCACCCTCCTTCATCTCGTTTCGCTCCCTTTCACCCTCCTTTGTCTCGTTTCGCCCTCTTTCACCTTCCTTCGTCTCGTTTCACTCTCTTTCACCTTCCTTCGTCTCGTTTCTCTCTCATTCACCCTCCTTCATCTCGTTTCGCTCTCTTTCACCCTCCTTCGTCTCGTTTCGCTCTCTTTCACCCTCCTTCGTCTTGTATCGCTCTCTTCCACCGGCCTTCGTTTCGTTTCGCCCTCTTTCAACCTCCTTCGTCTCGTTTCACTCTCTTTCACCCTCCTTCGACTCCTTTCGCTCTCTTTCTTCCTCCTTCGTCTCGTTTCGATCTCTTTCACCTTCCTTCGTCTCGTTTCGCTCTCTTTCACCTTCCTTCGTCTCGTTTCCCTCTCTTTCACCCTCCTTCATTTCGTTTCGCTCTCTTCCACCCTCCTTCACCTCGGTTCGCTCTCTTTCACCCTCCTTCGTCTCCTTTCGCTCTCTTTCACCCTCCTTCTTCTCGTTTCGCTCTCTTTCACCCTACTTCGTCTCGTTTCGCTCTCTTTCACACTCCTTCGTCTTGTTTTGCTCTCTTTTACCCTCCTTCATCTCGTTTTGCTCTCTTTCATGCTCCTTCGTCTCGCTTCGCCCTCTTTCACCCTCCTTCGTCTCGTTTTGCTCTCTTCACCCTTCTTTCATCTTGTTTCGCTCTGCTCCACCCGCCTTCGACTCGTTTCGCCCTCTTTCACCCTCCTTCGTCTCGTTTCGCTCTCTTTCACCCTCCTTCATCTCGTTTCGCTCTCTTTCACCCTCCTTCATCTCGTTTCGCTCCCTTTCACACTCCTTTGTCTCGTTTCGCTCTCTTTCACCTTCCTTCGTCTCGTTTCGCTCTCTTTCACCTTCCTTCGTCTCGTTTCTCTCTCTTTCACCCTCCTTCGTCTCGTTTCGCTCTCTTCCACCCTCCTTCATCTCGTTTCGCTCTCTTTCACCCTCCTTCGTCTCGTTTCGCTCTTTTTCACCCTCCTTCGTCTCGTTTCGCTCTCTTTCACCCTCTACCGTCTTGTGTCGCTCTCTTTGACCCTCCTTCGTCTCGTTTAGCTCTCTTGCACCCTCCTTCGTCTCGTTTCGCTCTGTGTTACACTCCTTCGGCTTGTTTTGCTCTCTTTCACCCTCCTTCGTCTCGTTTCGCTTCTTTCACCCTCCTTCGTCTTGTATCGCTCTCTTCCACCGGCCTTCGTTTCGTTTCGCCCTCTTTCAACCTCATTCGTCTCGTTTCACTCTCTTTCACCCTCCTTCGTCTCGTTTCGTTCTCTTTCACCCTCCTTCGTCTCGTTCCGCTCTCTTTCACCCTCCTTCGACTCCTTTCGCACTCTTTCACCCTCCTTCGTCTCGTTTCGCTCTCTTTCACCCTCCTTCATCTCGTTTCGCTCTCTTTCACCTTTCTTCGTCTCGTTTCGCTCTCTTTCACCCTCCTTCCTCTCGTTTCGCTCTCTTTCACCCTCCTTCGTCTCGTTTCGCTCTCTTTCACCCTCCTTCGTCTTGTTTCGGTCTCCTTCACCCTCCTTTGTCTCGTTCCACTCTCTTTCACCCTCCTTCAACTCTTTTTGCTCTCTTTCACTCTCCTTCGTCTCATTTCGCTCTCTTTCACCCTCCTTCATCTCCTTTCGCTCTCTTTCACCCTCCAAGTCTCGTTCCACTCTCTTTCACCCTCCTTCGTCTCGTTTCGCTCTCTTTCACCCTCCTTCCTCTCGTTTCGCTCTCTTTCACCCACCATCGTCTTGTTTCGCTCTCTCTCACCCTCCTTCCTCTCGTTTCGCTCTCTTTCACCATCCATCGTCTTGTTTCGCTCTCTTTCACTTCCTTCGTCTCGTTTCGCTCTCTTTCACCCTCCACCATCTCGTTTCGCTCTCTATTACCCTCCTTCCTCTCGTTTCGCTCTCTTTGGCCCTCCTTCATTTCGTTTAGCTCTCTTTCACCCTCGTTCGTCTCATTTCGCTCTCTTTCACCCTCCTTCGTCTCGTTATGCTCTCTTTCACCCTCCTTCTTCTCGTTTCGCTCTCTTTCACCCTCCTTCGTCTCGTTTCGCTCTCTTTCACCCTCCTTCGTCTCGTTTCGTTCTCCTTCACACTCCTTCGTCTCGTTCCACTCTCTTTCACCCTCCTTCGACTCCTTTCGCTCTCTTTCACCCTCCTTCGTCTCATTTCGCTCTCTTTCACCCTCCTTCATCTCCTTTCGCTCTCTTTCACCCTCCTTCGTCTCGTTTCGCTCTCTTTCACCTTTCTTCGTCTCGTTTCGCTCTCTTTCACCCTCCTTCGTCACGTTTCGCTCTCTTTCACCCTCCTTCGTCTCGTTTCGCTCTCTTTCAACATCCATCGTCTTGTTTCGCTCTCTTTCACTCTCCTTCGACTCGTTTCGCTCTCTTTCACCCTCCACCGTCTCCTTAGCTCTCTTTTACCCTCTTTCGTCTTGTTTCGTCCTCTTTCACCTTCCTTGTCTCGTATCGCTCTCTTTCACCCTCCTTCATCTCGATTCGCTCTCTTTCACCCTCCTTCATTTCGTTTCGCTCCCTTTCACCCTCCTTTGTCTCGTTTCGCTCTCTTTCACCTTCCTTCGTCTCGTTTCGCTCTCTTTCACCTTCCTTCGTCTCGTTTCTCTCTCTTTCACGCTCCTTCGTTTCGTTTCGCTCTCTTCCACCCTCCTTCATCTCGGTTCGCTCTCTTTCACCCTCCGTCGTCTCGTTTCGCTCTCGTTCACCCTCCTTCTTCTCGTTTCGCTCTCTTTCACCCTCCTTCGTCTCGTTCCGCTCGCTTTCACCCTCCTTCGTCTCGTTTCGCTCTCTTTTACCCTCCTTCATCTCGTTTCGCTCTCTTTCATGCTCCTTCGTCTCGCTTCGCCCTCTTTCACCCTCCTTCGTCTCGTTTTGCTCTCTTTCACCCTTCTTTCATCTTGTTTCTCTCTGCTCCACCCGCCTTCGTCTTGTTTCGCCCTCTTTCACCCTCCTTCGTCTCGTATCGCTCTCTTTCACCCTCCTTCATCTCGTTTCGCTCTCTTTCACCCTCCTTCATCTCGTTTCGCTCCCTTTCACACTCCTTTGTCTTGTTTCGCTCTCTTTCACCTTTCTTCGTCTCGTTTCGCTCTCTTTCACCATCCTTCGTCTCGTTTCTCTCTCTTTCACCCTCCTTATTCTCGTTTCGCTCTCTTCCACCCTCCTTCATCTTGTTTCGCTCTCTTTCACCCTCCTTCATTTCGTTTCGCTCTCTTTCACCCTCCTTCCTCTCGTTTCGCTCTCTTTCACCCTCCATCGTCTCGTTTCGCTCTCTTTCACCCTCCTCCATCTCGTTTCGCTCTGTTTTACACTCCTTCGTCTCGTTTCGCTCTCTTTGACCCTCCTTCGTCTCGTTTAGCTCTCTTTCATCCTCCTTCGTCGCGTTTCGCTCTGTTTCACACTCCTTCGTCTCGTTTTGCTCTCTTTCACCCTCCTTCATCTCCTTTCGCTCTCTTTCACCCTCCTTCGTCTCGTTTCGCTCTCTTTCACCTTTCTTCGTCTCGTTTCGCTCTCTTACACCCTCCTTCGTCTCGTTTCGCTCTCTTTCACCCTCCTTCGTCTCGTTTCGCTCTCTTTCACCCTCCTTCGTCTCGTTTCGCTCTCTTTCACCCTCCTTCGTCTCGTTTCGCTCTCTTTCACCCTCCTTCCTCTCGTTTCGCTCTCTTTCAACATCCATCGTTTTGTTTCGCTCTCTTTCCCTCTCCTCCGTCTCGTTTCGCTCTCTTTTACCCTCTTTCGTCTCGTTTCGCTCTCTGTGACCCTCCTTCGTCTCGTTTAGCTCTCTTTCACCCTCCTTCATCTCGTTTCGCTCTCTTTCACCCTCCTTCATCTCGTTTCCCTCTCTTTGACCCTCCTTCATCTCGTTTCGCTCTCTTTCACCCTCCTTCGTCTCGTTTCGCTCTCTTTCACCCTCCTTCTTCTCGTTTCGCTCTCTTTCACCCTCCTTCGTCTCGTTTCGCTGTCTTTCAACCTCCTTCGTCTCGTTTCGGTCTCCTTCACCCTCCTTCGTCTCGTTCCACTCTCTTTCACCCTCCTTCGACTCCTTTCGCTCTCTTCCACCCTCCTTCGTCTCATTTCGCTCTCTATCACCCTCCTTCATCTCCTTTCGCTCTCTTTCACCCTCCAAGTCTCGTTTCACTCTCTTTCACCTTTCTTCGTCTCGTTTTGCTCTCTTTCACCCTCCTTCGTCTCGTTTCGCTCTCTTTCACCCTCCTTCGTCTCGTTTCGCACTCTTTCACCCTCCTTTGTCTCGTTTCGCTATCTTTCACCCTCCTTCCTCTCGTTTCGCTCTCTTTCACCCTCCATCGTCTTGTTTCGCTCTCTTTCACCCTCCTTCCTCTCGTTTCACTCTCTTTCACCATCCATCGTCTTGTTTCGCTCTCTTTCACTCTCCTTCTTCTCGTTTCGCTCTCTTTCACCCTCCTTCATCTCGTTTTGCTCTCTTTCACCTTCCTTCGTCTCGTTTCACTCTCTTTCACCCTCCTTCGTCTCGTTTCAGTCTCTTTCACCCTCCTTCGTCTCGTTCCACTCTCTTTCACCCTCCTACGACTCCTTTCGCTCTCTTTCACCCTCCTTCGTCTCATTTCGCTCTCTTTCACCCTCCTTCATCTCCTTTCGCTCTCTTTCACCCTCCTTCGTCTCGTTTCGCTCTCTTTCACCTTTCTTCGTCTCGTTTCGCTCTCTTTCACCCTCCTTCGTCTCGTTTCGCTCTCTTTCACCCTCCTTCGTCTCGTTTCGCTCTCTTTCACCCTCCTTCCTCTCGTTTCGCTCTCTTTCACCCTCCGTCGTCTTGTTTCGCTCTCTTTCACCCTCCTTCATCTCGTTTAGCTCTCTTTCACCCTCCTTCCTCTCGTTTCACTCTCTTTCGCCCTCCTTCGTCTCGTTTCGCTCTCTTTCACCCTCCTTCATCTCGTTTCGTGCTCTTTCACCCTCCACCGTCTCGTTTCGGTCTCTTTCACCCTCCTTCATCTTCTTTCGCTCTCTTTCACCCTCCTTGGTCTCGTTTCGCTCTCTTTCACCTTTCTTCGTCTCGTTTCGCTCTCTTTCACCCTCCTTCATCTCGTTTCGCTCTCTTTCACCCTCGTTCGTTTCGTTTCGCTCTCTTTCACCATCCTTTGTCTCGTTTCGCTCTCTTTCACCCTCCACCGTCTCGTTTCGCTCTCTGTTACCCTCTTTTGTCTCGTTTCGCTCTCTTTGACTCTCCTTCGTCTCGTTTAGCTCTCTTTCATCCTCCTTCGTCTCGTTTCGCTCTCTTTCACCCTCCTTCGCCTTGTTTCGCTCTCTTTCACCCTCCTTCGACTCCTTTCGCTCTCTTTCACCCTCCTTCATCTCGTTTCGCTCTCTTTCACCCTCCTTCATCTCGTTTCGCTCCCTTTCACACTCCTTTGTCTCGTTTCGCTCTCTTTCACCTTCCTTTGTCTCGTTTCGCTCTCTTTCACCATCCTTCGTCTCGCTTCTCTCTCTTTCACCCTCCTTCGTCTCGTTTCGCTCTCTTCCACCCTCCTTCATCTTGTTTCGCTCTCTTTCACCCTCCTTCATTTCGTTTCGCTCTCTTTCACCCTCCTTCCTCTCGTTTCGCTCTCTTTCACCCTCCATCGTCTCGTTTCGCTCTCTTTTACCCTCCTTCGTCTCGTTTCGCTCTGTTTTACACTCCTTCGTCTCGTTTTGCCCTCTTTGAACCTCCTTCGTCTCGTTTAGCTCTCTTTCATCCTCCTTCGTCGCGTTTCGCTCTGTTTCACACTCCTTCGTCTCGTTTTGCTCTCTTTAACCCTCCTTCATCTCCTTTTGCTCTCTTTCACCCTCCTTCGTCTCGTTTCGCTCTCTTTCACCTTTCTTCGTCTCGTTTCGCTCTCTTACACCCTCCTTCGTCTCGTTTCGCTCTCTTTATCACTCCTTCGTCTCGTTTCGCTCTCTTTCACCCTCCATCCTCTCGTTTCGCTCTCTTTCAACATCCATCGTTTTGTTTCGCTCTCTTTCCCTCTCCTCCGTCTCGTTTCGCTCTCTTTTACCCTCTTTCGTCTCGTTTCGCTCTCTGTGACCCTCCTTCGTCTCGTTTAGCTCTCTTTCACCCTCCTTCATCTCGTTTCGCTCTCTTTCACCCTCCTTCATCTCGTTTCCCTCTCTTTGACCCTCCTTCATCTCGTTTCGCTCTCTTTCACCCTCCTTCGTCTCGTTTCGCTCTCTTTCACCCTCCTTCTTCTCGTTTCGCTCTCTTTCACCCTCCTTCGTCTCGTTTCGCTCTCTTTCAACCTCCTTCGTCTCGTTTCGGTCTCCTTCACCCTCCTTCGTCTCGTTCCACTCTCTTTCACCCTCCTTCGACTCCTTTCGCTCTCTTCCACCCTCCTTCGTCTCATTTCGCTCTCTTTCACCCTCCTTCATCTCCTTTCGCTCTCTTTCACCCTCCAAGTCTCGTTTCACTCTCTTTCACCTTTCTTCGTCTCGTTTCGCTCTCTTTCACCATCCTTCGTCTCGTTTCGCTCTCTTTCACCCTCCTTCGTCTCGTTTCGCTCTCTTTCACCCTCCTTTGTCTCGTTTCGCTATCTTTCACCCTCCTTCCTCTCGTTTCACTCTCTTTCACCATCCATCGTCTTGTTTCGCTCTCTTTCACTCTCCTTCTTCTCGTTTCGCTCTCTTTCACCCTCCTTCATCTCGTTTTGCTCTCTTTCACCTTCCTTCGTCTCGTTTCGCTCTCTTTCAACCTCCTTCGTCTCGTTTCGCTCTCTTTCACCCTCCTTCGTCTCATTTCGCTCTCTTTCACCCTCCTTCATCTCCTTTCGCTCTCTTTCACCCTCCTTCGTCTCGTTTCGCTCTCTTTCACCTTTCTTCGTCTCGTTTCGCTCTCTTTCACCCTCCTTCGTCTCGTTTCGCTCTCTTTCACCCTCCTTCGTCTCGTTTTGCTCTCTTTCACCCTCCTTTGTCTAGTTTCGCTATCTTTCACCCTCCTTCCTCTCGTTTCGCTCTCTTTCACCCTCCGTCGTCTTGTTTCGCTCTCTTTCACCCTCCTTCATCTCGTTTAGCTCTCTTTCACCCTCCTTCCTCTCGTTTCACTCTCTTTCGCCCTCCTTCGTCTCGTTTCGCTCTCTTTCACCCTCCTTCATCTCGTTTCGCGCTCTTTCACCCTCCACCGTCTCGTTTCGGTCTCTTTCACCCTCCTTCATCTTCTTTCGCTCTCTTTCACCCTCCTTGGTCTCGTTTCGCTCTCTTTCACCTTTCTTCGTCTCGTTTCGCTCTCTTTCACCCTCCTTCATCTCGTTTCGCTCTCTTTCACCCTCGTTCTTTTTGTTTCGCTCTCTTTCACCATCCTTTGTCTCGTTTCGCTCTCTTTCACCCTCCACCGTCTCGTTTCGCTCTCTGTTACCCTCTTTCGTCTCGTTTCGCTCTCTTTGACTCTCCTTCGTCTCGTTTAGCTCTCTTTCATCCTCCTTCGTCTCGTTTCGCTCTCTTTCACCCTCCTTCGCCTTGTTTCGCTCTCTTTCACCCTCCTTCGACTCCTTTCGCTCTCTTTCACCCTCCTTCATCTCGTTTCGCTCCCTTTCACCCTCCTTTGTCTCGTTTCGCTCTCTTTCACCTTCCTTCGTCTCTTTTCGCTCTCTTTCACCTTCCTTCGTCTCGTTTCTCTCTCTTTCACCCTCCTTCGTCTCGTTTCGCTCTCTTCCACCCTCCTTCATCTCCTTTCGCTCTCTTTCACCCTCCTTCGTCTCGTTTCGCTCTCTTTCACCCTCCTTCCTCTCGTTTCGCTCTCTTTCACCCTCCTTCGTCTCGTTTCGCTCTCTTTCACCCTCCACCGTCTTGTTTCGCTCTCTATTGACCCTCCTTGTCTCGTTTGGCTCTCTTTCACCCTCCTTCGTCTTGTTTCGCTCTGTTCCACCCGGCTTCGTCTCGTTTCGCCCTCTTTCATCCTCCTTCGTCTCGTTTCACTCTCTTTCACTCTCCTTCGTCTCGTTTCGTTCTCGTTCATTCTCCTTCGTCTCGTTCCGCTCTCTTTCACGCTCCTTCGACTCCTTTCGCTCTCTTTCACCCTCCTTCGTCTCGTTTCGCTCTCTTTCACCCTCCTTCATCTCGTTTCGCTCTCTTTCACCCTCCTTCATCTCGTTTCGCTCTCTTTCGCCCTCCTTCCTCTCGTTTCGCTCTATTTCGCCCTCCTTCGTCTTGTTTCGCTCTCTTTTACCCTCCTTGGTCTCGTTTCGCTCTCTTTCACCCTCCACCGTCTCGTTTCGCTCTCTTTTACCCTCTTTCGTCTCGTTTCGCTCTCTGTGACCCTCCTTCGTCTCGTTTAGCTCTCTTTTACCCTCTTTCGTCTTGTTTCGTCCTCTTTCACCTTCCTTGTCTCGTATCGCTCTCTTTCACCCTCCTTCATCTCGTTTCTCTCTCTTTCACGCTCCTTCGTTTCGTTTCGCTCTCTTCCACCCTCCTTCATCTCGGTTCGCTCTCTTTCACCCTCCGTCGTCTCGTTTCGCTCTCGTTCACCCTCCTTCTTCTCGTTTCGCTCTCTTTCACCCTCCTTCATCTCGTTCCGCTCGCTTTCACCCTCCTTCGTCTCGTTTCGCTCTCTTTTAACCTCCTTCATCTCGTTTCGCTCTCTTTCATGCTCCTTCGTCTCGCTTCGCCCTCTTTCACCCTCCTTCGTCTCGTTTTGCTCTCTTTCACCCTTCTTTCATCTTGTTTCTCTCTGCTCCACCCGCCTTCGTCTTGTTTCGCCCTCTTTCACCCTCCTTCGTCTCGTATCGCTCTCTTTCACCCTCCTTCATCTCGTTTCGCTCTCTTTCACCCTCCTTCATCTCGTTTCGCTCCCTTGCACACTCCTTTGTCTCGTTTCGCTCTCTTTCACCTTCCTTCGTCTCGTTTCGCTCTCTTTCACCATCCTTCATCTCGTTTCTCTCTCTTTCACCCTCCTTCGTCTCGTTTCGCTCTCTTCCACCCTCCTTCATCTTGTTTCGCTCTCTTTCACCCTCCTTCATTTCGTTTTGCTCTCTTTCACCCTCCTTCCTCTCGTTTCGCTCTCTTTCACCCTCCATCGTCTCGTTTCGCTCTCTTTCACCCTCCTTCGTCTCGTTTCGCTCTGTTTTACACTCCTTCGTCTCGTTTTGCTCTCTTTCACCCTCCTTCGTCACGTTTCGCTCTCTTTCACCCTCCTTCGTCTTGTATCGCTCTGTTCCACCCGCCTTCGTTTCGTTTCGCCCTATTTCACCCTCCTTCGTCTCGTTTCACTCTCTATCACCCTCCTTCGTCTCATTTCGTTCTGTTTCACCCTCCTTCGTCTCGTTCCGCTCTCTTTCACCCTCCTTCGTCTCGTTTCGCTCTCTTTCACTCTCCTTCGTCTCGTTTCGCTCTCTTTCACGCCCCTTCATCTCGTTTCGATCTCTTTCACCCTCCTTCCTCTCGTTTCGCTCTCTTTCACGCCCCTTCATCTCGTTTCGCTCTCTTTCGCCCTCCTTCGTCTTGTTTCGCTCTCTTTCACGGTCCTTCGTCTCGTTTCGCTCACTTTCACCCTCCACCGTCTCGTTTCGGTCTCTTTAACCGTCCTTCGTCTCGTTTAGCTCTCTTTCACCCTCCTTCATCTTGTTTCGCTCTCTTTCACCCTCCTTCGTCTCGTTTCGCTCTCTTTGACCCTCCTTCCTCTCGTTTCGCTCTCTTTCACCCTCCTTCGTCTCGTTTCGCTCTCTTTCACCCTCCTTCCTCTCGTTTCACTCTCTTTCGCCCTCCTTAGTCTCGTTTCGCTCTCTTTCACCCTGCTTCATCTCGTTTTGCTCTCTTTCACCCTCCTTCCTCTCGTTTCGCTCTCTTTCGCCCTCCTTCGTCTTGTTTCGCTCTCTTTCACGGTCCTTCGTCTCGTTTCGCTCTCTTTCACCCTCCACCGTCTCGTTTCCGTCTCTTTAACCCTCCTTTGTCTCGTTCCTCTCTCTTTCACCCTCCTTTGACTCCTTTCGCTCACTTTCACCCTCCTTCGTCTCATTTCGCTCTCGTCCACCCTCCTTCATCTCGTTTCACTCTCTTTCACTCTGCTTCGACTTGTTTCGCTCTCTTTGGCCCTCCTTCATTTCGTTTAGCTCTCTTTCACCCCCGTTCGTCTCATTTCGCTCTCTTTCACCCTCCTTCGTCTCGTTATGCTCTCTTTCACCCTCCTTCTTCTCGTTTCGCTCTCTTTCACCCTCCTTCGTCTCGTTTCGCTCTCTTTCACCCTCCTTCGTCTCGTTTCGGTCTCCTTCACACTCCTTCGTCTCGTTCCACTCTCTTTCACCCTCCTTCGACTCCTTTCGCATTCTTTCACCCTCCTTCGTCTCATTTCGCTCTCTTTCACCCTCCTTCATCTCCTTTCGCTCTCTTTCACCCTCCTTCGTCTCGTTTCGCTCTCTTTCACCTTTCTTCGTCTCGTTACGCTCTCTTTCACCCTCCTTCGTCTCGTTTCGCTCTCTTTCACCCTCCTTCGTCTCGTTTCGCTCTCTTTCAACATCCATCGTCTTGTTTCGCTCTCTTTCACTCTCCTTCGTCTCGTTTCGCTCTCTTTCACCCTCCACCGTCTCCTTTAGCTCTCTTTTACCCTCTTTCGTCTTGTTTCGTCCTCTTTCACCTTCCTTGTCTCGTATCGCTCTCTTTCACCCTCCTTCATCTCGTTTCTCTCTCTTTCACGCTCCTTCGTTTCGTTTCGCTCTCTTCCACCCTCCTTCATCTCGGTTCGCTCTCTTTCACCCTCCGTCGTCTCGTTTCGCTCTCGTTCACCCTCCTTCTTCTCGTTTCGATCTCTTTCACCCTCCTTCGTCTCGTTCCGCTCGCTTTCACCCTCCTTCGTCTCGTTTCGCTCTCTTTTACCCTCCTTCATCTCGTTTCGCTCTCTTTCATGCTCCTTCGTCTCGCTTCGCCCTCTTTCACCCTCCTTCGTCTCGTTTTGCTCTCTTTCACCCTTCTTTCATCTTGTTTCTCTCTGCTCCACCCGCCTTCGTCTTGTTTCGCCCTCTTTCACCCTCCTTCGTCTCGTATCGCTCTCTTTCACCCTCCTTCATCTCGTTTCGCTCTCTTTCACCCTCCTTCATCTCGTTTCGCTCCCTTGCACACTCCTTTGTCTCGTTTCGCTCTCTTTCACCTTCCTTCGTCTCGTTTCGCTCTCTTTCACCATCCTTCATCTCGTTTCTCTCTCTTTCACCCTCCTTCGTCTCGTTTCGCTCTCTTCCACCCTCCTTCATCTTGTTTCGCTCTCTTTCACCCTCCTTCATTTCGTTTCGCTCTCTTTCACCCTCCTTCCTCTCGTTTCGCTCTCTTTCACCCTCCATCGTCTCGTTTCGCTCTCTTTCACCCTCCTTCGTCTCGTTTCGCTCTGTTTTACACTCCTTCGTCTCGTTTTGCTCTCTTTCACCCTCCTTCGTCTCGTTTCGCTCTCTTTCACCCTCCTTCGTCTTGTATCGCTCTGTTCCACCCGCCTTCGTTTCGTTTCGCCCTATTTCACCCTCCTTCGTCTCGTTTCACTCCCTATCACCCGCCTTCGTCTCATTTCGTTCTGTTTCACCCTCCTTCGTCTCGTTCCGCTCTCTTTCACCCTCCTTCATCTCGTTTCGCTCTCTTTCACTCTCCTTCGTCTCGTTTCGCTCTCTTTCACGCCCCTTCATCTCGTTTCGATCTCTTTCACCCTCCTTCCTCTCGTTTCGCTGTCTTTCACCCTCCTTCGTCTCGTTTCGCTCTCTTTCACCCTCCACCGTCTCGTTTCGCTCTGTTTTACACTCCTTCGTCTCGTTTTGCCCTCTTTGAACCTCCTTCGTCTCGTTTAGCTCTCTTTCATCCTCCTTCGTCGCGTTTCGCTCTGTTTCACACTCCTTCGTCTCGTTTTGCTCTCTTTAACCCTCCTTCATCTCCTTTTGCTCTCTTTCACCCTCCTTCGTCTCGTTTCGCTCTCTTTCACCTTTCTTCGTCTCGTTTCGCTCTCTTACACCCTCCTTCGTCTCGTTTCGCTCTCTTTATCACTCCTTCGTCTCGTTTCGCTCTCTTTCACCCTCCATCCTCTCGTTTCGCTCTCTTTCAACATCCATCGTTTTGTTTCGCTCTCTTTCCCTCTCCTCCGTCTCGTTTCGCTCTCTTTTACCCTCTTTCGTCTCGTTTCGCTCTCTGTGACCCTCCTTCGTCTCGTTTAGCTCTCTTTCACCCTCCTTCATCTCGTTTCGCTCTCTTTCACCCTCCTTCATCTCGTTTCCCTCTCTTTGACCCTCCTTCATCTCGTTTCGCTCTCTTTCACCCTCCTTCGTCTCGTTTCGCTCTCTTTCACCCTCCTTCTTCTCGTTTCGCTCTCTTTCACCCTCCTTCGTCTCGTTTCGCTCTCTTTCAACCTCCTTCGTCTCGTTTCGGTCTCCTTCACCCTCCTTCGTCTCGTTCCACTCTCTTTCACCCTCCTTCGACTCCTTTCGCTCTCTTCCACCCTCCTTCGTCTCATTTCGCTCTCTTTCACCCTCCTTCATCTCCTTTCGCTCTCTTTCACCCTCCAAGTCTCGTTTCACTCTCTTTCACCTTTCTTCGTCTCGTTTCGCTCTCTTTCACCATCCTTCGTCTCGTTTCGCTCTCTTTCACCCTCCTTCGTCTCGTTTCGCTCTCTTTCACCCTCCTTTGTCTCGTTTCGCTATCTTTCACCCTCCTTCCTCTCGTTTCACTCTCTTTCACCATCCATCGTCTTGTTTCGCTCTCTTTCACTCTCCTTCTTCTCGTTTCGCTCTCTTTCACCCTCCTTCATCTCGTTTTGCTCTCTTTCACCTTCCTTCGTCTCGTTTCGCTCTCTTTCAACCTCCTTCGTCTCGTTTCGCTCTCTTTCACCCTCCTTCGTCTCATTTCGCTCTCTTTCACCCTCCTTCATCTCCTTTCGCTCTCTTTCACCCTCCTTCGTCTCGTTTCGCTCTCTTTCACCTTTCTTCGTCTCGTTTCGCTCTCTTTCACCCTCCTTCGTCTCGTTTCGCTCTCTTTCACCCTCCTTCGTCTCGTTTTGCTCTCTTTCACCCTCCTTTGTCTAGTTTCGCTATCTTTCACCCTCCTTCCTCTCGTTTCGCTCTCTTTCACCCTCCGTCGTCTTGTTTCGCTCTCTTTCACCCTCCTTCATCTCGTTTAGCTCTCTTTCACCCTCCTTCCTCTCGTTTCACTCTCTTTCGCCCTCCTTCGTCTCGTTTCGCTCTCTTTCACCCTCCTTCATCTCGTTTCGCGCTCTTTCACCCTCCACCGTCTCGTTTCGGTCTCTTTCACCCTCCTTCATCTTCTTTCGCTCTCTTTCACCCTCCTTGGTCTCGTTTCGCTCTCTTTCACCTTTCTTCGTCTCGTTTCGCTCTCTTTCACCCTCCTTCATCTCGTTTCGCTCTCTTTCACCCTCGTTCGTTTTGTTTCGCTCTCTTTCACCATCCTTTGTCTCGTTTCGCTCTCTTTCACCCTCCACCGTCTCGTTTCGCTCTCTGTTACCCTCTTTCGTCTCGTTTCGCTCTCTTTGACTCTCCTTCGTCTCGTTTAGCTCTCTTTCATCCTCCTTCGTCTCGTTTCGCTCTCTTTCACCCTCCTTCGCCTTGTTTCGCTCTCTTTCACCCTCCTTCGACTCCTTTCGCTCTCTTTCACCCTCCTTCATCTCGTTTCGCTCCCTTTCACCCTCCTTTGTCTCGTTTCGCTCTCTTTCACCTTCCTTCGTCTCTTTTCGCTCTCTTTCACCTTCCTTCGTCTCGTTTCTCTCTCTTTCACCCTCCTTCGTCTCGTTTCGCTCTCTTCCACCCTCCTTCATCTCCTTTCGCTCTCTTTCACCCTCCTTCGTCTCGTTTCGCTCTCTTTCACCCTCCTTCCTCTCGTTTCGCTCTCTTTCACCCTCCTTCGTCTCGTTTCGCTCTCTTTCACCCTCCACCGTCTTGTTTCGCTCTCTATTGACCCTCCTTGTCTCGTTTGGCTCTCTTTCACCCTCCTTCGTCTTGTTTCGCTCTGTTCCACCCGGCTTCGTCTCGTTTCGCCCTCTTTCATCCTCCTTCGTCTCGTTTCACTCTCTTTCACTCTCCTTCGTCTCGTTTCGTTCTCGTTCATTCTCCTTCGTCTCGTTCCGCTCTCTTTCACGCTCCTTCGACTCCTTTCGCTCTCTTTCACCCTCCTTCGTCTCGTTTCGCTCTCTTTCACCCTCCTTCATCTCGTTTCGCTCTCTTTCACCCTCCTTCATCTCGTTTCGCTCTCTTTCGCCCTCCTTCCTCTCGTTTCGCTCTATTTCGCCCTCCTTCGTCTTGTTTCGCTCTCTTTTACCCTCCTTGGTCTCGTTTCGCTCTCTTTCACCCTCCACCGTCTCGTTTCGCTCTCTTTTACCCTCTTTCGTCTCGTTTCGCTCTCTGTGACCCTCCTTCGTCTCGTTTAGCTCTCTTTTACCCTCTTTCGTCTTGTTTCGTCCTCTTTCACCTTCCTTGTCTCGTATCGCTCTCTTTCACCCTCCTTCATCTCGTTTCTCTCTCTTTCACGCTCCTTCGTTTCGTTTCGCTCTCTTCCACCCTCCTTCATCTCGGTTCGCTCTCTTTCACCCTCCGTCGTCTCGTTTCGCTCTCGTTCACCCTCCTTCTTCTCGTTTCGCTCTCTTTCACCCTCCTTCATCTCGTTCCGCTCGCTTTCACCCTCCTTCGTCTCGTTTCGCTCTCTTTTAACCTCCTTCATCTCGTTTCGCTCTCTTTCATGCTCCTTCGTCTCGCTTCGCCCTCTTTCACCCTCCTTCGTCTCGTTTTGCTCTCTTTCACCCTTCTTTCATCTTGTTTCTCTCTGCTCCACCCGCCTTCGTCTTGTTTCGCCCTCTTTCACCCTCCTTCGTCTCGTATCGCTCTCTTTCACCCTCCTTCATCTCGTTTCGCTCTCTTTCACCCTCCTTCATCTCGTTTCGCTCCCTTGCACACTCCTTTGTCTCGTTTCGCTCTCTTTCACCTTCCTTCGTCTCGTTTCGCTCTCTTTCACCATCCTTCATCTCGTTTCTCTCTCTTTCACCCTCCTTCGTCTCGTTTCGCTCTCTTCCACCCTCCTTCATCTTGTTTCGCTCTCTTTCACCCTCCTTCATTTCGTTTTGCTCTCTTTCACCCTCCTTCCTCTCGTTTCGCTCTCTTTCACCCTCCATCGTCTCGTTTCGCTCTCTTTCACCCTCCTTCGTCTCGTTTCGCTCTGTTTTACACTCCTTCGTCTCGTTTTGCTCTCTTTCACCCTCCTTCGTCACGTTTCGCTCTCTTTCACCCTCCTTCGTCTTGTATCGCTCTGTTCCACCCGCCTTCGTTTCGTTTCGCCCTATTTCACCCTCCTTCGTCTCGTTTCACTCTCTATCACCCTCCTTCGTCTCATTTCGTTCTGTTTCACCCTCCTTCGTCTCGTTCCGCTCTCTTTCACCCTCCTTCGTCTCGTTTCGCTCTCTTTCACTCTCCTTCGTCTCGTTTCGCTCTCTTTCACGCCCCTTCATCTCGTTTCGATCTCTTTCACCCTCCTTCCTCTCGTTTCGCTCTCTTTCACGCCCCTTCATCTCGTTTCGCTCTCTTTCGCCCTCCTTCGTCTTGTTTCGCTCTCTTTCACGGTCCTTCGTCTCGTTTCGCTCACTTTCACCCTCCACCGTCTCGTTTCGGTCTCTTTAACCGTCCTTCGTCTCGTTTAGCTCTCTTTCACCCTCCTTCATCTTGTTTCGCTCTCTTTCACCCTCCTTCGTCTCGTTTCGCTCTCTTTGACCCTCCTTCCTCTCGTTTCGCTCTCTTTCACCCTCCTTCGTCTCGTTTCGCTCTCTTTCACCCTCCTTCCTCTCGTTTCACTCTCTTTCGCCCTCCTTAGTCTCGTTTCGCTCTCTTTCACCCTGCTTCATCTCGTTTTGCTCTCTTTCACCCTCCTTCCTCTCGTTTCGCTCTCTTTCGCCCTCCTTCGTCTTGTTTCGCTCTCTTTCACGGTCCTTCGTCTCGTTTCGCTCTCTTTCACCCTCCACCGTCTCGTTTCCGTCTCTTTAACCCTCCTTTGTCTCGTTCCTCTCTCTTTCACCCTCCTTTGACTCCTTTCGCTCACTTTCACCCTCCTTCGTCTCATTTCGCTCTCGTCCACCCTCCTTCATCTCGTTTCACTCTCTTTCACTCTGCTTCGACTTGTTTCGCTCTCTTTGGCCCTCCTTCATTTCGTTTAGCTCTCTTTCACCCCCGTTCGTCTCATTTCGCTCTCTTTCACCCTCCTTCGTCTCGTTATGCTCTCTTTCACCCTCCTTCTTCTCGTTTCGCTCTCTTTCACCCTCCTTCGTCTCGTTTCGCTCTCTTTCACCCTCCTTCGTCTCGTTTCGGTCTCCTTCACACTCCTTCGTCTCGTTCCACTCTCTTTCACCCTCCTTCGACTCCTTTCGCATTCTTTCACCCTCCTTCGTCTCATTTCGCTCTCTTTCACCCTCCTTCATCTCCTTTCGCTCTCTTTCACCCTCCTTCGTCTCGTTTCGCTCTCTTTCACCTTTCTTCGTCTCGTTACGCTCTCTTTCACCCTCCTTCGTCTCGTTTCGCTCTCTTTCACCCTCCTTCGTCTCGTTTCGCTCTCTTTCAACATCCATCGTCTTGTTTCGCTCTCTTTCACTCTCCTTCGTCTCGTTTCGCTCTCTTTCACCCTCCACCGTCTCCTTTAGCTCTCTTTTACCCTCTTTCGTCTTGTTTCGTCCTCTTTCACCTTCCTTGTCTCGTATCGCTCTCTTTCACCCTCCTTCATCTCGTTTCTCTCTCTTTCACGCTCCTTCGTTTCGTTTCGCTCTCTTCCACCCTCCTTCATCTCGGTTCGCTCTCTTTCACCCTCCGTCGTCTCGTTTCGCTCTCGTTCACCCTCCTTCTTCTCGTTTCGATCTCTTTCACCCTCCTTCGTCTCGTTCCGCTCGCTTTCACCCTCCTTCGTCTCGTTTCGCTCTCTTTTACCCTCCTTCATCTCGTTTCGCTCTCTTTCATGCTCCTTCGTCTCGCTTCGCCCTCTTTCACCCTCCTTCGTCTCGTTTTGCTCTCTTTCACCCTTCTTTCATCTTGTTTCTCTCTGCTCCACCCGCCTTCGTCTTGTTTCGCCCTCTTTCACCCTCCTTCGTCTCGTATCGCTCTCTTTCACCCTCCTTCATCTCGTTTCGCTCTCTTTCACCCTCCTTCATCTCGTTTCGCTCCCTTGCACACTCCTTTGTCTCGTTTCGCTCTCTTTCACCTTCCTTCGTCTCGTTTCGCTCTCTTTCACCATCCTTCATCTCGTTTCTCTCTCTTTCACCCTCCTTCGTCTCGTTTCGCTCTCTTCCACCCTCCTTCATCTTGTTTCGCTCTCTTTCACCCTCCTTCATTTCGTTTCGCTCTCTTTCACCCTCCTTCCTCTCGTTTCGCTCTCTTTCACCCTCCATCGTCTCGTTTCGCTCTCTTTCACCCTCCTTCGTCTCGTTTCGCTCTGTTTTACACTCCTTCGTCTCGTTTTGCTCTCTTTCACCCTCCTTCGTCTCGTTTCGCTCTCTTTCACCCTCCTTCGTCTTGTATCGCTCTGTTCCACCCGCCTTCGTTTCGTTTCGCCCTATTTCACCCTCCTTCGTCTCGTTTCACTCCCTATCACCCGCCTTCGTCTCATTTCGTTCTGTTTCACCCTCCTTCGTCTCGTTCCGCTCTCTTTCACCCTCCTTCATCTCGTTTCGCTCTCTTTCACTCTCCTTCGTCTCGTTTCGCTCTCTTTCACGCCCCTTCATCTCGTTTCGATCTCTTTCACCCTCCTTCCTCTCGTTTCGCTGTCTTTCACCCTCCTTCGTCTCGTTTCGCTCTCTTTCACCCTCCACCGTCTCGTTTCGCTCTCTTTTACCCGCTTTCGTCTCGTTTAGCTCTCTGTGACCCTCCTTCGTCTCGTTTAGCTCTCTTTCACCCTCCTTCATCTCGTTTCGCTCTCTTTCACCCTCCTTCGTCTCGTTTCGCTCTCTTTCACCCTCCTTCTGCTCGTTTCGCTCTCTTTCACCCTCCTTCGTCTCGTTTTGCTCTCTTTCAACCTCCTTCGTCTCGTTTCGGTCTCCTTCACCCTCCTTCGTCTCGTTCCACTTTCTTTCACCCTCCTTCGACTCCTTTCGCTCTCTTCCACCCTCCTGCGTCTCATTTCGCTCTCTTTCACCCTCCTTCATCTCCTTTCGCTCTCTTTCACCCTCCAAGTCTCGTTTCACTCTCTTTCACCTTTCTTCGTCTCGTTTCGCTCTCTTTCACCCTCCTTCGTCTCGTTTCGCTCTCTATCACCCTCCTTCGTCTCGTTTCGCTCTCTTTCACCCTCCTTTGTCTCGTTTCGCTATCTTTCACCCTCCTTCCTCTCATTTCGCTCTATTTCACCCTCCATCGTCTTGTTTCGCTCTCTTTCACCCTCCTTCCTCTCGTTTCGCTCTCTTTCACCATCCATCATCTTGTTTCGCTCTCTTTCACTCTCCTTCTTCTCGTTTCGCTCTCTTTCACCCTGCACCGTCTCGTTTCGCTCTCTTTTACACTCTTTCATCTCGTTTCACTCTCTTTGACCCTCCTTCGTCCCGTTTAGCTCTCTTTCACTCTCCATCGTCTTGTTTCGCTCTCTTTCACCCTCCTTCCTCTCGATTCGCTCTCTTTCAACATCCATCGTCTTGTTTCACTCTCTTTCACTCTCCTTCGTCTCGTTTCGCTCTCTTTCACCCTCCACCGTCTCGTTTCGCTCTCTTTTACCCTCTTTCGTCTTGTTTCGTCCTCTTTCACCTTCCTTGTCTCGTTTCGCTCTCTTTCACCCTCCTTCATCTCGTTTCGCTCTCTTTCACCCTTCTTCATTTCGTTTCGCTCCCTTTCACCCTCCTTTGTCTCATTTCGCTCTCTTTCACCTTCCTTCGTCTCGTTTCGTTCTCTTTCACCTTCCTTCGTCTCATTTCTCTCTCTTTCATCCTCCTTCGTTTCGTTTCGCTCTCTTCCACCCTCCTTCATCTCGTTTCGCTCTCTTTCACCCTCCTTCGTCTCGTTTCGCTCTCTTTCACCCTCCTTCTTCTCGTTTCGCTCTCTTTCACCCTCATTCATCTCGTTCCGCTCTCTTTTACCCTCCTTCATCTCGTTTCGCTCTCTTTCATGCTCCTTCGTCTCGCTTCGCCCTCTTTCACCCTCCTTCGTCTCGTTTTGCTCTCTTTCACCCTTCTTTCATCTTGTTTCGCTCTGTTCCACCCGCCTTCGTCTCGTTTCGCACTCTTTCACCCTCCTTCATCTCGTTTCGCTCTCTTTCACCCTCCATCATCTCGTTTCGCTCTCTTTCACCCTCCTTCATCTCGTTTCGCTCCCTTTCACCCTCCTTTGTCTCGTTTCGCTCTCTTTCACCTTCCTTCGTCTCGTTTCACTCTCTTTCACCTTCCTTCGTCTCGTTTCTCTCTCATTCACCCTCCTTCATCTCGTTTCGCTCTCTTTCACCCTCCTTCGTCTCGTTTCGCTCTCTTTCACCCTCCTTCGTCTTGTATCGCTCTCTTCCACCGGCCTTCGTTTCGTTTCGCCCTCTTTCAACCTCCTTCGTCTCGTTTCACTCTCTTTCACCCTCCTTCGACTCCTTTCGCTCTCTTTCACCCTCCTTCGTCTCGTTTCGCTCTCTTTCGCCTTCCTTCGTCTCGTTTCGCTCTCTTTCACCTTCCTTCGTCTCGTTTCGCTCTCTTTCACCCTCCTTCATTTCGTTTCGCTCTCTTCCACCCTCCTTCATCTCGGTTCGCTCTCTTTCACCCTCCTTCGTCTCCTTTCGCTCTCTTTCACCCTCCTTCTTCTCGTTTCGCTCTCTTTCACCCTACTTCGTCTCGTTTCGCTCTCTTTCACACTCCTTCGTCTCGTTTTGCTCTCTTTTACCCTCCTTCATCTCGTTTTGCTCTCTTTCATGCTCCTTCGTCTCGCTTCGCCCTCTTTCACCCTCCTTCGTCTCGTTTTGCTCTCTTTCACCCTTCTTTCATCTTGTTTCGCTCTGCTCCACCCGCCTTCGACTCGTTTCGCCCTCTTTCACCCTCCTTCGTCTCGTTTCGCTCTCTTTCACCCTCCTTCATCTCGTTTCGCTCTCTTTCACCCTCCTTCATCTCGTTTCGCTCCCTTTCACACTCCTTTGTCTCGTTTCGCTCTCTTTCACCTTCCTTCGTCTCGTTTCGCTCTCTTTCACCTTCCTTCGTCTCGTTTCTCTCTCTTTCACCCTCCTTCGTCTCGTTTCGCTCTCTTCCACCCTCCTTCATCTCGTTTCGTTCTCTTTCACCCTCCTTCGTCTCGTTTCGCTCTCTTTCACCCTCCTTCGTCTCGTTTCGCTCTCTTTCACCCTCTACCGTCTTGTTTCGCTCTCTTTGACCCTCCTTCGTCTCGTTTAGCTCTCTTGCACCCTCCTTCGTCTCGTTTCGCTCTGTGTTACACTCCTTCGGCTTGTTTTGCTCTCTTTCACCCTCCTTCGTCTCGTTTCGCTTCTTTCACCCTCCTTCGTCTTGTATCGCTCTCTTCCAACGGCCTTCGTTTCGTTTCGCCCTCTTTCAACCTCATTCGTCTCGTTTCACTCTCTTTCACCCTCCTTCGTCTCGTTTCGTTCTCTTTCACCCTCCTTCGTCTCGTTCCGCTCTCTTTCACCCTCCTTCGACTCCTTTCGCTCTCTTTCACCCTCCTTCGTCTCGTTTCGCTCTCTTTCACCCTCCTTCGTCTCGTTTCGCTCTCTTTCACCTTTCTTCGTCTCGTTTCGCTCTCTTTCACCCTCCTTCGTCTCGTTTCGCTCTCTTTCACCCTCCTTCATCGCGTTTCACTCTCTTTCACCCTGCTTCGACTCGTTTCGCTCTCTTTGGCCCTCCTTCATTTCGTTTAGCTCTCTTTCACCCTCCTTCGTCTCATTTCGCTCTCTTTCACCCTCCTTCGTCTCGTTTCGCTCTCTTTCACCCTCCTTCTTCTCGTTTCGCTCGCTTTCACCCTCCTTCGTCTCATTTCGCTCTCTTTCACCCTCCTTCTTCTCGTTTCGCTCTCTTTCACCCTCCTTCGTCTCGTTTCGCTCTCTTTCACCCTCCTTCGTCTCGTTTCGGTCTCCTTCACACTCCTTCGTCTCGTTCCACTCTCTTTCACCCTCCTTCGACTCCTTTCGCTCTCTTTCACCCTCCTTCGTCTCATTTCGCTCTCTTTCACCCACCTTCATCTCCTTTCGCTCTCTTTCACCCTCCTTCGTCTCGTTTCGCTCTCTTTCACCTTTCTTCGTCTCATTTCGCTCTCTTTCACCCTCCTTCGTCTCGTTTCGCTCTCTTTCACCCTCCTTCGTCTCGTTTCGCTCTCTTTCAACATCCATCGTCTTGTTTCGCTCTCTTGCACCCTCCTTCGTCTCGTTTCGCTCTCTTTCACCTTTCTTCGTCTCGTTTCGCTCTCTTTCACCCTCCTTCGTCTCGTTTCGCTCTCTTTCACCCTCCTTCGTCTCGTTTCGCTCTCTTTCAACATCCATCGTCTTGTTTCGCTCTCTTTCACTCTCCTTCGTCTCGTTTCGCTCTCTTTCACCCTCCACCGTCTCGTTTAGCTCTCTTTTACCCTCTTTCGTCTTGTTTCGTCCTCTTTCACCTTCCTTGCCTCGTTTCGCTCTCTTTCACCCTCCTTCATCTCGTTTCGCTCTCTTTCACCCTCCTTCATTTCGTTTCGCTCCCTTTCACCCTCCTTTGTCTCGTTTCGCTCTCTTTCACCTTCCTTCGTCTCGTTTCGCTCTCTTTCACCTTCCTTCGTCTCGTTTCTCTCTCTTTCACGCTCCTTCGTTTCGTTTTGCTCTCTTCCACCCTCCTTCTTCTCGTTTCGCTCTCTTTCACCCTCCTTCGTCTCGTTCCGCTCGCTTTCACCCTCCTTCGTCTCGTTTCGCTCTCTTTTACCCTCCTTCATCTCGTTTCGCTCTCTTTCATGCTCCTTCGTCTCGCTTCGCCCTCTTTCACCCTCCTTCGTCTCGTTTTGCTCTCTTTCACCCTTCTTTCATCTTGTTTTGCTCTGCTCCACCCGCCTTCGTCTCGTTTCGCCCTCTTTCACCCTCCTTCGTCTCGTATCGCTCTCTTTCACCCTCCTTCATCTCGTTTCGCTCTCTTTCACCCTCCTTCATCTCGTTTCGCTCCCTTTCACACTCCTTTGTCTCGTTTCGCTCTCTTTCACCTTCCTTCGTCTCGTTTCGCTCTCTTTCACCATCCTTCGTCTCGTTTCTCTCTCTTTCACCCTCCTTCATCTCGTTTCGCTCACTTCCACCCTCCTTCATCTCGTTTCGATCTCTTTCACCCTCCTTCCTCTCGTTTCGCTCTCTTTCACCCTCCTTCATTTCGTTTCGCTCTCTTCCACCCTCCTTCATCTCGGTTCGCTCTCTTTCACCCTCCTTCCTCTCCTTTCGCTCTCTTTCACCCTCCTTCTTCTTGTTTCGCTCTCTTTCACCCTACTTCGTCTCGTTTCGCTCTCTTTCACCCTCCTTCGTCTCGTTTTGCTCTCTTTTACCCTCCTTCATCTCGTTTTGCTCTCTTTCATGCTCCTTCGTCTCGCTTCGCCCTCTTTCACCCTCCTTCGTCTCGTTTTGCTCTCTTTCACCCTTCTTTCATCTCGTTTAGCTCTCTTTCACCCTCCTTCATCTCGTTTCGCTCTCTTTCACCCTCCTTCATCTCGTTTCCCTCTCTTTGACCCTCCTTCATCTCGTTTCGCTCTCTTTCACCCTCCTTCATCTCGTTTCGCTCTCTTTCACCCTCCTTCTTCTCGTTTCGCTCTCTTTCACCCTCCTTCGTCTCGTTTCGCTCTCTTTCAACCTCCTTCGTCTCGTTTCGGTCTCCTTCACCTTCCTTCGTCTCGTTCCACTCTCTTTCACCCTCCTTCGACTCCTTTCGCTCTCTTCCACCCTCCTTCGTCTCATTTCGCTCTCTTTCACCCTCCTTCATCTCCTTTCGCTCTCTTTCACCCTCCAAGTCTCGTTTCACTCTCTTTCACCTTTCTTCGTCTCGTTTCGCACTCTTTCACCCTCCTTCGTCTCGTTTCGCTCTCTTTCACCCTCCTTCGTCTCGTGTCGCTCTCTTTCACCCTCCTTTGTCTCGTTTCGCTATCTTTTACCCTCCTTCCTCTCGTTTCGCTCTATTTCACCCTCCATCGTCTTGTTTCGCTCTCTTTCACCCTCCTTCCTCTCGTTTCGCTCTCTTTCACCATCCATCGTCTTGTTTCGCTCTCTTTCACTCTCCTTCTTCTCGTTTCGCTCTCTTTCACCCTCCACCGTCTCGTTTCGCTCTCTTTTACACTCTTTCATCTCGTTTCACTCTCTTTGACCCTCCTTCGTCCCGTTTAGCTCTCTTTCACTCTCCATCGTCTTGTTTCGCTCTCTTTCACCCTCCTTCCTCTCGATTCGCTCTCTTTCAACATCCATCGTCTTGTTTCACTCTCTTTCACTCTCCTTCGTCTCGTTTCGCTCTCTTTCACTCTCCACCGTCTCGTTTCGCTCTCTTTTACCCTCTTTCGTCTTGTTTCGTCCTCTTTCACCTTCCTTGTCTCGTTTCGCTCTCTTTCACCCTCCTTCATCTCGTTTCGCTCTCTTTCACCCTCCTTCATTTCGTTTCGCTCCCTTTCACCCTCCTTTGTCTCATTTCGCTCTCTTTCACCTTCCTTCGTCTCGTTTTGCTCTCTTTCACCTTCCTTCATCTCATTTCTCTCTCTTTCACCCTCCTTCGTTTCGTTTCGCTCTCTTCCACCCTCCTTCATCTCGTTTCGCTCTCTTTCACCCTACTTTGTCTCGTTTCGCTCTCTTTCACCCTCCTTCTTCTCGTTTCGCTCTCTTTCACCCTCCTTCGTCTCGTTCCGATCTCTTTTACCCTCCTTCGTCTCGTTTCACTCTCTGTGACCCTCCTTCGTCTTGTTTAGCTCTCTTTCACCCTCCTTCATCTCGTTTCGCTCTCTTTCACCCTCCTTCATCTCGTTTCCCTCTCTTTGACCCTCCTTCATCTCGTTTCGCTCTCTTTCACCCTCCTTCGTCTCGTTTCGCTCTCTTTCAACCTCCTTCGTCTCGTTTCGCACTCTTTCAACCTCCTTCGTCTCGTTTCGGTCTCCTTCACCCTCCTTCGTCTCGTTCCACTCTCTTTCACCCTCCTTCGACTCCTTTCGCTCTCTTCCACCCTCCTGCGTCTCATTTCGCTCTCTTTCACCCTCCTTCATCTCCTTTCGCTCTCTTTCACCCTCCAAGTCTCGTTTCACTCTCTTTCACCTTTCTTCGTCTCGTTTCGCTCTCTTTCACCCTCCTTCGTCTCGTTTCGCTCTCTTTCACCCTCCTTTGTCTCGTTTCGCTCTCTTTCACCCTCCTTTGTCTCGTTTCGCTATCTTTCACCCTCCTTCCTCTCATTTCGCTCTATTTCACCCTCCATCGTCTTGTTTCGCTCTCTTTCACCCTCCTTCCTCTATTTTCGCTCTCTTTCACCATCCATCATCTTGTTTCGCTCTCTTTCACTCTCCTTCTTCTCGTTTCGCTCTCTTTCACCCTCCACCGTCTCGTTTAGCTCTCTTTCACTCTCCATCGTCTTGTTTCGCTCTCTTTCACCCTCCTTCCTCTCGATTCGCTCTCTTTCAACATCCATCGTCTTGTTTCACTCTCTTTCACTCTCCTTCGTCTCGTTTCGCTCCCTTTCACCCTCCACCGTCTCGTTTCGCTATCTTTTACCCTCTTTCGTCTTGTTTCGTCCTCTTTCACCTTCCTTGTCTCGTTTCGCTCTCTTTCACCCTCCTTCATCTCGTTTCGCTCTCTTTCACCCTCCTTCATTTCGTTTCGCTCCCTTTCACCCTCCTTTGTCTCATTTCGCTCTCTTTCACCTTCCTTCGTCTCGTTTCGCTCTCTTTCACCTTCCTTCGTCTCATTTCTCTCTCTTTCACCCTCCTTCGTTTTGGATCGCTCTCTTCCACCCTCCTTCATCTCGTTTCGCTCTCTTTCACCCTCCTTCGTCTCGTTTTGCTCTCTTTTACCCTCCTTCATCTCGTTTCGCTCTCTTTCATGCTCCTTCGTCTCCCTTCGCCCTCTTTCACCCTCCTTCGTCTCGTTTTGCTCTCTTTCACCCTTCTTTCATCTTGTTTCGCTCTGTTCCACCCGCCTTCGTCTCGTTTCGCCCTCTTTCACCCTCCTTCATCTCGTTTCGCTCTCTTTCACCCTCCATCATCTCGTTTCGCTCTCTTTCACCCTCCTTCATCTCCTTTCGCTCCCTTTCACCCTCCTTTGTCTCGTTTCGCTCTCTTTCACCTTCCTTCGTCTCGTTTCACTCTCTTTCACCTTCCTTCGTCTCGTTTCTCTCTCATTCACCCTCCTTCATCTCGTTTCGCTCTCTTTCACCCTCCTTCGTCTCGTTTCGCTCTCTTTCACCCTCCTTCGTCTTGTATCGCTCTCTTCCACCGGCCTTCGTTTCGTTTCGCCCTCTTTCAACCTCCTTCGTCTCGTTTCACTCTCTTTCACCCTCCTTCGACTCCTTTCGCTCTCTTTCACCCTCCTTCGTCTCGTTTCGCTCTCTTTCACCTTCCTTCGTCTCGTTTCGCTCTCTTTCACCTTCCTTCGTCTCGTTTCCCTCTCTTTCACCCTCCTTCATTTCGTTTCGCTCTCTTCCACCCTCCTTCATCTCGGTTCGCTCTCTTTCACCCTCCTTCGTCTCCTTTCGCTCTCTTTCACCCTCCTTCTTCTCGTTTCGCTCTCTTTCACCCTACTTCGTCTCGTTTCGCTCTCTTTCACACTCCTTCGTCTCGTTTTGCTCTCTTTTACCCTCCTTCATCTCGTTTTGCTCTCTTTCATGCTCCTTCGTCTCGCTTCGCCCTCTTTCACCCTCCTTCGTCTCGTTTTGCTCTCTTTCACCCTTCTTTCATCTTGTTTCGCTCTGCTCCACCCGCCTTCGACTCGTTTCGCCCTCTTTCACCCTCCTTCGTCTCGTTTCGCTCTCTTTCACCCTCCTTCATCTCGTTTCGCTCTCTTTCACCCTCCTTCATCTCGTTTCGCTCCCTTTCACACTCCTTTGTCTCGTTTCGCTCTCTTTCACCTTCCTTCGTCTCGTTTCGCTCTCTTTCACCGTCCTTCGTCTCGTTTCGCTCTCTTTCACCCTCCTTCGTCTCGTTTCTCTCTCTTTCACCCTCTACCGTCTTGTTTCGCTCTCTTTGACCCTCCTTCGTCTCGTTTAGCTCTCTTGCACCCTCCTTCGTCTCGTTTCGCTCTGTGTTACACTCCTTCGGCTTGTTTTGTTCTCTTTCACCCTCCTTCGTCTCGTTTCGCTTCTTTCACCCTCCTTCGTCTTGTATCGCTCTCTTCCACCGGCCTTCGTTTCGTTTCGCCCTCTTTCAACCTCATTCGTCTCGTTTCACTCTCTTTCACCATCCATCGTCTTGTTTCGCTCTCTTTCACCCTCCTTCCTCTCGTTTCGCTCTCTTTCACCATCCATCGTCTTGTTTCGCTCTCTTTCACTCTCCTTCTTCTCGTTTCGCTCTCTTTCACCCTCCACCGTCTCGTTTCGCTCTCTTTTACACTCTTTCATCTCGTTTCACTCTCTTTGACCCTCCTTCATCCCGTTTAGCTCTCTTTCACTCTCCATCGTCTTGTTTCGCTCTCTTTCACCCTCCTTCCTCTCGATTCCCTCTCTTTCAACATCCATCGTCTTGTTTCACTCTCTTTCACTCTCCTTCGTCTCGTTTCGCTCTCTTTCACTCTCCACCGTCTCGTTTCGCTCTCTTTTACCCTCTTTCGTCCTCTTTCACCTTCCTTGTCTCGTTTCGCTCTCTTTCACCCTCCTTCATCTCGTTTCGCTCTCTTTCACCCTCCTTCATTTCGTTTCGCTCCCTTTCACCCTCCTTTGTCTCATTTCGCTCTCTTTCACCTTCCTTCGTCTCGTTTTGCTCTCTTTCACCTTCCTTCATCTCATTTCTCTCTCTTTCACCCTCCTTCGTTTCGTTTCGCTCTCTTCCACCCTCCTTCATCTCGTTTCGCTCTCTTTCACCCTCCTTTGTCTCGTTTCGCTCTCTTTCACCCTCCTTCTTCTCGTTTCGCTCTCTTTCACCCTCCTTCGTCTCGTTCCGATCTCTTTTACCCTTCTTCGTCTCGTTTCGCTCTCTGTGACCCTCCTTCGTCTCGTTTAGCTCTCTTTCACCCTCCTTCATCTCGTTTCGCTCTCTTTCACCCTCCTTCATCTCGTTTCCCTCTCTTTGACCCTCCTTCATCTCGTTTCGCTCTCTTTCACCCTCCTTCGTCTCGTTTCGCTCTCTTTCACCCTCCTTCGTCTCGTTTCGCACTCTTTCAACCTCCTTCGTCTCGTTTCGGTCTCCTTCACCCTCCTTCGTCTCGTTCCACTCTCTTTCACCCTCCTTCGACTCCTTTCGCTCTCTTCCACCCTCCTGCGTCTTATTTCGCTCTCTTTCACCCTCCTTCATCTCCTTTCACTCTCTTTCACCCTCCAAGTCTCGTTTCACTCTCTTTCACCTTTCTTCGTCTCGTTTCGCTCTCTTTCACCCTCCTTCGTCTCGTTTCGCTCTCTTTCACCCTCCTTTGTCTCGTTTCGCTCTCTTTCACCCTCCTTTGTCTCGTTTCGCTATCTTTCACCCTCCTTCCTCTCATTTCGCTCTATTTCACCCTCCATCGTCTTGTTTCGCTCTCTTTCACCCTCCTTCCTCTATTTTCGCTCTCTTTCACCATCCATCATCTTGTTTCGCTCTCTTTCACTCTCCTTCTTCTCGTTTCGCTCTCTTTCACCCTCCACCGTCTCGTTTCGCTCTCTTTTACACTCTTTCATCTCGTTTCACTCTCTTTGACCCTCCTTCGTCCCGTTTAGCTCTCTTTCACTCTCCATCGTCTTGTTTCGCTCTCTTTCACCCTCCTTCCTCTCGTTTCGCTCTCTTTCACCGTCCTTCGTCTCGTTTCGCTCTCTTTCACCCTCCTTCGTCTCGTTTCTCTCTCTTTCACCCTCTACCGTCTTGTTTCGCTCTCTTTGACCCTCCTTCGTCTCGTTTAGCTCTCTTGCACCCTCCTTCGTCTCGTTTCGCTCTGTGTTACACTCCTTCGGCTTGTTTTGTTCTCTTTCACCCTCCTTCGTCTCGTTTCGCTTCTTTCACCCTCCTTCGTCTTGTATCGCTCTCTTCCACCGGCCTTCGTTTCGTTTCGCCCTCTTTCACCCTCCTTCGTCTCGTTCCGATCTCTTTTACCCTTCTTCGTCTCGTTTCGCTCTCTGTGACCCTCCTTCGTCTCGTTTAGCTCTCTTTCACCCTCCTTCATCTCGTTTCGCTCTCTTTCACCCTCCTTCATCTCGTTTCCCTCTCTTTGACCCTCCTTCATCTCGTTTCGCTCTCTTTCACCCTCCTTCGTCTCGTTTCGCTCTCTTTCACCCTCCTTCGTCTCGTTTCGCACTCTTTCAACCTCCTTCGTCTCGTTTCGGTCTCCTTCACCCTCCTTCGTCTCGTTCCACTCTCTTTCACCCTCCTTCGACTCCTTTCGCTCTCTTCCACCCTCCTGCGTCTTATTTCGCTCTCTTTCACCCTCCTTCATCTCCTTTCACTCTCTTTCACCCTCCAAGTCTCGTTTCACTCTCTTTCACCTTTCTTCGTCTCGTTTCGCTCTCTTTCACCCTCCTTCGTCTCGTTTCGCTCTCTTTCACCCTCCTTTGTCTCGTTTCGCTCTCTTTCACCCTCCTTTGTCTCGTTTCGCTATCTTTCACCCTCCTTCCTCTCATTTCGCTCTATTTCACCCTCCATCGTCTTGTTTCGCTCTCTTTCACCCTCCTTCCTCTATTTTCGCTCTCTTTCACCATCCATCATCTTGTTTCGCTCTCTTTCACTCTCCTTCTTCTCGTTTCGCTCTCTTTCACCCTCCACCGTCTCGTTTCGCTCTCTTTTACACTCTTTCATCTCGTTTCACTCTCTTTGACCCTCCTTCGTCCCGTTTAGCTCTCTTTCACTCTCCATCGTCTTGTTTCGCTCTCTTTCACCCTCCTTCCTCTCGTTTCGCTCTCTTTCACCGTCCTTCGTCTCGTTTCGCTCTCTTTCACCCTCCTTCGTCTCGTTTCTCTCTCTTTCACCCTCTACCGTCTTGTTTCGCTCTCTTTGACCCTCCTTCGTCTCGTTTAGCTCTCTTGCACCCTCCTTCGTCTCGTTTCGCTCTGTGTTACACTCCTTCGGCTTGTTTTGTTCTCTTTCACCCTCCTTCGTCTCGTTTCGCTTCTTTCACCCTCCTTCGTCTTGTATCGCTCTCTTCCACCGGCCTTCGTTTCGTTTCGCCCTCTTTCAACCTCATTCGTCTCGTTTCACTCTCTTTCACCATCCATCGTCTTGTTTCGCTCTCTTTCACCCTCCTTCCTCTCGTTTCGCTCTCTTTCACCATCCATCGTCTTGTTTCGCTCTCTTTCACTCTCCTTCTTCTCGTTTCGCTCTCTTTCACCCTCCACCGTCTCGTTTCGCTCTCTTTTACACTCTTTCATCTCGTTTCACTCTCTTTGACCCTCCTTCATCCCGTTTAGCTCTCTTTCACTCTCCATCGTCTTGTTTCGCTCTCTTTCACCCTCCTTCCTCTCGATTCCCTCTCTTTCAACATCCATCGTCTTGTTTCACTCTCTTTCACTCTCCTTCGTCTCGTTTCGCTCTCTTTCACTCTCCACCGTCTCGTTTCGCTCTCTTTTACCCTCTTTCGTCCTCTTTCACCTTCCTTGTCTCGTTTCGCTCTCTTTCACCCTCCTTCATCTCGTTTCGCTCTCTTTCACCCTCCTTCATTTCGTTTCGCTCCCTTTCACCCTCCTTTGTCTCATTTCGCTCTCTTTCACCTTCCTTCGTCTCGTTTTGCTCTCTTTCACCTTCCTTCATCTCATTTCTCTCTCTTTCACCCTCCTTCGTTTCGTTTCGCTCTCTTCCACCCTCCTTCATCTCGTTTCGCTCTCTTTCACCCTCCTTTGTCTCGTTTCGCTCTCTTTCACCCTCCTTCTTCTCGTTTCGCTCTCTTTCACCCTCCTTCGTCTCGTTCCGATCTCTTTTACCCTTCTTCGTCTCGTTTCGCTCTCTGTGACCCTCCTTCGTCTCGTTTAGCTCTCTTTCACCCTCCTTCATCTCGTTTCGCTCTCTTTCACCCTCCTTCATCTCGTTTCCCTCTCTTTGACCCTCCTTCATCTCGTTTCGCTCTCTTTCACCCTCCTTCGTCTCGTTTCGCTCTCTTTCACCCTCCTTCGTCTCGTTTCGCACTCTTTCAACCTCCTTCGTCTCGTTTCGGTCTCCTTCACCCTCCTTCGTCTCGTTCCACTCTCTTTCACCCTCCTTCGACTCCTTTCGCTCTCTTCCACCCTCCTGCGTCTTATTTCGCTCTCTTTCACCCTCCTTCATCTCCTTTCACTCTCTTTCACCCTCCAAGTCTCGTTTCACTCTCTTTCACCTTTCTTCGTCTCGTTTCGCTCTCTTTCACCCTCCTTCGTCTCGTTTCGCTCTCTTTCACCCTCCTTTGTCTCGTTTCGCTCTCTTTCACCCTCCTTTGTCTCGTTTCGCTATCTTTCACCCTCCTTCCTCTCATTTCGCTCTATTTCACCCTCCATCGTCTTGTTTCGCTCTCTTTCACCCTCCTTCCTCTATTTTCGCTCTCTTTCACCATCCATCATCTTGTTTCGCTCTCTTTCACTCTCCTTCTTCTCGTTTCGCTCTCTTTCACCCTCCACCGTCTCGTTTCGCTCTCTTTTACACTCTTTCATCTCGTTTCACTCTCTTTGACCCTCCTTCGTCCCGTTTAGCTCTCTTTCACTCTCCATCGTCTTGTTTCGCTCTCTTTCACCCTCCTTCCTCTCGATTCGCTCTCTTTCAACATCCATCGTCTTGTTTCACTCTCTTTCACTCTCCTTCGTCTCGTTTCGCTCTCTTTCACCCTCCACCGTCTCGTTTCGCTCTCTTTTACCCTCTTTCGTCTTGTTTCGTCCTCTTTCACCTTCCTTGTCTCGTTTCGCTCTCTTTCACCCTCCTTCATCTCGTTTCGCTCTCTTTCACCCTCCTTCATTTCGTTTCGCTCCCTTTCACCCTCCTTTGTCTCATTTCGCTCTCTTTCACCTTCCTTCGTCTCGTTTCGCTCTCTTTCACCTTCCTTCGTCTCATTTCTCTCTCTTTCACCCTCCTTCGTTTTGTTTCGCTCTCTTCCACCCTCCTTCATCTCGTTTCGCTCTCTTTCACCCTCCTTCGTCTCGTTTCGCTCTCTTTCACCCTCCTCTTCTCGTTTCGCTCTCTTTCACCCTCCTTCGTCTCGTTCCGCTCTCTTTTACCCTCCTTCGTCTCGTTTCGCTCTCTTTTACCCTCCTTCATCTCGTTTCGCTCTCGTTCATGCTGCTTCGTCTCGCTTCGCCCTCTTTCACCCTCCTTCGTCTCGTTTTGCTCTCTTTCACCCTTCTTTCATCTTGTTTCGCTCTGTTCCACCCGCCTTCGTCTCGTTTCGCCCTCTTTCACCCTCCTTCATCTCGTTTCGCTCTCTTTCACCCTCCATCATCTCGTTTCGCTCTCTTTCACCCTTCTTCATCTCGTTTCGCTCCCTTTCACCCTCCTTTGTCTCGTTTCGCTCTCTTTCACCTTCCTTCGTCTCGTTTCACTCTCTTTCACCTTCCTTCATCTCGTTTCTCTCTCATTCACCCTCCTTCATCTCGTTTCGCTCTCTTTCACCCTCCTTCGTCTCGTTTCGCTCTCTTTCACCCTCCTTCGTCTTGTATCGCTCTCTTCCACCGGCCTTCGTTTCGTTTCGCCCTCTTTCAACCTCCTTCGTCTCGTTTCACTCTCTTTCACCCTCCTTCGACTCCTTTCGCTCTCTTTCACCCTCCTTCGTCTCGTTTCGCTCTCTTTCACCTTCCTTCGTCTCGTTTCGCTCTCTTTCACCTTCCTTCGTCTCGTTTCCCTCTCTTTCACCCTCCTTCATTTCGTTTCGCTCTCTTCCACCCTCCTTCATCTCGGTTCGCTCTCTTTCACCCTCCTTCGTCTCCTTTCGCTCTCTTTCACCCTCCTCCTTCTCGTTTCGCTCTCTTTCACCCTACTTCGTCTCGTTTCGCTCTCTTTCACACTCCTTCGTCTCGTTTTGCTCTCTTTTACCCTCCTTCATCTCGTTTTGCTCTCTTTCATGCTCCTTCGTCTCGCTTCGCCCTCTTTCACCCTCCTTCGTCTCGTTTTGCTCTCTTTCACCCTTCTTTCATCTTGTTTCGCTCTGCTCCACCCGCCTTCGACTCGTTTCGCCCTCTTTCACCCTCCTTCGTCTCGTTTCGCTCTCTTTCACCCTCCTTCATCTCGTTTCGCTCTCTTTCACCCTCCTTCATCTCGTTTCGCTCCCTTTCACACTCCTTTGTCTCGTTTCGCTCTCTTTCACCTTCCTTCGTCTCGTTTCGCTCTCTTTCACCTTCCTTCGTCTCGTTTCTCTCTCTTTCACCCTCCTTCGTCTCGTTTCGCTCTCTTCCACCCTCCTTCATCTCGTTTCGCTCTCTTTCACCGTCCTTCGTCTCGTTTCGCTCTCTTTCACCCTCCTTCGTCTCGTTTCGCTCTCTTTCACCCTCTACCGTCTTGTTTCGCTCTCTTTGACCCTCCTTCGTCTCGTTTAGCTCTCTTGCACCCTCCTTCGTCTCGTTTCGCTCTGTGTTACACTCCTTCGGCTTGTTTTGCTCTCTTTCACCCTCCTTCGTCTCGTTTCGCTTCTTTCACCCTCCTTCGTCTTGTATCGCTCTCTTCCACCGGCCTTCGTTTCGTTTCGCCCTCTTTCAACCTCATTCGTCTCGTTTCACTCTCTTTCACCCTCCTTCGTCTCGTTTCGTTCTCTTTCACCCACCTTCGTCTCGTTCCGCTCTCTTTCACCCTCCTTCGACTCCTTTCGCTCTCTTTCACCCTCCTTCGTCTCGTTTCGCTCTCTTTCACCCTCCTTCGTCTCGTTTCGCTCTCTTTCACCTTTCTTCGTCTCGTTTCGCTCTCTTTCACCCTCCTTCGTCTCGTTTCGCTCTCTTTCACCCTCCTTCATCGCGTTTCACTCTCTTTCACCCTGCTTCGACTCGTTTCGCTCTCTTTCACCCTCCTTCGTCTCGTTTCGCTCTCTTTCACCCTCCTTCTTCTCGTTTCGCTCTCTTTCACCCTCCTTCGTCTCGTTTCCCTCTCTTTCACCCTCCTTCTTCTCGTTTCGCTCTCTTTCACCCTCCTTCGTCTCGTTTCGCTCTCTTTCACCCTCCTTCGTCTCGTTTCGGTCTCCTTCACACTCCTTCGTCTCGTTCCACTCTCTTTCACCCTCCTTCGACTCCTTTCGCTCTCTTTCACCCTCCTTCGTCTCATTTCGCTCTCTTTCACCCTTCTTCATCTCCTTTCGCTCTCTTTCACCCTCCTTCGTCTCGTTTCGCTCTCTTTCACCTTTCTTCGTCTCGTTTCGCTCTCTTTCACCCTCCTTCGTCTCGTTTCGCTCTCTTTCACCCTCCTTCGTCTCGTTTCGCTCTCTTTCAACATCCATCGTCTTGTTTCGCTCTCTTTCACTCTCCTTCGTCTCGTTTCGCTCTCTTTCACCCTCCACCGTCTCATTTCGCTCTCTTTCACCCTCCTTCATCTCCTTTCGCTCTCTTGCACCCTCCTTCATCTCGTTTCGCTCTCTTTCACCTTTCTTCGTCTCGTTTCGCTCTCTTTCACCCTCCTTCGTCTCGTTTCGCTCTCTTTCACCCTCCTTCGTCTCGTTTCGCTCTCTTTCAACATCCATCGTCTTGTTTCGCTCTCTTTCACTCTCCTTCGTCTCGTTTCGCCCTCTTTCACCCTCCAACGTCTCGTTTAGCTCTCTTTTACCCACTTTCGTCTTGTTTCGTCCTCTTTCACCTTCCTTGTCTCGTTTCGCTCTCTTTCACCCTCCTTCATCTCGTTTCACTCTCTTTCACCCTCCTTCATTTCGTTTCGCTCCCTTTCACCCTCCTTTGTCTCGTTTCGCTCTCTTTCACCTTCCTTCGTCTCGTTTCGCTCTCTTTCACCTTCCTTCGTCTCGTTTCTCTCTCTTTCACGCTCCTTCATTTCGTTTTGCTCTCTTCCACCCTCCTTCTTCTCGTTTCGCTCTCTTTCACCCTCCTTCGTCTCGTTCCGCTCGCTTTCACCCTCCTTCGTCTCGTTTCGCTCTCTTTTACCCTCCTTCATCTCGTTTCGCTCTCTTTCATGCTCCTTCGTCTCGCTTCGCCCTCTTTCACCCTCCTTCGTCTCGTTTTGCTCTCTTTCACCCTTCTTTCATCTTGTTTCGCTCTGCTCCACCCGCCTTCGTCTCGTTTCGCCCTCTTTCACCCTCCTTCGTCTCGTATCGCTCTCTTTCACCCTCCTTCATCTCGTTTCGCTCTCTTTCACCCTCCTTCATCTCGTTTCGCTCCCTTTCACACTCCTTTGTCTCGTTTTGCTCTCTTTCACCTTCCTTCGTCTCGTTTCGCTCTCTTTCACCTTCCTTCGTCTCGTTTCTCTCTCTTTCACGCTCCTTCATTTCGTTTTGCTCTCTTCCACCCTCCTTCTTCTCGTTTCGCTCTCTTTCACCCTCCTTCGTCTCGTTCCGCTCGCTTTCAACCTCCTTCGTCTCGTTTCGCTCTCTTTTACCCTCCTTCATCTCGTTTCGCTCTCTTTCATGCTCCTTCGTCTCGCTTCGCCCTCTTTCACCCTCCTTCGTCTCGTTTTGCTCTCTTTCACCCTTCTTTCATCTTGTTTCGCTCTGCTCCACCCGCCTTCGTCTCGTTTCGCCCTCTTTCACCCTCCTTCGTCTCGTATCGCTCTCTTTCACCCTCCTTCATCTCGTTTCGCTCTCTTTCACCCTCCTTCATCTCGTTTCGCTCCCTTTCACACTCCTTTGTCTCGTTTTGCTCTCTTTCACCTTCCTTCGTCTCGTTTCGCTCTCTTTCACCATCCTTCGTCTCGTTTCTCTCTCTTTCACCCTCCTTCATCTCGTTTCGCTCACTTCCACCCTCCTTCATCTCGTTTCGATCTCTTTCACCCTCCTTCCTCTCGTTTCGCTCTCTTTCACCCTCCTTCATTTCGTTTCGCTCTCTTTCACCCTCCTTCTTCTCGTTTCGCTCTCTTTCACCCTCCTTCGTCTCGTTCCGCTCTCTTTTACCCTCCTTCGTCTCGTTTCGCTCTCTTTTACCCTCCTTCATCTCGTTTCGCTCTCTTTCATGCTCCTTCGTCTCGCTTCGCCCTCTTTCACCCTCCTTCGTCTCGTTTTGCTCTCTTTCACCCTTCTTTCATCTTGTTTCGCTCTGTTCCACCCGCCTTCGTCTCGTTTCGCCCTCTTTCACCCTCCATCATCTCGTTTCGCTCTCTTTCACCCTCCATCATCTCGTTTCGCTCTCTTTCACCCTCCTTCATCTCGTTTCGCTCCCTTTCACCCTCCTTTGTCTCGTTTCGCTCTCTTTCACCTTCCTTCGTCTCGTTTCACTCTCTTTCACCTTCCTTCGTCTCGTTTCTCTCTCATTCACTCTCCTTCATCTCGTTTCGCTCTCTTTCACCCTCCTTCGTCTCGTTTCGCTCTCTTTCACCCTCCTTCGTCTTGTATCGCTCTCTTCCACCGGCCTTCATTTCGTTTCGCCCTCTTTCAACCTCCTTCGTCTCGTTTCACTCTCTTTCACCCTCCTTCGACTCCTTTCGCTCTCTTTCACCCTCCTTCGTCTCGTTTCGCTCTCTTTCACCTTCCTTCGTCTCGTCTCGCTCTCTTTCACCTTCCTTCGTCTCGTTTCCCTCTCTTTCACCCTCCTTCATTTCGTTTCGCTCTCTTCCACCCTCCTTCATCTCGGTTCGCTCTCTTTCACCCTCCTTCGTCTCCTTTCGCTCTCTTTCACCCTCCTTCTTCTCGTTTCGCTCTCTTTCACCCTACTTCGTCTCGTTTCGCTCTCTTTCACACTCCTTCGTCTCGTTTTGCTCTCTTTTACCCTCCTTCATCTCGTTTTGCTCTCTTTCATGCTCCTTCGTCTCGCTTCGCCCTCTTTCACCCTCCTTCGTCTCGTTTTGCTCTCTTTCACCCTTCTTTCATCTTGATTCGCTCTGCTCCACCCGCCTTCGACTCGTTTCGCCCTCTTTCACCCTCCTTCGTCTCGTTTCGCTCTCTTTCACCCTCCTTCATCTCGTTTCGCTCTCTTTCACCCTCCTTCATCTCGTTTCGCTCCCTTTCACACTCCTTTGTCTCGTTTCGCTCTCTTTCACCTTCCTTCGTCTCGTTTCTCTCTCTTTCACGCTCCTTCATTTCGTTTTGCTCTCTTCCACCCTCCTTCTTCTCGTTTCGCTCTCTTTCACCCTCCTTCGTCTCGTTCCGCTCGCTTTCACCCTCCTTCGTCTCGTTTCGCTCTCTTTTACCCTCCTTCATCTCGTTTCGCTCTCTTTCATGCTCCTTCGTCTCGCTTCGCCCTCTTTCACCCTCCTTCGTCTCGTTTTGCTCTCTTTCACCCTTCTTTCATCTTGTTTCGCTCTGCTCCACCCGCCTTCGTCTCGTTTCGCCCTCTTTCACCCTCCTTCGTCTCGTATCGCTCTCTTTCACCCTCCTTCATCTCGTTTCGCTCTCTTTCACCCTCCTTCATCTCGTTTCGCTCCCTTTCACACTCCTTTGTCTCGTTTTGCTCTCTTTCACCTTCCTTCGTCTCGTTTCGCTCTCTTTCACCATCCTTCGTCTCGTTTCTCTCTCTTTCACCCTCCTTCATCTCGTTTCGCTCACTTCCACCCTCCTTCATCTCGTTTCGATCTCTTTCACCCTCCTTCCTCTCGTTTCGCTCTCTTTCACCCTCCTTCATTTCGTTTCGCTCTCTTTCACCCTCCTTCTTCTCGTTTCGCTCTCTTTCACCCTCCTTCGTCTCGTTCCGCTCTCTTTTACCCTCCTTCGTCTCGTTTCGCTCTCTTTTACCCTCCTTCATCTCGTTTCGCTCTCTTTCATGCTCCTTCGTCTCGCTTCGCCCTCTTTCACCCTCCTTCGTCTCGTTTTGCTCTCTTTCACCCTTCTTTCATCTTGTTTCGCTCTGTTCCACCCGCCTTCGTCTCGTTTCGCCCTCTTTCACCCTCCTTCATCTCGTTTCGCTCTCTTTCACCCTCCATCATCTCGTTTCGCTCTCTTTCACCCTCCTTCATCTCGTTTCGCTCCCTTTCACCCTCCTTTGTCTCGTTTCGCTCTCTTTCACCTTCCTTCGTCTCGTTTCACTCTCTTTCACCTTCCTTCGTCTCGTTTCTCTCTCATTCACCCTCCTTCATCTCGTTTCGCTCTCTTTCACCCTCCTTCGTCTCGTTTCGCTCTCTTTCACCCTCCTTCGTCTTGTATCGCTCTCTTCCACCGGCCTTCGTTTCGTTTCGCCCTCTTTCAACCTCCTTTGTCACGTTTCACTCTCTTTCACCCTCCTTCGACTCCTTTCGCTCTCTTTCACCCTCCTTCGTCTCGTTTCGCTCTCTTTCACCTTCCTTCGTCTCGTCTCGCTCTCTTTCACCTTCCTTCGTCTCGTTTCCCTCTCTTTCACCCTCCTTCATTTCGTTTCGCTCTCTTCCATCCTCCTTCATCTCGGTTCGCTCTCTTTCACCCTCCTTCGTCTCCTTTCGCTCTCTTTCACCCTCCTTCTTCTCGTTTCGCTCTCTTTCACCCTACTTCGTCTCGTTTCGCTCTCTTTCACACTCCTTCGTCTCGTTTTGCTCTCTTTTACCCTCCTTCATCTCGTTTTGCTCTCTTTCATGCTCCTTCGTCTCGCTTCGCCCTCTTTCACCCTCCTTCGTCTCGTTTTGCTCTCTTTCACCGTTCTTTCATCTTGTTTCGCTCTGCTCCACCCGCCTTCGTCTCGTTTCGCCCACTTTCACCCTCCTTCGTCTCGTATCGCTCTCTTTCACCCTCCTTCATCTCGTTTCGCTCCCTTTCACACTCCTTTGTCTCGTTTCGCTCTCTTTCACCTTCCTTCTTCTCGTTTCGCTCTCTTTCACCTTCCTTCGTCTCGTTTCTCTCTCTTTCACGCTCCTTCGTCTCGTTTCGCTCTCTTCCACCCTCCTTCATCTCGTTTCGCTCTCTTTCACCGTCCTTCGTCTCGTTTCACTCTCTTTCACCCTCCTTCGTCTCGTTTCGCTCTCTTTCACCCTCTACCGTCTTGTTTCGCTCTCTTTGACCCTCCTTCATCTCGTTTAGCTCTCTTGCACCCTCCTTCGTCTCGTTTCGCTCTGTGTTACACTCCTTCGGCTTGTTTTGCTCTCTTTCACCCTCCTTCGTCTCGTTTCGCTTCTTTCACCGTCCTTCGTCTTGTATCGCTCTCTTCCACCGGCCTTCGTTTCGTTTCGCCCTCTTTCAACCTCATTCGTCTCGTTTCACTCTCTTTCACCCTCCTTCGTCTCGTTTCGTTCTCTTTCACCCACCTTCGTCTCGTTCCGCTCTCTTTCACCCTCCTTCGACTCCTTTCGCTCTCTTTCACCCTCCTTCGTCTCGTTTCGCTCTCTTTCACCCTCCTTCGTCTCGTTTCGCTCTCTTTCACCTTTCTTCGTCTCGTTTCGCCCTCTTTCACCCTCCTTCGTCTCGTTTCGTTCTCTTTCACCCACCTTCGTCTCGTTCCGCTCTCTTTCACCCTCCTTCGACTCCTTTCGCTCTCTTTCACCCTCCTTCGTCTCGTTTCGCTCTCTTTCACCCTCCTTCGTCTCGTTTCGCTCTCTTTCAACTTTCTTCGTCTCGTTTCGCTCTCTTTCACCCTCCTTCGTCTCGTTTCGCTCTCTTTCACCCTCCTTCGTCTCGTTTCGCTCTCTTTCAACATCCATCGTCTTGTTTCGCTCTCTTTCACTCTCCTTCGTCTCGTTTCGCTCTCTTTCACCCTCCACCGTCTCATTTCGCTCTCTTTCACCCTCCTTCATCTCCTTTCGCTCTCTTGCACCCTCCTTCATCTCGTTTTGCTCTCTTTCACCTTTCTTCGTCTCGTTTCGCTCTCTTTCACCCTCCTTCGTCTCGTTTCACTCTCTTTCACCCTCCTTCGTCTCGTTTCGCTCTCTTTCAACATCCATCGTCTTGTTTCGCTCTCTTTCACTCTCCTTCGTCTCGTTTCGCCCTCTTTCACCCTCCACCGTCTCGTTTAGCTCTCTTTTACCCTCTTTCGTCTTGTTTCGTCCTCTTTCACCTTCCTTGTCTCGTTTCGCTCTCTTTCACCCTCCTTCATCTCGTTTCGCTCTCTTTCACCCTCCTTCATTTCGTTTCGCTCCCTTTCACCCTCCTTTGTCTCGTTTCGCTCTCTTTCACCTTCCTTCGTCTCGTTTCGCTCTCTTTCACCTTCCTTCGTCTCGTTTCTCTCTCTTTCACGCTCCTTCATTTCGTTTTGCTCTCTTCCACCCTCCTTCTTCTCGTTTCGCTCTCTTTCACCCTCCTTCGTCTCGTTTCGCTCTCTTTTACCCTCCTTCATCTCGTTTCGCTCTCTTTCATGCTCCTTCGTCTCGCTTCGCCCTCTTTCACCCTCCTTCGTCTCGTTTTGCTCTCTTTCACCCTTCTTTCATCTTGTTTCGCTCTGCTCCACCCGCCTTCATCTCGTTTCGCCCTCTTTCACCCTCCTTCGTCTCGTATCGCTCTCTTTCACCCTCCTTCATCTCGTTTCGCTCTCTTTCACCCTCCTTCATCTCGTTTCGCTCCCTTTCACACTCCTTTGTCTCGTTTTGCTCTCTTTCACCTTCCTTCGTCTCGTTTCGCTCTCTTTCACCATCCTTCGTCTCGTTTCTCTCTCTTTCACCCTCCTTCATCTCGTTTCGCTCACTTCCACCCTCCTTCATCTCGTTTCGATCTCTTTCACCCTCCTTCCTCTCGTTTCGCTCTCTTTCACCCTCCTTCATTTCGTTTCGCTCTCTTCCACCCTCCTTCATCTCGGTTCGCTCTCTTTCACCCTCCTTCCTCTCCTTTCGCTCTCTTTCACCCTCCTTCTTCTCGTTTCGCTCTCTTTCACCCTACTTCGTCTCGTTTCGCTCTCTTTCACCCTCCTTCATCTCGTTTTGCTCTCTTTCATGCTCCTTCATCTCGCTTCGCCCTCTTTCACCCTCCTTCGTCTCGTTTTGCTCTCTTTCACCCTTCTTTCATCTTGTTTAGCTCTCTTTCACCCTCCTTCATCTCGTTTCGCTCTCTTTCACCCTCCTTCATCTCGTTTCCCTCTCTTTGACCCTCCTTCATCTCGTTTCGCTCTCTTTCACCCTCCTTCGTCTCGTTTCGCTCTCTTTCACCCTCCTTCTTCTCGTTTCGCTCTCTTTCACCCTCCTTCGTCTCGTTTCGCTCTCTTTCAACCTCCTTCGTCTCGTTTCGGTCTCCTTCACCCTCCTTCGTCTCGTTCCACTCTCTTTCACCCTCCTTCGACTCCTTTCGCTCTCTTCCACCCTCCTTCGTCTCATTTCGCTCTCTTTCACCCTCCTTCATCTCCTTTCGCTCTCTTTCACCCTCCAAGTCTCGTTTCACTCTCTTTCACCCTCCTTTGTCTCGTTTCGCTCTCTTTCACCCTCCTTTGTCTCGTTTCGCTATCTTTCACCCTCCTTCCTCTCGTTTCGCTCTATTTCACCCTCCATCGTCTTGTTTCGCTCTCTTTCACCCTCCTTCATCTCGTTTCGCTCTCTTTCACCCTCCTTCATCTCGTTTCGCTCCCTTTCACACTCCTTTGTCTCGTTTTGCTCTCTTTCACCTTCCTTCGTCTCGTTTCGCTCTCTTTCACCATCCTTCGTCTCGTTTCTCTCTCTTTCACCCTCCTTCATCTCGTTTCGCTCACTTCCACCCTCCTTCATCTCGTTTCGATCTCTTTCACCCTCCTTCCTCTCGTTTCGCTCTCTTTCACCCTCCTTCATTTCGTTTCGCTCTCTTCCACCCTCCTTCATCTCGGTTCGCTCTCTTTCACCCTCCTTCCTCTCCTTTCGCTCTCTTTCACCCTCCTTCTTCTCGTTTCGCTCTCTTTCACCCTACTTCGTCTCGTTTCGCTCACTTTCACCCTCCTTCATCTCGTTTTGCTCTCTTTCATGCTCCTTCATCTCGCTTCGCCCTCTTTCACCCTCCTTCGTCTCGTTTTGCTCTCTTTCACCCTTCTTTCATCTCGTTTAGCTCTCTTTCACCCTCCTTCATCTCGTTTCGCTCTCTTTCACCCTCCTTCATCTCGTTTCCCTCTCTTTGACCCTCCTTCATCTCGTTTCGCTCTCTTTCACCCTCCTTCGTCTCGTTTCGCTCTCTTTCACCCTCCTTCTTCTCGTTTCGCTCTCTTTCACCCTCCTTCGTCTCGTTTCGCTCTCTTTCAACCTCCTTCGTCTCGTTTCGGTCTCCTTCACCCTCCTTCGTCTCGTTCCACTCTCTTTCACCCTCCTTCGACTCCTTTCGCTCTCTTCCACCCTCCTTCGTCTCATTTCGCTCTCTTTCACCCTCCTTCATCTCCTTTCGCTCTCTTTCACCCTCCAAGTCTCGTTTCACTCTCTTTCACCCTCCTTTGTCTCGTTTCGGTCTCTTTCACCCTCCTTTGTCTCGTTTCGCTATCTTTCACCCTCCTTCCTCTCGTTTCGCTCTATTTCACCCTCCATCGTCTTGTTTCGCTCTCTTTCACCCTCCTTCCTCTCGTTTCGCTCTCTTTCACCATCCATCGTCTTGTTTCGCTCTCTTTCACTCTCCTTCTTCTCGTTTCGCTCTCTTTCACCCTCCACCGTCTCGTTTCGCTCTCTTTTACACTCTTTCATCTCGTTTCACTCTCTTTGACCCTCCTTCGTCCCGTTTAGCTCTCTTTCACTCTCCATCGTCTTGTTTCGCTCTCTTTCACCCTCCTTCCTCTCGATTCGCTCTCTTTCAACATCCATCGTCTTGTTTCACTCTCTTTCACTCTCCTTCGTCTCGTTTCGCTCTCTTTCACTCTCCACCGTCTCGTTTCGCTCTCTTTTACCCTCTTTCGTCTTGTTTCGTCCTCTTTCACCTTCCTTGTCTCGTTTCGCTCTCTTTCACCCTCCTTCATCTCGTTTCGCTCTCTTTCACCCTCCTTCATCTCGTTTCGCTCTCTTTCACCCTCCTTTGTCTCGTTTCGCTCTCTTTCACCCTCCTTCTTCTCGTTTCGCTCTCTTTCACCCTCCTTCGTCTCGTTCCGCTCTCTTTTACCCTCCTTCGTCTCGTTTCGCTCTCTTTTACCCTGCTTCATCTCGTTTCGCTCTCATTCATGCTCCTTCGTCTCGCTTCGCCCTCTTTCACACTCCTTCGTCTCGTTTTGCTCTCTTTCACACTTCTTTCATCTTGTTTCGCTCTGTTCCACCCGCCTTCGTCTCGTTTCACCCTCTTTCACCCTCCATCGTCTCGTTTCGCTCTCTTTCACCCTCCATCATCTCGTTTCGCTCTCTTTCACCCTCCTTCATCTCGTTTCGCTCCCTTTCACCCTCCATCATCTCGTTTCGCTCTCTTTCACCCTCCTTCATCTCGTTTCGCTCCCTTTCACCCTCCTTTGTCTCGTTTCGCTCTCTTTCACCTTCCTTCGTCTCGTTTCACTCTCTTTCACCTTCCTTCGTCTCGTTTCTCTCTCATTCACCCTCCTTCGTCTCGTTTCGCTCTCTTTCACCCTCCTTCATCTTGTATCGCTCTCTTCCACCGGCCTTCGTTTCGTTTCGCCCTCTTTCAACCTCCTTCGTCTCGTTTCACTCTCTTTCACCCTCCTTCGACTCCTTTCGCTCTCTTTCACCCTCCTTCGTCTCGTTTCGCTCTCTTTCACCCTCCTTCGTCTCGTTTCGCTCTCTTTCACCCTCCTTCGTCTCGTTTCACTCTCTTTCACCCTCCTTCATCTCGTTTCGATCTCTTTCACCCTCCTTCCTCTCGTTTCGCTCTCTTTCACCCTCCTTCGTCTCATTTCGCTCTCTTTCACCCTTCTTCGTCTTGTTTCGGTCTCCTTCAACCTCCTTCGTCTCGTTCCACTCTCTTTCACCCTCCTTCGACTCCTTTTGCTCTCTTTCACCCTCCTTCGTCTCATTTCGCTCTCTTTCACCCTCCTTCATCTCCTTTCGCTCTCTTTCACCCTCCGAGCCTCGTTTCGCTCTCTTTCACCTTACTTCGTCTCGTTTCGCTCTCTTTCACCCTCCTTCGTCTCGTTTCGCTCTCTTTCACCCTCCTTCGTCTCGTTTCGCTCTCTTTCACCCTCCTTTGTCTCGTTTCGCTCTCTTTCACCCTCCTTCCTCTCGTTTCGCTCTCTTTCACCCACCATCGTCTTGTTTCGCTCTCTCTCACCCTCCTTCCTCTCGTTTCGCTCTCTTTCACCATCCATCGTCTTGTTTCTCTCTCTTTCACTCTCCTTCGTGTCGTTTCGCTCTCTTTTACCCTCTTTCATCTCGTTTCGCTCTCTTTGACCCTCCTTCGTCTCGTTTAGCTCTCTTTCATCCTCCTTCGTCGCGTTTCGCTCTGTTTCACACTCCTTCGTCTCGTTTCGCTCTCTTTCACCCTCCTTCAACTCCTTTCGCTCTCTTTCACCCTCCTTCGTCTCGTTTCGCTCTCTTTCACCTTTCTTCGTCTCGTTTAGCACTCTTTCACCCTCCTTCGTCTCGTTTCGCTCTCTTCCACCCTCCTTCGTCTCGTGTCGGTCTCTTTCACCCTCCTTCCTCTCGTTTCGCTCTCTTTCAACATCCATCGTTTTGTTTCGCTCTCTTTCCCTCTCCTTCGTCTCGTTTCGCTCTCTTTCACCCTCCACCGTCTCGTTTAGCTCTCTTTTAACCTCTTTCGTCTTGTTTCGTCCTCTTTCACCTTCCTTGTCTCGTTTCGCTCTCTTTCACCCTCCTTCATCTCGTTTCGCTCTCTTTCACCCTCCTTCAATGCGTTTCGCTCCCTTTCGCCCTCCTTTGTCTCTTTTCGCTCTCTTTCACCTTCCTTCGTCTCGTTTCGCTCTCTTTCACCTTCCTTCGTCTCGTTTCTCTCTCTTTCACCCTCCTTCGTTTCGTTTCGCTCTCTTCCACCCTCCTTCATCTCGGTTCGCTCTCTTTCACCCTCCTTCGTCTCCTTTCGCTCTCTTTCACCCTCCTTCGTCTCGTTCCGCTCTCTTTCACCCTCCTTCGTCTCGTTTTGCTCTCTTTTACCCTCCTTCATCTCGTTTTGCTCTCTTTCATGCTCGTTCGTCTCGCTTCGCCCTCTTTCACCCTCCTTCGTCTCGTTTTGCTCTCTTTCACCCTTCTTTCATCTTGTTTCGCTCTGCTCCACCCGCCTTCGTCTCGTTTCGCCCTCTTTCACCCTCCTTCGTCTCGTTTCGCTCTCTTTCACCCTCCTTCATCTCGTTTCGCTCTCTTTCACCCTCCTTCATCTCGTTTCGCTCCCTTTCACACTCCTTTGTCTCGTTTCGCTCTCTTTCACCTTCCTTCGTCTCGTTTCGCTCTCTTTCACCTTCCTTCGTCTCGTTTCTCTCTCTTTCACCCGCCTTCGTCTCGTTTCGCTCTCTTCCACCCTCCTTCATCTCCTTTCGCTCTCTTTCACCCTCCTACGTCTCGTTTCGCTCTCTTTCACCCTCCTTCGTCTCGTTTCGCTCTCTTTCACCCTCCTTCGTCTCGTTTCGCTCTCTTTCACTCTCCACCGTCTCGTTTCGCTCTCTTTTACCCTCTTTCGTCTTGTTTCGTCCTCTTTCACCTTCCTTGTCTCGTTTCGCTCTCTTTCACCCTCCTTCATCTCGTTTCGCTCTCTTTCACCCTCCTTCATCTCGTTTCGCTCTCTTTCACCCTCCTTTGTCTCGTTTCGCTCTCTTTCACCCTCCTTCTTCTCGTTTCGCTCTCTTTCACCCTCCTTCGTCTCGTTCCGCTCTCTTTTACCCTCCTTCGTCTCGTTTCGCTCTCTTTTACCCTGCTTCATCTCGTTTCGCTCTCATTCATGCTCCTTCGTCTCGCTTCGCCCTCTTTCACACTCCTTCGTCTCGTTTTGCTCTCTTTCACACTTCTTTCATCTTGTTTCGCTCTGTTCCACCCGCCTTCGTCTCGTTTCACCCTCTTTCACCCTCCATCGTCTCGTTTCGCTCTCTTTCACCCTCCATCATCTCGTTTCGCTCTCTTTCACCCTCCTTCATCTCGTTTCGCTCCCTTTCACCCTCCATCATCTCGTTTCGCTCTCTTTCACCCTCCTTCATCTCGTTTCGCTCCCTTTCACCCTCCTTTGTCTCGTTTCGCTCTCTTTCACCTTCCTTCGTCTCGTTTCACTCTCTTTCACCTTCCTTCGTCTCGTTTCTCTCTCATTCACCCTCCTTCGTCTCGTTTCGCTCTCTTTCACCCTCCTTCATCTTGTATCGCTCTCTTCCACCGGCCTTCGTTTCGTTTCGCCCTCTTTCAACCTCCTTCGTCTCGTTTCACTCTCTTTCACCCTCCTTCGACTCCTTTCGCTCTCTTTCACCCTCCTTCGTCTCGTTTCGCTCTCTTTCACCCTCCTTCGTCTCGTTTCGCTCTCTTTCACCCTCCTTCGTCTCGTTTCACTCTCTTTCACCCTCCTTCATCTCGTTTCGATCTCTTTCACCCTCCTTCCTCTCGTTTCGCTCTCTTTCACCCTCCTTCGTCTCATTTCGCTCTCTTTCACCCTTCTTCGTCTTGTTTCGGTCTCCTTCAACCTCCTTCGTCTCGTTCCACTCTCTTTCACCCTCCTTCGACTCCTTTTGCTCTCTTTCACCCTCCTTCGTCTCATTTCGCTCTCTTTCACCCTCCTTCATCTCCTTTCGCTCTCTTTCACCCTCCGAGCCTCGTTTCGCTCTCTTTCACCTTACTTCGTCTCGTTTCGCTCTCTTTCACCCTCCTTCGTCTCGTTTCGCTCTCTTTCACCCTCCTTCGTCTCGTTTCGCTCTCTTTCACCCTCCTTTGTCTCGTTTCGCTCTCTTTCACCCTCCTTCCTCTCGTTTCGCTCTCTTTCACCCACCATCGTCTTGTTTCGCTCTCTCTCACCCTCCTTCCTCTCGTTTCGCTCTCTTTCACCATCCATCGTCTTGTTTCTCTCTCTTTCACTCTCCTTCGTGTCGTTTCGCTCTCTTTTACCCTCTTTCATCTCGTTTCGCTCTCTTTGACCCTCCTTCGTCTCGTTTAGCTCTCTTTCATCCTCCTTCGTCGCGTTTCGCTCTGTTTCACACTCCTTCGTCTCGTTTCGCTCTCTTTCACCCTCCTTCAACTCCTTTCGCTCTCTTTCACCCTCCTTCGTCTCGTTTCGCTCTCTTTCACCTTTCTTCGTCTCGTTTAGCACTCTTTCACCCTCCTTCGTCTCGTTTCGCTCTCTTCCACCCTCCTTCGTCTCGTGTCGGTCTCTTTCACCCTCCTTCCTCTCGTTTCGCTCTCTTTCAACATCCATCGTTTTGTTTCGCTCTCTTTCCCTCTCCTTCGTCTCGTTTCGCTCTCTTTCACCCTCCACCGTCTCGTTTAGCTCTCTTTTAACCTCTTTCGTCTTGTTTCGTCCTCTTTCACCTTCCTTGTCTCGTTTCGCTCTCTTTCACCCTCCTTCATCTCGTTTCGCTCTCTTTCACCCTCCTTCAATGCGTTTCGCTCCCTTTCGCCCTCCTTTGTCTCTTTTCGCTCTCTTTCACCTTCCTTCGTCTCGTTTCGCTCTCTTTCACCTTCCTTCGTCTCGTTTCTCTCTCTTTCACCCTCCTTCGTTTCGTTTCGCTCTCTTCCACCCTCCTTCATCTCGGTTCGCTCTCTTTCACCCTCCTTCGTCTCCTTTCGCTCTCTTTCACCCTCCTTCGTCTCGTTCCGCTCTCTTTCACCCTCCTTCGTCTCGTTTTGCTCTCTTTTACCCTCCTTCATCTCGTTTTGCTCTCTTTCATGCTCGTTCGTCTCGCTTCGCCCTCTTTCACCCTCCTTCGTCTCGTTTTGCTCTCTTTCACCCTTCTTTCATCTTGTTTCGCTCTGCTCCACCCGCCTTCGTCTCGTTTCGCCCTCTTTCACCCTCCTTCGTCTCGTTTCGCTCTCTTTCACCCTCCTTCATCTCGTTTCGCTCTCTTTCACCCTCCTTCATCTCGTTTCGCTCCCTTTCACACTCCTTTGTCTCGTTTCGCTCTCTTTCACCTTCCTTCGTCTCGTTTCGCTCTCTTTCACCTTCCTTCGTCTCGTTTCTCTCTCTTTCACCCGCCTTCGTCTCGTTTCGCTCTCTTCCACCCTCCTTCATCTCCTTTCGCTCTCTTTCACCCTCCTACGTCTCGTTTCGCTCTCTTTCACCCTCCTTCGTCTCGTTTCGCTCTCTTTCACCCTCCTTCGTCTCGTTTCGCTCTCTTTCACCCTCCTTCATCTCGTTTCGCTCTCTTTCACCCTCCTTTGTCTCGTTTCGCTCTCTTTCACCCTCCTTCCTCTCGTTTCGCTCTCTTTCACCCACCATCGTCTTGTTTCGCTCTCTCTCACCCTCCTTCCTCTCGTTTCGCTCTCTTTCACCATCCATCGTCTTGTTTCTCTCTCTTTCACTCTCCTTCGTGTCGTTTCGCTCTCTTTTACCCTCTTTTATCTCGTTTCGCTCTCTTTGACCCTCCTTCGTCTCGTTTAGCTCTCTTTCATCCTCCTTCGTCGCGTTTCGCTCTGTTTCACACTCCTTCGTCTCGTTTCGCTCTCTTTCACCCTCCTTCAACTCCTTTCGCTCTCTTTCACCCTCCTTCGTCTCGTTTCGCTCTCTTTCACCTTTCTTCGTCTCGTTTAGCACTCTTTCACCCTCCTTCGTCTCGTTTCGCTCTCTTTCACCCTCCTTCGTCTCGTGTCGGTCTCTTTCACCCTCCTTCCTCTCGTTTCGCTCTCTTTCAACATCCATCGTTTTGTTTCGCTCTCTTTCCCTCTCCTTCGTCTCGTTTCGCTCTCTTTCACCCTCCACCGTCTCGTTTAGCTCTCTTTTAACCTCTTTCGTCTTGTTTCGTCCTCTTTCACCTTCCTTGTCTCGTTTCGCTCTCTTTCACCCTCCTTCATCTCGTTTCGCTCTCTTTCACCCTCCTTCAATGCGTTTCGCTCCCTTTCGCCCTTCTTTGTCTCTTTTCGCTCTCTTTCACCTTCCTTCGTCTCGTTTCGCTCTCTTTCACCTTCCTTCGTCTCGTTTCTCTCTCTTTCACCCTCCTTCGTTTCGTTTCGCTCTCTTCCACCCTCCTTCATCTCGGTTCGCTCTCTTTCACCCTCCTTCGTCTCCTTTCGCTCTCTTTCACCCTCCTTCGTCTCGTTCCGCTCTCTTTCACCCTCCTTCGTCTCGTTTTGCTCTCTTTTACCCTCCTTCATCTCGTTTTGCTCTCTTTCATGCTCGTTCGTCTCGCTTCGCCCTCTTTCACCCTCCTTCGTCTCGTTTTGCTCTCTTTCACCCTTCTTTCATCTTTTTTCGCTCTGCTCCACCCGCCTTCGTCTCGTTTCGCCCTCTTTCACCCTCCTTCGTCTCGTTTCGCTCTCTTTCACCCTCCTTCATCTCGTTTCGCTCTCTTTCACCCTCCTTCATCTCGTTTCGCTCCCTTTCACACTCCTTTGTCTCGTTTCGCTCTCTTTCACCTTCCTTCGTCTCGTTTCGCTCTCTTTCACCTTCCTTCGTCTCGTTTCTCTCTCATTCACCCTCCTTCGTCTCGTTTCGCTCTCTTTCACCCTCCTTCGTCTCGTTTCGCTCTCTTTCACCCTCCTTCATCTTGTATCGCTCTCTTCCACCGGCCTTCGTTTCGTTTCGCCCTCTTTCAACCTCCTTCGTCTCGTTTCACTCTCTTTCACCCTCCTTCGTCTCGTTTCGCTCTCTTTCACCCTCCTTCATCTCGTTTCGCTCTCTTTCACCCTCCTTCATCTCGTTTCGATCTCTTTCACCCTCCTTCCTCTCGTTTCGCTCTCTTTCACCCTCCTTCGTCTCATTTCGCTCTCTTTCACCCTTCTTCGTCTTGTTTCGGTCTCCTTCAACCTCCTTCGTCTCGTTCCACTCTCTTTCACCCTCCTTCGACTCCTTTTGCTCTCTTTCACCCTCCTTCGTCTCATTTCGCTCTCTTTCACCCTCCTTCATCTCCTTTCGCTCTCTTTCACCCTCCGAGCCTCGTTTCGCTCTCTTTCACCTTTCTTCGTCTCGTTTCGCTCACTTTCACCCTCCTTCGTCTCGTTTCGCTCTCTTTCACCCTCCTTCGTCTCGTTTCGCTCTCTTTCACCCTCCTTTGTCTCGTTTCGCTCTCTTTCACCCTCCTTCCTCTCGTTTCGCTCTCTTTCACCCACCATCGTCTTGTTTCGCTCTCTCTCACCCTCCTTCCTCTCGTTTCGCTCTCTTTCACCATCCATCGTCTTGTTTCTCTCTCTTTCACTCTCCTTCGTGTCGTTTCGCTCTCTTTTACCCTCTTTCATCTCGTTTCGCTCTCTTTGACCCTCCTTCGTCTCGTTTAGCTCTCTTTCATCCTCCTTCGTCGCGTTTCGCTCTGTTTCACACTCCTTCGTCTCGTTTCGCTCTCTTTCACCCTCCTTCAACTCCTTTCGCTCTCTTTCACCCTCCTTCGTCTCGTTTCGCTCTCTTTCACCTTTCTTCGTCTCGTTTAGCACTCTTTCACCCTCCTTCGTCTCGTTTCGCTCTCTTTCACCCTCCTTCGTCTCGTGTCGGTCTCTTTCACCCTCCTTCCTCTCGTTTCGCTCTCTTTCAACATCCATCGTTTTGTTTCGCTCTCTTTCCCTCTCCTTCGTCTCGTTTCGCTCTCTTTCACCCTCCACCGTCTCGTTTAGCTCTCTTTTAACCTCTTTCGTCTTGTTTCGTCCTCTTTCACCTTCCTTGTCTCGTTTCGCTCTCTTTCACCCTCCTTCATCTCGTTTCGCTCTCTTTCACCCTCCTTCAATGCGTTTCGCTCCCTTTCGCCCTCCTTTGTCTCTTTTCGCTCTCTTTCACCTTCCTTCGTCTCGTTTCGCTCTCTTTCACCTTCCTTCGTCTCGTTTCTCTCTCTTTCACCCTCCTTCGTTTCGTTTCGCTCTCTTCCACCCTCCTTCATCTCGGTTCGCTCTCTTTCACCCTCCTTCGTCTCCTTTCTCTCTCTTTCACCCTCCTTCGTCTCGTTCCGCTCTCTTTCACCCTCCTTCGTCTCGTTTTGCTCTCTTTTACCCTCCTTCATCTCGTTTTGCTCTCTTTCATGCTCGTTCGTCTCGCTTCGCCCTCTTTCACCCTCCTTCGTCTCGTTTTGCTCTCTTTCACCCTTCTTTCATCTTGTTTCGCTCTGCTCCACCCGCCTTCGTCTCGTTTCGCCCTCTTTCACCCTCCTTCGTCTCGTTTCGCTCTCTTTCACCCTCCTTCATCTCGTTTCGCTCTCTTTCACCCTCCTTCATCTCGTTTCGCTCCCTTTCACACTCCTTTGTCTCGTTTCGCTCTCTTTCACCTTCCTTCGTCTCGTTTCGCTCTCTTTCACCTTCCTTCGTCTCGTTTCTCTCTCTTTCACCCGCCTTCGTCTCGTTTCGCTCTCTTCCACCCTCCTTCATCTCCTTTCGCTCTCTTTCACCCTCCTACGTATCGTTTCGCTCTCTTTCACCCTCCTTCGTCTCGTTTCGCTCTCTTTCACCCTCCTTCGTCTCGTTTCGCTCTCTTTCACCCTCCTTCATCTCGTTTCGCTCTCTTTCACCCTCCTTTGTCTCGTTTCGCTCTCTTTCACCCTCCTTCCTCTCGTTTCGCTCTCTTTCACCCACCATCGTCTTGTTTCGCTCTCTCTCACCCTCCTTCCTCTCGTTTCGCTCTCTTTCACCATCCATCGTCTTGTTTCTCTCTCTTTCACTCTCCTTCGTGTCGTTTCGCTCTCTTTTACCCTCTTTTATCTCGTTTCGCTCTCTTTGACCCTCCTTCGTCTCGTTTAGCTCTCTTTCATCCTCCTTCGTCGCGTTTCGCTCTGTTTCACACTCCTTCGTCTCGTTTCGCTCTCTTTCACCCTCCTTCAACTCCTTTCGCTCTCTTTCACCCTCCTTCGTCTCGTTTCGCTCTCTTTCACCTTTCTTCGTCTCGTTTCGCTCTCTTTCACCTTCCTTCGTCTCGTTTCACTCTCTTTCACCTTCCTTCGTCTCGTTTCTCTCTCATTCACCCTCCTTCGTCTCGTTTCGCTCTCTTTCACCCTCCTTCATCTTGTATCGCTCTCTTCCACCGGCCTTCGTTTCGTTTCGCCCTCTTTCAACCTCCTTCGTCTCGTTTCACTCTTTTTCACCCTCCTTCGACTCCTTTCGCTCTCTTTCACCCTCCTTCGTCTCGTTTCGCTCTCTTTCACCCTCCTTCGTCTCGTTTCGCTCTCTTTCACCCTCCTTCGTCTCGTTTCGCTCTCTTTCACCCTCCTTCATCTCGTTTCGATCTCTTTCACCCTCCTTCCTCTCGTTTCGGTCTCTTTCACCCTCCTTCGTCTCATTTCGCTCTCTTTCACCCTTCTTCGTCTTGTTTCGGTCTCCTTCAACCTCCTTCGTCTCGTTCCACTCTCTTTCACCCTCCTTCGACTCCTTTTGCTCTCTTTCACCCTCCTTCGTCTCATTTCGCTCTCTTTCACCCTCCTTCATCTCCTTTCGCTCTCTTTCACCCTCCGAGCCTCGTTTCGCTCTCTTTCACCTTACTTCGTCTCGTTTCGCTCTCTTTCACCCTCCTTCGTCTCGTTTCGCTCTCTTTCACCCTCCTTCGTCTCGTTTCGCTCTCTTTCACCCTCCTTTGTCTCGTTTCGCTCTCTTTCACCCTCCTTCCTCTCGTTTCGCTCTCTTTCACCCACCATCGTCTTGTTTCGCTCTCTCTCACCCTCCTTCCTCTCGTTTCGCTCTCTTTCACCATCCATCGTCTTGTTTCTCTCTCTTTCACTCTCCTTCGTGTCGTTTCGCTCTCTTTTACCCTCTTTCATCTCGTTTCGCTCTCTTTGACCCTCCTTCGTCTCGTTTAGCTCTCTTTCATCCTCCTTCGTCGCGTTTCTCTCTGTTTCACACTCCTTCGTCTCGTTTCGCTCTCTTTCACCCTCCTTCAACTCCTTTCGCTCTCTTTCACCCTCCTTCGTCTCGTTTCGCTCTCTTTCACCTTTCTTCGTCTCGTTTAGCACTCTTTCACCCTCCTTCGTCTCGTTTCGCTCTCTTCCACCCTCCTTCGTCTCGTGTCGGTCTCTTTCACCCTCCTTCCTCTCGTTTCGCTCTCTTTCAACATCCATCGTTTTGTTTCGCTCTCTTTCCCTCTCCTTCGTCTCGTTTCGCTCTCTTTCACCCTCCACCGTCTCGTTTAGCTCTCTTTTAACCTCTTTCGTCTTGTTTCGTCCTCTTTCACCTTCCTTGTCTCGTTTCGCTCTCTTTCACCCTCCTTCATCTCGTTTCGCTCTCTTTCACCCTCCTTCAATGCGTTTCGCTCCCTTTCGCCCTCCTTTGTCTCTTTTCGCTCTCTTTCACCTTCCTTCGTCTCGTTTCGCTCTCTTTCACCTTCCTTCGTCTCGTTTCTCTCTCTTTCACCCTCCTTCGTTTCGTTTCGCTCTCTTCCACCCTCCTTCATCTCGGTTCGCTCTCTTTCACCCTCCTTCGTCTCCTTTCGCTCTCTTTCACCCTCCTTCGTCTCGTTCCGCTCTCTTTCACCCTCCTTCGTCTCGTTTTGCTCTCTTTTACCCTCCTTCATCTCGTTTTGCTCTCTTTCATGCTCGTTCGTCTCGCTTCGCCCTCTTTCACCCTCCTTCGTCTCGTTTTGCTCTCTTTCACCCTTCTTTCATCTTGTTTCGCTCTGCTCCACCCGCCTTCGTCTCGTTTCGCCCTCTTTCACCCTCCTTCGTCTCGTTTCGCTCTCTTTCACCCTCCTTCATCTCGTTTCGCTCTCTTTCACCCTCCTTCATCTCGTTTCGCTCCCTTTCACACTCCTTTGTCTCGTTTCGCTCTCTTTCACCTTCCTTCGTCTCGTTTCGCTCTCTTTCACCTTCCTTCGTCTCGTTTCTCTCTCTTTCACCCGCCTTCGTCTCGTTTCGCTCTCTTCCACCCTCCTTCATCTCCTTTCGCTCTCTTTCACCCTCCTACGTCTCGTTTCGCTCTCTTTCACCCTCCTTCGTCTCGTTTCGCTCTCTTTCACCCTCCTTCGTCTCGTTTCGCTCTCTTTCACCCTCCTTCATCTCGTTTCGCTCTCTTTCACCCTCCTTTGTCTCGTTTCGCTCTCTTTCACCCTCCTTCCTCTCGTTTCGCTCTCTTTCACCCACCATCGTCTTGTTTCGCTCTCTCTCACCCTCCTTCCTCTCGTTTCGCTCTCTTTCACCATCCATCGTCTTGTTTCTCTCTCTTTCACTCTCCTTCGTGTCGTTTCGCTCTCTTTTACCCTCTTTTATCTCGTTTCGCTCTCTTTGACCCTCCTTCGTCTCGTTTAGCTCTCTTTCATCCTCCTTCGTCGCGTTTCGCTCTGTTTCACACTCCTTCGTCTCGTTTCGCTCTCTTTCACCCTCCTTCAACTCCTTTCGCTCTCTTTCACCCTCCTTCGTCTCGTTTCGCTCTCTTTCACCTTTCTTCGTCTCGTTTAGCACTCTTTCACCCTCCTTCGTCTCGTTTCGCTCTCTTTCACCCTCCTTCGTCTCGTGTCGGTCTCTTTCACCCTCCTTCCTCTCGTTTCGCTCTCTTTCAACATCCATCGTTTTGTTTCGCTCTCTTTCCCTCTCCTTCGTCTCGTTTCGCTCTCTTTCACCCTCCACCGTCTCGTTTAGCTCTCTTTTAACCTCTTTCGTCTTGTTTCGTCCTCTTTCACCTTCCTTGTCTCGTTTCGCTCTCTTTCACCCTCCTTCATCTCGTTTCGCTCTCTTTCACCCTCCTTCAATGCGTTTCGCTCCCTTTCGCCCTTCTTTGTCTCTTTTCGCTCTCTTTCACCTTCCTTCGTCTCGTTTCGCTCTCTTTCACCTTCCTTCGTCTCGTTTCTCTCTCTTTCACCCTCCTTCGTTTCGTTTCGCTCTCTTCCACCCTCCTTCATCTCGGTTCGCTCTCTTTCACCCTCCTTCGTCTCCTTTCGCTCTCTTTCACCCTCCTTCGTCTCGTTCCGCTCTCTTTCACCCTCCTTCGTCTCGTTTTGCTCTCTTTTACCCTCCTTCATCTCGTTTTGCTCTCTTTCATGCTCGTTCGTCTCGCTTCGCCCTCTTTCACCCTCCTTCGTCTCGTTTTGCTCTCTTTCACCCTTCTTTCATCTTTTTTCGCTCTGCTCCACCCGCCTTCGTCTCGTTTCGCCCTCTTTCACCCTCCTTCGTCTCGTTTCGCTCTCTTTCACCCTCCTTCATCTCGTTTCGCTCTCTTTCACCCTCCTTCATCTCGTTTCGCTCCCTTTCACACTCCTTTGTCTCGTTTCGCTCTCTTTCACCTTCCTTCGTCTCGTTTCGCTCTCTTTCACCTTCCTTCGTCTCGTTTCTCTCTCATTCACCCTCCTTCGTCTCGTTTCGCTCTCTTTCACCCTCCTTCGTCTCGTTTCGCTCTCTTTCACCCTCCTTCATCTTGTATCGCTCTCTTCCACCGGCCTTCGTTTCGTTTCGCCCTCTTTCAACCTCCTTCGTCTCGTTTCACTCTCTTTCACCCTCCTTCGTCTCGTTTCGCTCTCTTTCACCCTCCTTCATCTCGTTTCGCTCTCTTTCACCCTCCTTCATCTCGTTTCGATCTCTTTCACCCTCCTTCCTCTCGTTTCGCTCTCTTTCACCCTCCTTCGTCTCATTTCGCTCTCTTTCACCCTTCTTCGTCTTGTTTCGGTCTCCTTCAACCTCCTTCGTCTCGTTCCACTCTCTTTCACCCTCCTTCGACTCCTTTTGCTCTCTTTCACCCTCCTTCGTCTCATTTCGCTCTCTTTCACCCTCCTTCATCTCCTTTCGCTCTCTTTCACCCTCCGAGCCTCGTTTCGCTCTCTTTCACCTTTCTTCGTCTCGTTTCGCTCACTTTCACCCTCCTTCGTCTCGTTTCGCTCTCTTTCACCCTCCTTCGTCTCGTTTCGCTCTCTTTCACCCTCCTTTGTCTCGTTTCGCTCTCTTTCACCCTCCTTCCTCTCGTTTCGCTCTCTTTCACCCACCATCGTCTTGTTTCGCTCTCTCTCACCCTCCTTCCTCTCGTTTCGCTCTCTTTCACCATCCATCGTCTTGTTTCTCTCTCTTTCACTCTCCTTCGTGTCGTTTCGCTCTCTTTTACCCTCTTTCATCTCGTTTCGCTCTCTTTGACCCTCCTTCGTCTCGTTTAGCTCTCTTTCATCCTCCTTCGTCGCGTTTCGCTCTGTTTCACACTCCTTCGTCTCGTTTCGCTCTCTTTCACCCTCCTTCAACTCCTTTCGCTCTCTTTCACCCTCCTTCGTCTCGTTTCGCTCTCTTTCACCTTTCTTCGTCTCGTTTAGCACTCTTTCACCCTCCTTCGTCTCGTTTCGCTCTCTTTCACCCTCCTTCGTCTCGTGTCGGTCTCTTTCACCCTCCTTCCTCTCGTTTCGCTCTCTTTCAACATCCATCGTTTTGTTTCGCTCTCTTTCCCTCTCCTTCGTCTCGTTTCGCTCTCTTTCACCCTCCACCGTCTCGTTTAGCTCTCTTTTAACCTCTTTCGTCTTGTTTCGTCCTCTTTCACCTTCCTTGTCTCGTTTCGCTCTCTTTCACCCTCCTTCATCTCGTTTCGCTCTCTTTCACCCTCCTTCAATGCGTTTCGCTCCCTTTCGCCCTCCTTTGTCTCTTTTCGCTCTCTTTCACCTTCCTTCGTCTCGTTTCGCTCTCTTTCACCTTCCTTCGTCTCGTTTCTCTCTCTTTCACCCTCCTTCGTTTCGTTTCGCTCTCTTCCACCCTCCTTCATCTCGGTTCGCTCTCTTTCACCCTCCTTCGTCTCCTTTCGCTCTCTTTCACCCTCCTTCGTCTCGTTCCGCTCTCTTTCACCCTCCTTCGTCTCGTTTTGCTCTCTTTTACCCTCCTTCATCTCGTTTTGCTCTCTTTCATGCTCGTTCGTCTCGCTTCGCCCTCTTTCACCCTCCTTCGTCTCGTTTTGCTCTCTTTCACCCTTCTTTCATCTTGTTTCGCTCTGCTCCACCCGCCTTCGTCTCGTTTCGCCCTCTTTCACCCTCCTTCGTCTCGTTTCGCTCTCTTTCACCCTCCTTCATCTCGTTTCGCTCTCTTTCACCCTCCTTCATCTCGTTTCGCTCCCTTTCACACTCCTTTGTCTCGTTTCGCTCTCTTTCACCTTCCTTCGTCTCGTTTCGCTCTCTTTCACCTTCCTTCGTCTCGTTTCTCTCTCTTTCACCCGCCTTCGTCTCGTTTCGCTCTCTTCCACCCTCCTTCATCTCCTTTCGCTCTCTTTCACCCTCCTACGTATCGTTTCGCTCTCTTTCACCCTCCTTCGTCTCGTTTCGCTCTCTTTCACCCTCCTTCGTCTCGTTTCGCTCTCTTTCACCCTCCTTCATCTCGTTTCGCTCTCTTTCACCCTCCTTTGTCTCGTTTCGCTCTCTTTCACCCTCCTTCCTCTCGTTTCGCTCTCTTTCACCCACCATCGTCTTGTTTCGCTCTCTCTCACCCTCCTTCCTCTCGTTTCGCTCTCTTTCACCATCCATCGTCTTGTTTCTCTCTCTTTCACTCTCCTTCGTGTCGTTTCGCTCTCTTTTACCCTCTTTTATCTCGTTTCGCTCTCTTTGACCCTCCTTCGTCTCGTTTAGCTCTCTTTCATCCTCCTTCGTCGCGTTTCGCTCTGTTTCACACTCCTTCGTCTCGTTTCGCTCTCTTTCACCCTCCTTCAACTCCTTTCGCTCTCTTTCACCCTCCTTCGTCTCGTTTCGCTCTCTTTCACCTTTCTTCGTCTCGTTTAGCACTCTTTCACCCTCCTTCGTCTCGTTTCGCTCTCTTTCACCCTCCTTCGTCTCGTGTCGGTCTCTTTCACCCTCCTTCCTCTCGTTTCGCTCTCTTTCAACATCCATCGTTTTGTTTCGCTCTCTTTCCCTCTTCTTCGTCTCGTTTCGCTCTCTTTCACCCTCCACCGTCTCGTTTAGCTCTCTTTTAACCTCTTTCGTCTTGTTTCGTCCTCTTTCACCTTCCTTGTCTCGTTTCGCTCTCTTTCACCCTCCTTCATCTCGTTTCGCTCTCTTTCACCCTCCTTCAATGCGTTTCGCTCCCTTTCGCCCTCCTTTGTCTCTTTTCGCTCTCTTTCACCTTCTTTCGTCTCGTTTCGCTCTCTTTCACCTTCCTTCGTCTCGTTTCTCTCTCTTTCACCCTCCTTCGTTTCGTTTCGCTCTCTTCCACCCTCCTTCATCTCGGTTCGCTCTCGTTCACCCTCCTTCGTCTCCTTTCGCTCTCTTTCACCCTCCTTCGTCTCGTTCCGCTCTCTTTCACCCTCCTTCGTCTCGTTTTGCTCTCTTTTACCCTCCTTCATCTCGTTTTGCTCTCTTTCATGCTCGTTCGTCTCGCTTCGCCCTCTTTCACCCTCCTTCGTCTCGTTTTGCTCTCTTTCACACTTCTTTCATCTTGTTTCGCTCTGCTCCACCCGCCTTCGTCTCGTTTCGCCCTCTTTCACCCTCCTTCGTCTCGTTTCGCTCTCTTTCACCCTCCTTCATCTCGTTTCGCTCTCTTTCACCCTCCTTCATCTCGTTTCGCTCCCTTTCACACTCCTTTGTCTCGTTTCGCTCTCTTTCACCTTCCTTCGTCTCGTTTCGCTCTCTTTCACCTTCCTTCGTCTCGTTTCTCTCTCTTTCACCCGCCTTCGTCTCGTTTCGCTCTCTTCCACCCTCCTTCATCTCGTTTTGCTCTCTTTCACCCTCCTACGTCTCGTTTCGCTCTCTTTCACCCTCCTTCGTCTCGTTTCGCTCTTTCACCCTCCACCGTCTTGTTTCGCTCTCTTTGACCCTCCTTCGTCTCGTTTAGCTCTCTTGCACCCTCCTTCGTCTCGTTTCGCTCTGTGTTACACTCCTTCGGCTTGTTTTGCTCTCTTTCACCCTCCCTCGTCTCGTTTCGCTCTCTTTCACCCTCCTTCGTCTTGTATCGCTCTCTTCCACCGGCCTTCGTTTCGTTTCGCCCTCTTTCAACCTCATTCGTCTCGTTTCACTCTCTTTCACCCTCCTTCGTCTCGTTTCGTTCTCTTTCACCCTCCTTCGTCTCGTTCCGCTCTCTTTCACCCTCCTTCGACTCCTTTCGCTCTCTTTCACCCTCTTTCGTCTCGTTTCGCTCTCTTTCACCCTCCTTCGTCTCATTTCGCTCTCTTTCACCCTCCTTCATCTCGTTTCGATCTCTTTCACCCTCCTTCCTCTCGTTTCGCTCTCTTTCACCCTCCTTTCTCTCGTTTCGCTCTCTTTCACCCACCATCGTCTTGTTTCGCTCTCTCTCACCCTCCTTCCTCTCGTTTCGCTCTCTTTCACCATCCATCGTCTTGTTTCTCTCTCTTTCACTCTCCTTCGTGTCGGTTCGCTCTCTTTTACCCTCTTTCATCTCGTTTCGCTCTCTTTGACCCTCCTTCGTCTCGTTTAGCTCTCTTTCATCCTCCTTCGTCGCGTTTCGCTCTGTTTCACACTCCTTCGTCTCGTTTCGCTCTCTTTCACCCTCCTTCATCTCCTTTCGCTCTCTTTCACCCTCCTTCGTCTCGTTTCGCTCTCTTTCACCTTTCTTCGTCTCGTTTAGCACTCTTTCACCCTCCTTCGTCTCGTTTCGCTCTCTTTCACCCTCCTTCGTCTCGTGTCGGTCTCTTTCACCCTCCTTCGTCTCGTTTCGCTCTCTTTCAACATCCATCGTTTTGTTTCGCTCTCTTTCCCTCTCCTTCGTCTCGTTTCGCTCTCTTTCACCCTCCACCGTCTCGTTTAGCTCTCTTTTAACCTCTTTCGTCTTGTTTCGTCCTCTTTCACCTTCCTTGTCTCGTTTCGCTCTCTTTCACCCTCCTTCATCTCGTTTCGCTCTCTTTCACCCTCCTTCAATTCGTTTCGCTCCCTTTCGCCCTCCTTTGTCTCTTTTTGCTCTCTTTCACCTTCCTTCGTCTCGTTTCGCTCTCTTTCACCTTCCTTCGTCTCGTTTCTCTCTCTTTCACCCTCCTTCGTTTCGTTTCGCTCTCTTCCACCCTCCTTCATCTCGGTTCGCTCTCTTTCACCCTCCTTCGTCTCCTTTCGCTCTCTTTCACCCTCCTTCGTCTCGTTCCGCTCTCTTTCACCCTCCTTCGTCTCATTTTGCCCTCTTTTCCCCTCCTTCATCTCGTTTTGCTCTCTTTCATGCTCGTTCGTCTCGCTTCGCCCTCTTTCACCCTCCTTCGTCTCGTTTTGCTCTCTTTCACCCTTCTTTCATCTTGTTTCGCTCTGCTCCACCCGCCTTCGTCTCGTTTCGCCCTCTTTCACCCTCCTTCGTCTCGTTTCGCTCTCTTTCACCCTCCTTCATCTCGTTTCGCTCTCTTTCACCCTCCTTATCTCGTTTCGCTCCCTTTCACACTCCTTTGTCTCGTTTCGCTCTCTTTCACCTTCCTTCGTCTCGTTTCGCTCTCTTTCACCCTCCTTCGTCTCGTTTCGCTCTCTTTCACCCTCCTTCGTCTCGTTTCGCTCTCTTTCACCCTCCTTCATCTCGTTTCGATCTCTTTCACCCTCCTTCCTCTCGTTTCGCTCTCTTTCACCCTTCTTCGTCTCATTTCGCTCTCTTTCACCCTTCTTCGTCTTGTTTCGGTCTCCTTCAACCTCCTTCGTCTCGTTCCACTCTCTTTCACCCTCCTTCGACTCCTTTTGCTCTCTTTCACCCTCCTTCGTCTCATTTCGCTCTCTTTCACCCTCCTTCATCTCCTTTCGCTCTCTTTCACCCTCCGAGCCTCGTTTCGCTCTCTTTCACCTTTCTTCGTCTCGTTTCGCTCTCTTTCACCCTCCTTCGTCTCGTTTCGCTCTCTTTCACCGTCCTTCGTCTCGTTTCGCTCTCTTTCACCCTCCTTTGTCTCGTTTGGCTCTCTTTCACCCTCCTTCCTCTCGTTTCGCTCTCTTTCACCCACCATCGTCTTGTTTCGCTCTCTCTCACCCTCCTTCCTCTCGTTTCGCTCTCTTTCACCATCCATCGTCTTGTTTCTCTCTCTTTCACTCTCCTTCGTGTCGTTTCGCTCTCTTTTACCCTCTTTCATCTCGTTTCGCTCTCTTTGACCCTCCTTCGTCTCGTTTAGCTCTCTTTCATCCTCCTTCGTCGCGTTTCGCTCTGTTTCACACTCCTTCGTCTCGTTTCGCTCTCTTTCACCCTCCTTCATCTCCTTTCGCTCTCTTTCACCCTCCTTCGTCTCGTTTCGCTCTCTTTCACCTTTCTTCGTCTCGTTTAGCACTCTTTCACCCTCCTTCGTCTCGTTTCACTCTCTTTCACCCTCCTTCGTCTCGTGTCGGTCTCTTTCACCCTCCTTCCTCTCGTTTCGCTCTCTTTCAACATCCATCGTTTTGTTTCGCTCTCTTTCCCTCTCCTTCGTCTCGTTTCGCTCTCTTTCACCCTCCACCGTCTCGTTTAGCTCTCTTTTAACCTCTTTCGTCTTGTTTCGTCCTCTTTCACCTTCCTTGTCTCGTTTCGCTCTCTTTCACCCTCCTTCATCTCGTTTCGCTCTCTTTCACCCTCCTTCAATGCGTTTCGCTCCCTTTCGCCCTCCTTTGTCTCTTTTCGCTCTCTTTCACCTTCCTTCGTCTCGTTTCGCTCTCTTTCACCTTCCTTCGTCTCGTTTCTCTCTCTTTCACCCTCCTTCGTTTCGTTTCGCTCTCTTCCACCCTCCTTCATCTCGGTTCGCTCTCTTTCACCCTCCTTCGTCTCCTTTCGCTCTCTTTCACCCTCCTTCGTCCCGTTCCGCTCTCTTTCACCCTCCTTCGTCTCGTTTTGCTCTCTTTTACCCTCCTTCATCTCGTTTTGCTCTCTTTCATGCTTGTTCGTCTCGCTTCGCCCTCTTTCACCCTCCTTCGTCTCGTTTTGCTCTCTTTCACCCTTCTTTCATCTTGTTTCGCTCTGCTCCACCCGCCTTCGTCTCGCTTCGCCCTCTTTCACCCTCCTTCGTCTCGTTTCGCTCTCTTTCACCCTCCTTCATCTCGTTTCGCTCTCTTTCACCCTCCTTCATCTCGTTTCGCTCCCTTTCACACTCCTTTGTCTCGTTTCGCTCTCTTTCACCTTCCTTCGTCTCGTTTCGCTCTCTTTCACCCTCCTTCGTCTCGTTTCGCTCTCTTTCACCCTCCTTCGTCTCGTTTCGCTCTCTTTCACACTCCTTCATCTCGTTTCGATCTCTTTCACCCTCCTTCCTCTCGTTTCGCTCTCTTTCACCCTCCTTCGTCTCATTTCGCTCTCTTTCACCCTTCTTTGTCTTGTTTCGGTCTCCTTCAACCTCCTTCGTCTCGTTCCACTCTCTTTCACCCTCCTTCGACTCCTTTTGCTCTCTTTCACCCTCCTTCGTCTCATTTCGCTCTCTTTCATCCTCCTTCATCTCCTTTCGCTCTCTTTCACCCTCCGAGCCTCGTTTCGCTCTCTTTCACCTTTCTTCGTCTCGTTTCGCTCTCTTCACCCTCCTTCGTCTCGTTTCGCTCTCTTTCACCCTCCTTCGTCTCGTTTCGCTCTCTTTCACCCTCCTTTGTCTCGTTTCGCTCTCTTTCACCCTCCTTCCTCTCGTTTCGCTCTCTTTCGCCCACCATCGTCTTGTTTCGCTCTCTCTCACCCTCCTTCCTCTCGTTTCGCTCTCTTTCACCATCCATCGTCTTGTTTCTCTCTCTTTCACTCTCCTTCGTGTCGTTTCGCTCTCTTTTACCCTCTTTCATCTCGTTTCGCTCTCTTTGACCCTCCTTCGTCTCGTTTAGCTCTCTTTCATCCTCCTTCGTCGCGTTTCGCTCTGTTTCACACTCCTTCGTCTCGTTTCGCTCTCTTTCACCCTCCTTCATCTCCTTTCGCTCTCTTTCACCCTCCTTCGTCTCGTTTCGCTCTCTTTCACCTTTCTTCGTCTCGTTTAGCACTCTTTCACCCTCCTTCGTCTCGTTTCGCTCTCTTTCACCCTCCTTCGTCTCGTGTCGGTCTCTTTCACCCTCCTTCCTCTCGTTTCGCTCTCTTTCAACATCCATCGTTTTGTTTCGCTCTCTTTCCCTCTCCTTCGTCTCGTTTCGCTCTCTTTCACCCTCCACCGTCTCGTTTAGCTCTCTTTTAACCTCTTTCGTCTTGTTTCGTCCTCTTTCACCTTCCTTGTCTCGTTTCGCTCTCTTTCACCCTCCTTCATCTCGTTTCGCTCTCTTTCACCCTCCTTCAATGCGTTTCGCTCCCTTTCGCCCTTCTTTGTCTCTTTTCGCTCTCTTTCACCTTCCTTCGTCTCGTTTCGCTCTCTTTCACCTTCCTTCGTCTCGTTTCTCTCTCTTTCACCCTCCTTCGTTTCGTTTCGCTCTCTTCCACCCTCCTTCATCTCGGTTCGCTCTCTTTCACCCTCCTTCGTCTCCTTTCGCTCTCTTTCACCCTCCTTCGTCTCGTTCCGCTCTCTTTCACCCTCCTTCGTCTCGTTTTGCTCTCTTTTACCCTCCTTCATCTCGTTTTGCTCTCTTTCATGCTCGTTCGTCTCGCTTCGCCCTCTTTCACACTCCTTCGTCTCGTTTTGCTCTCTTTCACCCTTCTTTCATCTTGTTTCGCTCTGCTCCACCCGCCTTCGTCTCGTTTCGCCCTCTTTCACCCTCCTTCGTCTCGTTTCGCTCTCTTTCACCCTCCTTCATCTCGTTTCGCTCTCTTTCACCCTCCTTCATCTCGTTTCGCTCCCTTTCACACTCCTTTGTCTCGTTTCGCTCTCTTTCACCTTCCTTCGTCTCGTTTCGCTCTCTTTCACCCTCCTTCGTCTCGTTTCGCTCTCTTTCACCCTCCTTCGTCTCGTTTCGCTCTCTTTCACCCTCCTTCGTCTCGTTTCGCTCTCTTTCACCCTCCTTCATCTCGTTTCGATCTCTTTCACCCTCCTTCCTCTCGTTTCGCTCTCTTTCACCCTCCTTCGTCTCATTTCGCTCTCTTTCACCCTTCTTCGTCTTGTTTCGGTCTCCTTCAACCTCCTTCGTCTCGTTCCACTCTCTTTCACCCTTCTTCGACTCCTTTCGCTCTCTTTCACCCTCCGAGCCTCGTTTCGCTCTCTTTCACCTTTCTTCGTCTCGTTTCGCTCTCTTTCACCCTCCTTCGTCTCGTTTCGCTCTCTTTCACCGTCCTTCGTCTCGTTTCGCTCTCTTTCACCCTCCTTTGTCTCGTTTCGCTCTCTTTCACCCTCCTTCCTCTCGTTTCGCTCTCTTTCACCCACCATCGTCTTGTTTCGCTCTCTCTCACCCTCCTTCCTCTCGTTTCGCTCTCTTTCACCATCCATCGTCTTCTTTCTCTCTCTTTCACTCTCCTTCGTGTCGTTTCGCTCTCTTTTACCCTCTTTCATCTCGTTTCGCTCTCTTTGACCCTCCTTCGTCTCGTTTAGCTCTCTTTCATCCTCCTTCGTCGCGTTTCGCTCTGTTTCACACTCCTTCGTCTCGTTTCGCTCTCTTTCACCCTCCTTCATCTCCTTTCGCTCTCTTTCACCCTCCTTCGTCTCGTTTCACTCTCTTTCACCTATCTTCGTCTCGTGTCGGTCTCTTTCACCCTCCTTCCTCTCGTTTCGCTCTCTTTCAACATCCATCGTTTTGTTTCGCTCTCTTTCCCTCTCCTTCGTCTCGTTTCGCTCTCTTTCACCCTCCACCGTCTCGTTTAGCTCTCTTTTAACCTCTTTCGTCTTGTTTCGTCCTCTTTCACCTTCCTTGTCTCGTTTCGCTCTCTTTCACCCTCCTTCATCTCGTTTCGCTCTCTTTCACCCTCCTTCAATGCGTTTCGCTCCCTTTCGCCCTTCTTTGTCTCTTTTCGCTCTCTTTCACCTTCCTTCGTCTCGTTTCGCTCTCTTTCACCTTCCTTCGTCTCGTTTCTCTCTCTTTCACCCTCCTTCGTTTCGTTTCGCTCTCTTCCACCCTCCTTCATCTCGGTTCGCTCTCTTTCACCCTCCTTCGTCTCCTTTCGCTCTCTTTCACCCTCCTTCGTCTCGTTCCGCTCTCTTTCACCCTCCTTCGTCTCGTTTTGCTCTCTTTTACCCTCCTTCATCTCGTTTTGCTCTCTTTCATGCTCGTTCGTCTCGCTTCGCCCTCTTTCACACTCCTTCGTCTCGTTTTGCTCTCTTTCACCCTTCTTTCATCTTGTTTCGCTCTGCTCCACCCGCCTTCGTCTCGTTTCGCCCTCTTTCACCCTCCTTCGTCTCGTTTCGCTCTCTTTCACCCTCCTTCATCTCGTTTCGCTCTCTTTCACCCTCCTTCATCTCGTTTCGCTCCCTTTCACACTCCTTTGTCTCGTTTCGCTCTCTTTCACCTTCCTTCGTCTCGTTTCGCTCTCTTTCACCCTCCTTCGTCTCGTTTCGCTCTCTTTCACCCTCCTTCGTCTCGTTTCGCTCTCTTTCACCCTCCTTCGTCTCGTTTCGCTCTCTTTCACCCTCCTTCATCTCGTTTCGATCTCTTTCACCCTCCTTCCTCTCGTTTCGCTCTCTTTCACCCTCCTTCGTCTCATTTCGCTCTCTTTCACCCTTCTTCGTCTTGTTTCGGTCTCCTTCAACCTCCTTCGTCTCGTTCCACTCTCTTTCACCCTTCTTCGACTCCTTTCGCTCTCTTTCACCCTCCGAGCCTCGTTTCGCTCTCTTTCACCTTTCTTCGTCTCGTTTCGCTCTCTTTCACCCTCCTTCGTCTCGTTTCGCTCTCTTTCACCGTCCTTCGTCTCGTTTCGCTCTCTTTCACCCTCCTTTGTCTCGTTTCGCTCTCTTTCACCCTCCTTCCTCTCGTTTCGCTCTCTTTCACCCACCATCGTCTTGTTTCGCTCTCTCTCACCCTCCTTCCTCTCGTTTCGCTCTCTTTCACCATCCATCGTCTTCTTTCTCTCTCTTTCACTCTCCTTCGTGTCGTTTCGCTCTCTTTTACCCTCTTTCATCTCGTTTCGCTCTCTTTGACCCTCCTTCGTCTCGTTTAGCTCTCTTTCATCCTCCTTCGTCGCGTTTCGCTCTGTTTCACACTCCTTCGTCTCGTTTCGCTCTCTTTCACCCTCCTTCATCTCCTTTCGCTCTCTTTCACCCTCCTTCGTCTCGTTTCACTCTCTTTCACCTATCTTCGTCTCGTTTAGCACTCTTTCACCCTCCTTCGTCTCGTTTCGCTCTCTTTCACCCTCCTTCGTCTCGTGTCGGTCTCTTTCACACTCCTTCCTCTCGTTTCGCTCTCTTTCAACATCCATCGTTTTGTTTCGCTCTCTTTCCCTCTCCTTCGTCTCGTTTCGCTCTCTTTCACCCTCCACCGTCTCGTTTAGCTCTCTTTTAACCTCTTTCGTCTTGTTTCGTCCTCTTTCACCTTCCTTGTCTCGTTTCGCTCTCTTTCACCCTCCTTCATCTCGTTTCGCTCTCTTTCACCCTCCTTCAATGCGTTTCGCTCCCTTTCGCCCTCCTTTGTCTCTTTTCGCTCTCTTTCACCTTCCTTCGTCTCGTTTCGCTCTCTTTCACCTTCCTTCGTCTCGTTTCTCTCTCTTTCACCCTCCTTCGTTTCGTTTTGCTCTCTTCCACCCTCCTTCATCTCGGTTCGCTCTCTTTCACCCTCCTTCGTCTCCTTTCGCTCTCTTTCACCCTCCTTCGTCCCGTTCCGCTCTCTTTCACACTCCTTCGTCTCGTTTTGCTCTCTTTTACCCTCCTTCATCTCGTTTTGCTCTCTTTCATGCTCGTTCGTCTCGCTTCGCCCTCTTTCACCCTCCTTCGTCTCGTTTTGCTCTCTTTCACCCTTCTTTCATCTTGTTTCGCTCTGCTCCACCCGCCTTCGTCTCGCTTCGCCCTCTTTCACCCTCCTTCGTCTCGTTTCGCTCTCTTTCACCCTCCTTCATCTCGTTTCGCTCTCTTTCACCCTCCTTCATCTCGTTTCGCTCCCTTTCACACTCCTTTGTCTCGTTTCGCTCTCTTTCACCTTCCTTCGTCTCGTTTCGCTCTCTTTCACCCTCCTTCGTCTCGTTTCGCTCTCTTTCACCCTCCTTCGTCTCGTTTCGCTCTCTTTCACCCTCCTTCATCTCGTTTCGATCTCTTTCACCCTCCTTCCTCTCGTTTCGCTCTCTTTCACCCTCCTTCGTCTCATTTCGCTCTCTTTCACCCTTCTTCGTCTTGTTTCGGTCTCCTTCAACCTCCTTCGTCTCGTTCCGCTCTCTTTCACCCTCCTTCGACTCCTTTTGCTCTCTTTCACCCTCCTTCGTCTCATTTCGCTCTCTTTCACCCTCCTTCATCTCCTTTCGCTCTCTTTCACCCTCCGAGCCTCGTTTCGCTCTCTTTCACCTTTCTTCGTCTCGTTTCGCTCTCTTTCACCCTCCTTCGTCTCGTTTCGCTCTCTTTCACCCTCCTTCGTCTCGTTTCGCTCTCTTTCACCCTCCTTTGTCTCGTTTCGCTCTCTTTCACCCTCCTTCCTCTCGTTTCGCTCTCTTTCACCCACCATCGTCTTGTTTCGCTCTCTCTCACCCTCCTTCCTCTCGTTTCGCTCTCTTTCACCATCCATCGTCTTGTTTCTCTCTCTTTCACTCTCCTTCGTGTCGTTTCGCTCTCTTTTACCCTCTTTCATCTCGTTTCGCTCTCTTTGACCCTCCTTCGTCTCGTTTAGCTCTCTTTCATCCTCCTTCGTCGCGTTTCGCTCTGTTTCACACTCCTTCGTCTCGTTTCGCTCTCTTTCACCCTCCTTCATCTCCTTTCGCTCTCTTTCACCCTCCTTCGTCTCGTTTCGCTCTCTTACACCTTTCTTCGTCTCGTTTAGCACTCTTTCACCCTCCTTCGTCTCGTTTCGCTCTCTTTCACCCTCCTTCATCTCGTGTCGGTCTCTTTCACCCTCCTTCCTCTCGTTTCGCTCTCTTTCAACATCCATCGTTTTGTTTCGCTCTCTTTCCCTCTCCTTCGTCTCGTTTCGCTCTCTTTCACCCTCCACCGTCTCGTTTAGCTCTCTTTTAACCTCTTTCGTCTTGTTTCGTCCTCTTTCACCTTCCTTGTCTCGTTTCGCTCTCTTTCACCCTCCTTCATCTCGTTTCGCTCTCTTTCACCCTCCTTCAATGCGTTTCGCTCCCTTTCGCCCTCCTTTGTCTCTTTCCGCTCTCTTTCACCTTGCTTCATCTCGTTTCGCTCTCTTTCACCTTCCTTCGTCTCGTTTCTCTCTCTTTCACCCTCCTTCATTTCGTTTCGCTCTCTTCCACCCTCCTTCATCTCGGTTCGCTCTCTTTCACCCTCCTTCGTCTCCTTTCGCTCTCTTTCACCCTCCTTCGTCTCGTTCCGCTCTCTTTCACCCTCCTTCGTCTCGTTTTGCTCTCTTTTACCCTCCTTCATCTCGTTTTGCTCTCTTTCATGCTCGTTCGTCTCGCTTCGCCCTCTTTCACACTCCTTCGTCTCGTTTTGCTCTCTTTCACCCTTCTTTCATCTTGTTTCGCTCTGCTCCACCCGCCTTCGTCTCGTTTCGCCCTCTTTCACCCTCCTTCGTCTCGTTTCGCTCTCTTTCACCCTCCTTCATCTCGTTTCGCTCTCCTTCACCCTCCTTCATTTCGTTTCGCTGCCTTTCACACTCCTTTGTCTCGTTTCGCTCTCTTTCACCTTCCTTCGTCTCGTTTCGCTCTCTTTCACCCTCCTTCGTCTCGTTTCGCTCTCTTTCACCCTCCTTCGTCTCGTTTCGCTCTCTTTCACCCTCCTTCATCTCGTTTCGATCTCTTTCACCCTCCTTCCTCTCGTTTCGCTCTCTTTCACCCTCCTTCGTCTCATTTCGCTCTCTTTCACCCTTCTTCGTCTTGTTTCGGTCTCCTTCAACCTCCTTCGTCTCGTTCCACTCTCTTTCACCCTTCTTCGACTCCTTTTGCTCTCTTTCACCCTCCTTCGTCTCATTTCGCTCTCTTTCACCCTCCTTCATCTCCTTTCGCTCTCTTTCACCCTCCGAGCCTCGTTTCGCTCTCTTTCACCTTTCTTCGTCTCGTTTCGCTCTCTTTCACCCTCCTTCATCTCGTTTCGCTCTCTTTCACCCTCCTTCGTCTCGTTTCGCTCTCTTTCACCCTCCTTCATCTCCTTTCGCTCTCTTTCACCCTCCCTCGTCTCGTTTCGCTCTCTTTCACCTTTCTTCGTCTCGTTTAGCACTCTTTCACCCTCCTTCGTCTCGTTTCGCTCTCTTTCACCCTCCTTCGTCTCGTGTCGGTCTCTTTCACCCTCCTTCCTCTCGTTTCGCTCTCTTTCAACATCCATCGTTTTGTTTCGCTCTCTTTCCCTCTCCTTCGTCTCGTTTCGCTCTCTTTCACCCTCCACCGTCTCGTTTAGCTCTCTTTTAACCTCTTTCGTCTTGTTTCGTCCTCTTTCACCTTCCTTGTCTCGTTTAGCTCTCTTTCACCCTCCTTCATCTCGTGTCGCTCTCTTTCACCCTCCTTCAATGCGTTTCGCTCCCTTTCGCCCTCCTTTGTCTCTTTTCGCTCTCTTTCACCTTCCTTCGTCTCGTTTCGCTCTCTTTCACCTTCCTTCGTCTCGTTTCTCTCTCTTTCACCCTCCTTCGTTTCGTTTCGCTCTCTTCCACCCTCCTTCATCTTGGTTCGCTCTCTTTCACCCTCCTTCGTCTCCTTTCGCTCTCTTTCACCCTCCTTCGTCTCGTTCCGCTCTCTTTCACCCTCCTTCGTCTCGTTTTGCTCTCTTTTACCCTCCTTCATCTCGTTTTGCTCTCTTTCATGCTCGTTCGTCTCGCTTCGCCCTCTTTCACCCTCCTTCGTCTCGTTTTGCTCTCTTTCACCCTTCTTTCATCTTGTTTCGCTCTGCTCCACCCGCCTTCGTCTCATTTCCCCTCTTTCACCCTCCTTCGTCTCGTTTCGCTCTCTTTCACCCTCCTTCATCTCGTTTCGCTCTCTTTCACCCTCCTTCATCTCGTTTCGCTCCCTTTCACACTCCTTTGTCTCGTTTCGCTCTCTTTCACCCTCCTTCGTCTCGTGTCGGTCTCTTTCACCCTCCTTCCTCTCGTTTCGCTCTCTTTCAACATCCATCGTTTTGTTTCGCTCTCTTTCCCTCTCCTTCGTCTCGTTTCGCTCTCTTTCACCCTCCACCGTCTCGTTTAGCTCTCTTTTAACCTCTTTCGTCTTGTTTCGTCCTCTTTCACCTTCCTTGTCTCGTTTAGCTCTCTTTCACCCTCCTTCATCTCGTGTCGCTCTCTTTCACCCTCCTTCAATGCGTTTCGCTCCCTTTCGCCCTCCTTTGTCTCTTTTCGCTCTCTTTCACCTTCCTTCGTCTCGTTTCGCTCTCTTTCACCTTCCTTCGTCTCGTTTCTCTCTCTTTCACCCTCCTTCGTTTCGTTTCGCTCTCTTCCACCCTCCTTCATCTTGGTTCGCTCTCTTTCACCCTCCTTCGTCTCCTTTCGCTCTCTTTCACCCTCCTTCGTCTCGTTCCGCTCTCTTTCACCCTCCTTCGTCTCGTTTTGCTCTCTTTTACCCTCCTTCATCTCGTTTTGCTCTCTTTCATGCTCGTTCGTCTCGCTTCGCCCTCTTTCACCCTCCTTCGTCTCGTTTTGCTCTCTTTCACCCTTCTTTCATCTTGTTTCGCTCTGCTCCACCCGCCTTCGTCTCATTTCCCCTCTTTCACCCTCCTTCGTCTCGTTTCGCTCTCTTTCACCCTCCTTCATCTCGTTTCGCTCTCTTTCACCCTCCTTCATCTCGTTTCGCTCCCTTTCACACTCCTTTGTCTCGTTTCGCTCTCTTTCACCTTCCTTCGTCTCGTTTCGCTCTCTTTCACCTTCCTTCGTCTCGTTTCTCTCTCTTTCACCCGCCTTCGTCTCGTTTCGCTCTCTTCCACCCTCCTTCATCTCGTTTCGCTCTCTTTCACCCTCCTACGTCTCGTTTCGCTCTCTTTCACCCTCCTTCGTCTCGTTTCGCTCTCTTTCACCCTCCACCGTCTTGTTTCGCTCTCTTTGACCCTCCTTCGTCTCGTTTAGCTCTCTTGCACCCTCCTTCGTCTCGTTTCGCTCTGTGTTATACTCCTTCGGCTTGTTTTGCTCTCTTTCACCCTCCTTCGTCTCGTTTCGCTCTCTTTCACCCTCCTTCGTCTTGTATCGCTCTCTTTCACCGGCCTTCGTTTCGTTTCGCCCTCTTTCAACCTCATTCGTCTCGTTTCACTCTCTTTCACCCTCCTTCGTCTCGTTTCGTTCTCTTTCACCCTCCTTTGTCTCGTTCCGCTCTCTTTCACCCTCCTTCGACTCCTTTCGCTCTCTTTCACCCTCCTTCCTCTCGTTTCGCTCTCTTTCACCCTCCTTCGTCTCATTTCGCTCTCTTTCACCCTCCTTCATCTCGTTTCGATCTCTTTCACCCTCCTTCCTCTCGTTTCGCTCTCTTTCACCCTCCTTCCTCTCGTTTCGCTCTCTTTCACCCACCATCGTCTTGTTTCGCTCTCTCTCACCCTCCTTCCTCTCGTTTCGCTATCTTTCACCATCCATCGTCTTGTTTCTCTCTCTTTCACTCTCCTTCGTGTCGTTTCGCTCTCTTTTACCCTCTTTCATCTCGTTTCGCTCTCTTTGACCCTCCTTCGTCTCGTTTAGCTCTCTTTCATCCTCCTTCGTCGCGTTTCGCTCTGTTTCACACTCCACCGTCTCGTTTAGCTCTCTTTTAACCTCTTTCGTCTTGTTTCGTCCTCTTTCACCTTCCTTGTCTCGTTTCGCTCTCTTTCACCCTCCTTCATCTCGTTTCGCTCTCTTTCACCCTCCTTCAATGCGTTTCGCTCCCTTTCGCCCTCCTTTGTCTCTTTTCGCTCTCTTTCACCTTCCTTCGTCTCGTTTCGCTCTCTTTCACCTTCCTTCGTCTCGTTTCTCTCTCTTTCACCCTCCTTCGTTTCGTTTCGCTCTCTTCCACCCTCCTTCATCTCGGTTCGCTCTCTTTCACCCTCCTTCGTCTCCTTTCGCTCTCTTTCACCCTCCTTCGTCTCGTTCCGCTCTCTTTCACCCTCCTTCGTCTCGTTTTGCTCTCTTTTACCCTCCTTCATCTCGTTTTGCTCTCTTTCATGCTCGTTCGTCTCGCTTCGCCCTCTTTCACACTCCTTCGTCTCGTTTTGCTCTCTTTCACCCTTCTTTCATCTTGTTTCGCTCTGCTCCACCCGCCTTCGTCTCGTTTCGCCCTCTTTCACCCTCCTTCGTCTCGTTTCGCTCTCTTTCACCCTCCTTCATCTCGTTTCGCTCTCTTTCACCCTCCTTCATCTCGTTTCGCTCCCTTTCACCCTCGTTTGTCTCGTTTCGCTCTCTTTCACCTTCCTTCGTCTCGTTTCGCTCTCCTTCACCTTCCTTCGTCTCGTTTCTCTCTCTTTCACCCTCCTTCGTCTCGTTTCGCTCTCTTCCACCCTCCTTCATCTCGTTTCACTCTCTTTCAGCCTCATTCGTCTCGTTTCGCTCTCTTTCACCCTGCTTCCTCTCGTTTCGCTCTCTTTCACCCTGCATCGTCTCGTTTTGCTCTCTTTCACCCTCCTTCGTCTCGTTTTGCTCTCTTTCACCCTTCTTTCATCTTGTTTCGCTCTGCTCCACCCGCCTTCGTCTCGTTTCGCCCTCTTTCACCCTCCTTCGTCTCGTTTCGCTCTCTTTCACCCTCCTTCATCTCGTTTCGCTCTCTTTCACCCTCCTTCATCTCGTTTCGCTCCCTTTCACACTCCTTTGTCTCGTTTCGCTCTCTTTCACCTTCCTTCGTCTCGTTTCGCTCTCTTTCACCTTCCTTCGTCTCGTTTCTCTCTCTTTCACCCGCCTTCGTCTTGTTTCGCTCTCTTCCACCCTCCTTCATCTCCTTTCGCTCTCTTTCACCCTCCTACGTCTCGTTTCGCTCTCTTTCACCCTCCTTCGTCTCGTTTCGCTCTCTTTCACCCTCCTTCGTCTCGTTTCGCTCTCTTTCACCCTCCTTCATCTCGTTTCGCTCTCTTTCACCCTCCTTTGTCTCGTTTCGCTCTCTTTCACCCTCCTTCCTCTCGTTTCGCTCTCTTTCACCCACCATCGTCTTGTTTCGCTCTCTCTCACCCTCCTTCCTCTCGTTTCGCTCTCTTTCACCATCCATCGTCTTGTTTCTCTCTCTTTCACTCTCCTTCGTGTCGTTTCGCTCTCTTTTACCCTCTTTTATCTCGTTTCGCTATCTTTGACCCTCCTTCGTCTCGTTTAGCTCTCTTTCATCCTCCTTCGTCGCGTTTCGCTCTGTTTCACACTCCTTCGTCTCGTTTCGCTCTCTTTCACCCTCCTTCAACTCCTTTCGCTCTTTTTCACCCTCCTTCGTCTCGTTTCGCTCTCTTTCACCTTTCTTCGTCTCGTTTAGCACTCTTTCACCCTCCTTCGTCTCGTTTCGCTCTCTTTCACCCTCCTTCGTCTAATGTCGGTCTCTTTCACCCTCCTTCCTCTCGTTTCGCTCTCTTTCAACATCCATCGTTTTGTTTCGCTCTCTTTCCCTCTCCTTCGTCTCGTTTCGCTCTCTTTCACCCTCCACCGTCTCGTTTAGCTCTCTTTTAACCTCTTTCGTCTTGTTTCGTCCTCTTTCACCTTCCTTGTCTCGTTTCGCTCTCTTTCACCCTCCTTCATCTCGTTTCGCTCTCTTTCACCCTCCTTCAATGCGTTTCTCTCCCTTTCGCCCTCCTTTGTCTCTTTTCGCTCTCTTTCACCTTCCTTCATCTCGTTTCGCTCCCTTTCACACTCCTTTGTCTCGTTTCGCTCTCTTTCACCTTCCTTCGTCTCGTTTCGCTCTCTTTCACCTTCCTTCGTCTCGTTTCTCTCTCTTTCACCCGCCTTCGTCTCGTTTCGCTCTCTTCCACCCTCCTTCATCTCGTTTCGCTCTCTTTCACCCTCCTACGTCTCGTTTCGCTCTCTTTCACCCTCCTTCGTCTCGTTTCGCTCTCTTTCACCCTCCACCGTCTTGTTTCGCTCTCTTTGACCCTCCTTCGTCTCGTTTAGCTCTCTTGCACCCTCCTTCGTCTCGTTTCGCTCTGTGTTATACTCCTTCGGCTTGTTTTGCTCTCTTTCACCCTCCTTCGTCTCGTTTCGCTCTCTTTCACCCTCCTTCGTCTTGTATCGCTCTCTTTCACCGGCCTTCGTTTCGTTTCGCCCTCTTTCAACCTCATTCGTCTCGTTTCACTCTCTTTCACCCTCCTTCGTCTCGTTTCGTTCTCTTTCACCCTCCTTTGTCTCGTTCCGCTCTCTTTCACCCTCCTTCGACTCCTTTCGCTCTCTTTCACCCTCCTTCGTCTCGTTTCGCTCTCTTTCACCCTCCTTCGTCTCATTTCGCTCTCTTTCACCCTCCTTCATCTCGTTTCGATCTCTTTCACCCTCCTTCCTCTCGTTTCGCTCTCTTTCACCCTCCTTCCTCTCGTTTCGCTCTCTTTCACCCACCATCATCTTGTTTCGCTCTCTCTCACCCTCCTTCGTCTCGTTTTGCTCTCTTTTACCCTCCTTCATCTCGTTTTGCTCTCTTTCATGCTCGTTCGTCTCGCTTCGCCCTCTTTCACACTCCTTCGTCTCGTTTTGCTCTCTTTCACCCTTCTTTCATCTTGTTTCGCTCTGCTCCACCCGCCTTCGTCTCGTTTCGCCCTCTTTCACCCTCCTTCGTCTCGTTTCGCTCTCTTTCACCCTCCTTCATCTCGTTTCGCTCTCTTTCACCCTCCTTCATCTCGTTTCGCTCCCTTTCACCCTCGTTTGTCTCGTTTCGCTCTCTTTCACCTTCCTTCGTCTCGTTTCGCTCTCCTTCACCTTCCTTCGTCTCGTTTCTCTCTCTTTCACCCTCCTTCGTCTCGTTTCGCTCTCTTCCACCCTCCTTCATCTCGTTTCACTCTCTTTCAGCCTCATTCGTCTCGTTTCGCTCTCTTTCACCCTGCTTCCTCTCGTTTCGCTCTCTTTCACCCTGCATCGTCTCGTTTTGCTCTCTTTCACCCTCCTTCGTCTCGTTTTGCTCTCTTTTACCCTCCTTCATCTCGTTTTGCTCTCTTTCATGCTCGTTCGTCTCGCTTCGCCCTCTTTCACCCTCCTTCGTCTCGTTTTGCTCTCTTTCACCCTTCTTTCATCTTGTTTCGCTCTGCTCCACCCGCCTTCGTCTCGTTTCGCCCTCTTTCACCCTCCTTCGTCTCGTTTCGCTCTCTTTCACCCTCCTTCATCTCGTTTCGCTCTCTTTCACTCTCCTTCATCTCGTTTCGCTCCTTTTCACACTCCTTTGTCTCGTTTCGCTCTCTTTCACCTTCCTTCGTCTCGTTTCGCTCTCTTTCACCTTCCTTCGTCTCGTTTCTCTCTATTTCACCCGCCTTCGTCTCGTTTCGCTCTCTTCCACCCTCCTTCATCTCGTTTCGCTCTCTTTCACCCTCCTACGTCTCGTTTCGCTCTCTTTCACCCTCCTTCGTCTCGTTTCGCTCTTTCACCCTCCACCGTCTTGTTTCGCTCTCTTTGACCCTCCTTCGTCTCGTTTAGCTCTCTTGCACCCTCGTTCGTCTCGTTTCGCTCTGTGTTACACTCCTTTGGCTTGTTTTGCTCTCTTTCACCCTCCCTCGTCTCGTTTCGCTCTCTTTCACCCTCCTTCGTCTTGTATCGCTCTCTTTCACCCTCCTTCATCTCGTTTCGCTCTCTTTCACCCTCCTTCGTCTCATTTCGCTCTCTTTCACCCTCCTTCATCTCGTTTCGATCTCTTTCACCCTCCTTCCTCTCGTTTCGCTCTCTTTCACCCTCCTTCCTCTCGTTTCGCTCTCTTTCACCCACCATCGTCTTGTTTCGCTCTCTCTCACCCTCCTTCCTCTCGTTTCGCTCTCTTTCACCATCCATCGTCTTGTTTCTCTCTCTTTCACTCTCCTTCGTGTCGGTTCGCTCTCTTTTACCCTCTTTCATCTCGTTTCGCTCTCTTTGACCCTCCTTCGTCTCGTTTAGCTCTCTTTCATCCTCCTTCGTCGCGTTTCGCTCTGTTTCACACTCCTTCGTCTCGTTTCGCTCTCTTTCACCCTCCTTCATCTCCTTTCGCTCTCTTTCACCCTCCTTCATCTCGTTTCGCTCTCTTTCACCTTTCTTCGTCTCGTTTAGCACTCTTTCACCCTCCTTCGTCTCGTTTCGCTCTCTTTCACCCTCCTTCGTCTCGTGTCGGTCTCTTTCACCCTCCTTCGTCTCGTTTCGCTCTCTTTCAACATCCATCGTTTTGTTTCGCTCTCTTTCCCTCTCCTTCGTCTCGTTTCGCTCTCTTTCACCCTCCACCGTCTCGTTTAGCTCTCTTTTAACCTCTTTCGTCTTGTTTCGTCCTCTTTCACCTTCCTTGTCTCGTTTCGCTCTCTTTCACCCTCCTTCATCTCGTTTCGCTCTCTTTCACCCTCCTTCAATGCGTTTCGCTCCCTTTCGCCCTCCTTTGTCTCTTTTCGCTCTCTTTCACCTTCCTTCGTCTCGTTTCGCTCTCTTTCACCTTCCTTCGTCTCGTTTCTCTCTCTTTCACCCTCCTTCGTTTCGTTTCGCTCTCTTCCACCCTCCTTCATCTCGGTTCGCTCTCTTTCACCCTCCTTCATCTCCTTTCGCTCTCTTTCACCCTCCTTCGTCCCGTTCCGCTCTCTTTCACCCTCCTTCGTCTCGTTTTGCTCTCTTTTACCCTCCTTCATCTCGTTTTGCTCTCTTTCATGCTCGTTCGTCTCGCTTCGCCCTCTTTCACCCTCCTTCGTCTCGTTTTGCTCTCTTTCACCCTTCTTTCATCTTGTTTCGCTCTGCTCCACCCGCCTTCGTCTCGCTTCGCCCTCTTTCACCCTCCTTCGTCTCGTTTCGCTCTCTTTCACCCTCCTTCATCTCGTTTCGCTCTCTTTCACCCTCCTTCATCTCGTTTCGCTCCCTTTCACACTCCTTTGTCTCGTTTCGCTCTCTTTCACCTTCCTTCGTCTCGTTTCGCTCTCTTTCACCCTCCTTCGTCTCGTTTCGCTCTCTTTCACCCTCCTTCGTCTCGTTTCGCTCTCTTTCACCCTCCTTCATCTCGTTTCGATCTCTTTCACCCTCCTTCCTCTCGTTTCGCTCTCTTTCACCCTCCTTCGTCTCATTTCGCTCTCTTTCACCCTTCTTCGTCTTGTTTCGGTCTCCTTCAACCTCCTTCGTCTCGTTCCACTCTCTTTCACCCTCCTTCGACTCCTTTTGCTCTCTTTCACCCTCCTTCGTCTCATTTCGCTCTCTTTCACCCTCCTTCATCTCCTTTCGCTCTCTTTCACCCTCCGAGCCTCGTTTCGCTCTCTTTCACCTTTCTTCGTGTCGTTTCGCTCTCTTTCACCCTCCTTCGTCTCGTTTCGCTCTCTTTCACCCTCCTTCGTCTCGTTTCGCTCTCTTTCACCCTCCTTTGTCTCGTTTCGCTCTCTTTCACCCTCCTTCCTCTCGTTTCGCTCTCTTTCACCCACCATCGTCTTGTTTCGCTCTCTCTCACCCTCCTTCCTCTCGTTTCGCTCTCTTTCACCATCCATCGTCTTGTTTCTCTCTCTTTCACTCTCCTTCGTGTCGTTTCGCTCTCTTTTACCCTCTTTCATCTCGTTTCGCTCTCTTTGACCCTCCTTCGTCTCGTTTAGCTCTCTTTCATCCTCCTTCGTCGCGTTTCGCTCTGTTTCACACTCCTTCGTCTCGTTTCGCTCTCTTTCACCCTCCTTCATCTCCTTTCGCTCTCTTTCACCCTCCTTCGTCTCGTTTCGCTCTCTTTCACCTTTCTTCGTCTCGTTTAGCACTCTTTCACCCTCCTTCGTCTCGTTTCGCTCTCTTTCACCCTCCTTCGTCTCGTGTCGCTCTCTTTCAACATCCATCGTTTTGTTTCGCTCTCTTTCCCTCTCCTTCGTCTCGTTTCGCTCTCTTTCACCCTCCACCGTCTCGTTTAGCTCTCTTTTAACCTCTTTCGTCTTGTTTCGTCCTCTTTCACCTTCCTTGTCTCGTTTCGCTCTCTTTCACCCTCCTTCATCTCGTTTCGCTCTCTTTCACCCTCCTTCAATGCGTTTCGCTCCCTTTCGCCCTCCTTTGTCTCTTTTCGCTCTCTTTCACCTTCCTTCGTCTCGTTTCGCTCTCTTTCACCTTCCTTCGTCTCGTTTCTCTCTCTTTCACCCTCCTTCGTTTCGTTTCGCTCTCTTCCACCCTCCTTCATCTCGGTTCGCTCTCTTTCACCCTCCTTCGTCTCCTTTCGCTCTCTTTCACCCTCCTTCGTCTCGTTCCGCTCTCTTTCACCCTCCTTCGTCTCGTTTTGCTCTCTTTTACCCTCCTTCATCTCGTTTTGCTCTCTTTCACCCTCGTTCGTCTCGCTTCGCCCTCTTTCACACTCCTTCGTCTCGTTTTGCTCTCTTTCACCCTTCTTTCATCTTGTTTCGCTCTGCTCCACCCGCCTTCGTCTCGTTTCGCCCTCTTTCACCCTCCTTCGTCTCGTTTCGCTCTCTTTCACCCTCCTTCATCTCGTTTCGCTCTCTTTCACCCTCCTTCATCTCGTTTCGCTCCCTTTCACCCTCGTTTGTCTCGTTTCGCTCTCTTTCACCTTCCTTCGTCTCGTTTCGCTCTCCTTCACCTTCCTTCGTCTCGTTTCTCTCTCTTTCACCCTCCTTCGTCTCGTTTCGCTCTCTTCCACCCTCCTTCATCTCGTTTCACTCTCTTTCAGCCTCATTCGTCTCGTTTCGCTCTCTTTCACCCTGCTTCCTCTCGTTTCGCTCTCTTTCACCCTGCATCGTCTCGTTTTGCTCTCTTTCACCCTCCTTCGTCTCGTTTTGCTCTCTTTTACCCTCCTTCATCTCGTTTTGCTCTCTTTCATGCTCGTTCGTCTCGCTTCGCCCTCTTTCACCCTCCTTCGTCTCGTTTTGCTCTCTTTCACCCTTCTTTCATCTTGTTTCGCTCTGCTCCACCCGCCTTCGTCTCGTTTCGCCCTCTTTCACCCTCCTTCGTCTCGTTTCGCTCTCTTTCACCCTCCTTCATCTCGTTTCGCTCTCTTTCACTCTCCTTCATCTCGTTTCGCTCCTTTTCACACTCCTTTGTCTCGTTTCGCTCTCTTTCACCTTCCTTCGTCTCGTTTCGCTCTCTTTCACCTTCCTTCGTCTCGTTTCTCTCTCTTTCACCCGCCTTCGTCTCGTTTCGCTCTCTTCCACCCTCCTTCATCTCGTTTCGCTCTCTTTCACCCTCCTACGTCTCGTTTCGCTCTCTTTCACCCTCCTTCGTCTCGTTTCGCTCTTTCACCCTCCACCGTTTTGTTTCGCTCTCTTTGACCCTCCTTCGTCTCGTTTAGCTCTCTTGCACCCTCCTTCGTCTCGTTTCGCTCTGTGTTACACTCCTTCGGCTTGTTTTGCTCTCTTTCACCCTCCCTCGTCTCGTTTCGCTCTCTTTCACCCTCCTTCGTCTTGTATCACTCTCTTTCACCCTCCTTCGTCTCGTTTCGCTCTCTTTCACCCTCCTTCGTCTCATTTCGCTCTCTTTCACCCTCCTTCATCTCGTTTCGATCTCTTTCACCCTCCTTCCTCTCGTTTCGCTCTCTTTCACCCTCCTTCCTCTCGTTTCGCTCTCTTTCACCCACCATCGTCTTGTTTCGCTCTCTCTCACCCTCCTTCCTCTCGTTTCGCTCTCTTTCACCATCCATCGTCTTGTTTCTCTCTCTTTCACTCTCCTTCGTGTCGGTTCGCTCTCTTTTACCCTCTTTCATCTCGTTTCGCTCTCTTTGACCCTCCTTCGTCTCGTTTAGCTCTCTTTCATCCTCCTTCGTCGCGTTTCGCTCTGTTTCACACTCCTTCGTCTCGTTTCGCTCTCTTTCACCCTCCTTCATCTCCTTTCGCTCTCTTTCACCCTCCTTCGTCTCGTTTCGCTCTCTTTCACCTTTCTTCGTCTCGTTTAGCACTCTTTCACCCTCCTTCGTCTCGTTTCGCTCTCTTTCACCCTCCTTCGTCTCGTGTCGGTCTCTTTCACCCTCCTTCGTCTCGTTTCGCTCTCTTTCAACATCCATCGTTTTGTTTCGCTCTCTTTCCCTCTCCTTCGTCTCGTTTCGCTCTCTTTCACCCTCCACCGTCTCGTTTAGCTCTCTTTTAACCTCTTTCGTCTTGTTTCGTCCTCTTTCACCTTCCTTGTCTCGTTTCGCTCTCTTTCACCCTCCTTCATCTCGTTTCGCTCTCTTTCACCCTCCTTCAATGCGTTTCGCTCCCTTTCGCCCTCCTTTGTCTCTTTTCGCTCTCTTTCACCTTCCTTCGTCTCGTTTCGCTCTCTTTCACCTTCCTTCGTCTCGTTTCTCTCTCTTTCACCCTCCTTCGTTTCGTTTCGCTCTCTTCCACCCTCCTTCATCTCGGTTCGCTCTCTTTCACCCTCCTTCATCTCCTTTCGCTCTCTTTCACCCTCCTTCGTCCCGTTCCGCTCTCTTTCACCCTCCTTCGTCTCGTTTTGCTCTCTTTTACCCTCCTTCATCTCGTTTTGCTCTCTTTCATGCTCGTTCGTCTCGCTTCGCCCTCTTTCACCCTCCTTCGTCTCGTTTTGCTCTCTTTCACCCTTCTTTCATCTTGTTTCGCTCTGCTCCACCCGCCTTCGTCTCGCTTCGCCCTCTTTCACCCTCCTTCGTCTCGTTTCGCTCTCTTTCACCCTCCTTCATCTCGTTTCGCTCTCTTTCACCCTCCTTCATCTCGTTTCGCTCCCTTTCACACTCCTTTGTCTAGTTTCGCTCTCTTTCACCTTCCTTCGTCTCGTTTCGCTCTCTTTCACCCTCCTTCGTCTCGTTTCGCTCTCTTTCACCCTCCTTCGTCTCGTTTCGCTCTCTTTCACCCTCCTTCATCTCGTTTCGATCTCTTTCACCCTCCTTCCTCTCGTTTCGCTCTCTTTCACCCTCCTTCGTCTCATTTCGCTCTCTTTCACCCTTCTTCGTCTTGTTTCGGTCTCCTTCAACCTCCTTCGTCTCGTTCCACTCTCTTTCACCCTCCTTCGACTCCTTTTGCTCTCTTTCACCCTCCTTCGTCTCATTTCGCTCTCTTTCACCCTCCTTCATCTCTTTTCGCTCTCTTTCACCCTCCGAGCCTCGTTTCGCTCTCTTTCACCTTTCTTCGTCTCGTTTCGCTCTCTTTCACCCTCCTTCGTCTCGTTTCGCTCTCTTTCACCCTCCTTCGTCTCGTTTCGCTCTCTTTCACCCTCCTTTGTCTCGTTTCGCTCTCTTTCACCCTCCTTCCTCTCGTTTCGCTCTCTTTCACCCACCATCGTCTTGTTTCGCTCTCTCTCACCCTCCTTCCTCTCGTTTCGCTCTCTTTCACCATCCATCGTCTTGTTTCTCTCTCTTTCACTCTCCTTCGTGTCGTTTCGCTCTCTTTTACCCTCTTTCATCTCGTTTCGCTCTCTTTGACCCTCCTTCGTCTCGTTTAGCTCTCTTTCATCCTCCTTCGTCGCGTTTCGCTCTGTTTCACACTCCTTCGTCTCGTTTCGCTCTCTTTCACCCTCCTTCATCTCCTTTCGCTCTCTTTCACCCTCCTTCGTCTCGTTTCGCTCTCTTTCACCTTTCTTCGTCTCGTTTAGCACTCTTTCACCCTCCTTCGTCTCGTTTCGCTCTCTTTCACCCTCCTTCGTCTCGTGTCGCTCTCTTTCAACATCCATCGTTTTGTTTCGCTCTCTTTCCCTCTCCTTCGTCTCGTTTCGCTCTCTTTCACCCTCCACCGTCTCGTTTAGCTCTCTTTTAACCTCTTTCGTCTTGTTTCGTCCTCTTTCACCTTCCTTGTCTCGTTTCGCTCTCTTTCACCCTCCTTCATCTCGTTTCGCTCTCTTTCACCCTCCTTCAATGCGTTTCGCTCCCTTTCGCCCTCCTTTGTCTCTTTTCGCTCTCTTTCACCTTCCTTCATCTCGTTTCGCTCTCTTTCACCTTCCTTCGTCTCGTTTCTCTCTCTTTCACCCTCCTTCGTTTCGTTTCGCTCTCTTCCACCCTCCTTCATCTCGGTTCGCTCTCTTTCACCCTCCTTCGTCTCCTTTCTCTCTCTTTCACCCTCCTTCATCTCGTTCCGCTCTCTTTCACCCTCCTTCGTCTCGTTTTGCTCTCTTTTACCCTCCTTCATCTCGTTTTGCTCTCTTTCATGCTCGTTCGTCTCGCTTCGCCCTCTTTCACACTCCTTCGTCTCGTTTTGCTCTCTTTCACCCTTCTTTCATCTTGTTTCGCTCTGCTCCACCCGCCTTCGTCTCGTTTCGCCCTCTTTCACCCTCCTTCGTCTCGTTTCGCTCTCTTTCACCCTCCTTCATCTCGTTTCGCTCTCTTTCACCCTCCTTCATCTCGTTTCGCTCCCTTTCACACTCCTTTGTCTCGTTTCGCTCTCTTTCACCTTCCTTCGTCTCGTTTCGCTCTCTTTCACCCTCCTTCGTCTCGTTTCGCTCTCTTTCACCCTCCTTCGTCTCGTTTCGCTCTCTTTCACCCTCCTTCATCTCGTTTCGATCTCTTTCACCCTCCTTCCTCTCGTTTCGCTCTCTTTCACCCTCCTTTGTCTCGTTTCGCTCACTTTCATCCTCCTTTGTCTCGTTTCGCTCTCTTTCATCCTCCTTCCTCTCATTTCGCTCTCTTTCACCCACCATCGTCTTGTTTCGCTCTCTCTCACCCTCCTTCCTCTCGTTTCGCTCTCTTTCACCATCCATCGTCTTGTTTCTCTCTCTTTCACTCTCCTTCGTGTCGTTTCGCTCTCTTTTACCCTCTTTCATCTCGTTTCGCTCTCTTTGACCCTCCTTCGTCTCGTTTAGCTCTCTTTCATCCTCCTTCGTCGCGTTTCGCTCTGTTTCACACTCCTTCGTCTCGTTTCGCTCTCTTTCACCCTCCTTCATCTCCTTTCGCTCTCTTTCACCCTCCCTCGTCTCGTTTCGCTCTCTTTCACCTTTCGTCGTCTCGTTTAGCACTCTTTCACCCTCCTTCGTCTCGTTTCGCTCTCTTTCACCCTCCTTCGTCTCGTGTCGGTCTCTTTCACCCTCCTTCCTCTCGTTTCGCTCTCTTTCAACATCCAACGTTTTGTTTCGCTCTCTTTCCCTCTCCTTCGTCTCGTTTCGCTCTCTTTCACCCTCCACCGTCTCGTTTAGCTCTCTTTTAACCTCTTTCGTCTTGTTTCGTCCTCTTTCACCTTCCTTGTCTCGTTTAGCTCTCTTTCACCCTCCTTCATCTCGTGTCGCTCTCTTTCACCCTCCTTCAATGCGTTTCGCTCCCTTTCGCCCTCCTTTGTCTCTTTTCGCTCTCTTTCACCTTCCTTCGTCTCGTTTCGCTCTCTTTCACCTTCCTTCGTCTCGTTTCTCTCTCATTCACCCTCCTTCGTTTCGTTTCGCTCTCTTCCACCCTCCTTCATCTCGGTTCGCTCTCTTTCACCCTCCTTCGTCTCCTTTCGCTCTCTTTCACCCTCCTTCGTCTCGTTCCGCTCTCTTTCACCCTCCTTCGTCTCGTTTTGCTCTCTTTTACCCTCCTTCATCTCGTTTTGCTCTCTTTCATCCTCGTTCGTCTCGCTTCGCCCTCTTTCACCCTCCTTCGTCTCGTTTTGCTCTCTTTCACCCTTCTTTCATCTTGTTTCGCTCTGCTCCACCCGCCTTCGTCTCGTTTCCCCTCTTTCACCCTCCTTCGTCTCGTTTCGCTCTCTTTCACCCTCCTTCATCTCGTTTCGCTCTCTTTCACCCTCCTTCATCTCGTTTCGCTCCCTTTCACACTCCTTTGTCTCGTTTCGCTCTCTTTCACCTTCCTTCGTCTCGTTTCGCTCTCTTTCACCTTCCTTCGTCTCGTTTCTCTCTCTTTCACCCGCCTTCGTCTCGTTTCGCTCTCTTCCACCCTCCTTCATCTCGTTTCGCTCTCTTTCACCCTCCTACGTCTCGTTTCGCTCTCTTTCACCCTCCTTCGTCTCGTTTCGCTCTCTTTCACCCTCCACCGTCTTGTTTCGCTCTCTTTGACCCTCCTTCGTCTCGTTTAGCTCTCTTGCACCCTCCTTCGTCTCGTTTCGCTCTGTGTTATACTCCTTCGGCTTGTTTTGCTCTCTTTCACCCTCCTTCGTCTCGTTTCGCTCTCTTTCACCCTCCTTCGTCTTGTATCGCTCTCTTCCACCGGCCTTCGTTTCGTTTCGCCCTCTTTCAACCTCATTCGTCTCGTTTCACTCTCTTTCACCCTCCTTCGTCTCGTTTCGTTCTCTTTCACCCTCCTTTGTCTCGTTCCGCTCTCTTTCACCCTCCTTCGACTCCTTTCGCTCTCTTTCACCCTCCTTCGTCTCGTTTCGCTCTCTTTCACCCTCCTTCGTCTCATTTCGCTCTCTTTCACCCTCCTTCATCTCGTTTCGATCTCTTTCACCCTCCTTCCTCTCGTTTCGCTCTCTTTCACCCTCCTTCCTCTCGTTTCGCTCTCTTTCACCCACCATCGTCTTGTTTCGCTCTCTCTCACCCTCCTTCCTCTCGTTTCGCTCTCTTTCACCATCCATCGTCTTGTTTCTCTCTCTTTCACTCTCCTTCGTGTCGTTTCGCTCTCTTTTACCCTCTTTCATCTCGTTTCACTCTCTTTGACCCTCCTTCGTCTCGTTTAGCTCTCTTTCATCCTCCTTCGTCGCGTTTCGCTCTGTTTCACACTCCACCGTCTCGTTTAGCTCTCTTTTAACCTCTTTCGTCTTGTTTCGTCCTCTTTCACCTTCCTTGTCTCGTTTCGCTCTCTTTCACCCTCCTTCATCTCGTTTCGCTCTCTTTCACCCTCCTTCAATGCGTTTCGCTCCCTTTCGCCCTCCTTTGTCTCTTTTCGCTCTCTTTCACCTTCCTTCGTCTCGTTTCGCTCTCTTTCACCTTCCTTCGTCTCGTTTCTCTCTCTTTCACCCTCCTTCGTTTCGTTTCGCTCTCTTCCACCCTCCTTCATCTCGGTTCGCTCTCTTTCACCCTCCTTCGTCTCCTATCGCTCTCTTTCACCCTCCTTCGTCTCGTTCCGCTCTCTTTCACCCTCCTTCGTCTCGTTTTGCTCTCTTTTACCCTCCTTCATCTCGTTTTGCTCTCTTTCATGCTCGTTCGTCTCGCTTCGCCCTCTTTCACACTCCTTTGTCTCGTTTTGCTCTCTTTCACCCTTCTTTCATCTTGTTTCGCTCTGCTCCACCCGCCTTCGTCTCGTTTCGCCCTCTTTCACCCTCCTTCGTCTCGTTTCGCTCTCTTTCACCCTCCTTCATCTCGTTTCGCTCTCTTTCACCCTCCTTCATCTCGTTTCGCTCCCTTTCACACTCCTTTGTCTCGTTTCGCTCTCTTTCACCCTCCTTCGTCTCGTTTCGCTCTCTTTCACCCTCCTTCATCTCGTTTCGATCTCTTTCACCCTCCTTCCTCTCGTTTCGCTCTCTTTCACCCTCCTTCGTCTCATTTCGCTCTCTTTCACCCTTCTTCGTCTTGTTTCGGTCTCCTTCAACCTCCTTCGTCTCGTTCCGCTCTCTTTCACCCTCCTTCGACTCCTTTTGCTCTCTTTCACCCTCCTTCGTCTCATTTCGCTCTCTTTCACCCTCCTTCATCTCCTTTCGCTCTCTTTCACCCTCCGAGCCTCGTTTCGCTCTCTTTCACCTTTCTTCGTCTCGTTTCGCTCTCTTTCACCCTCCTTCGTCTCGTTTCGCTCTCTTTCACCCTCCTTCGTCTCGTTTCGCTCTCTTTCACCCTCCTTTTTCTCGTTTCGCTCTCTTTCATCCTCCTTTGTCTCGTTTCGCTCTCTTTCATCCTCCTTCCTCTCGTTTCGCTCTCTTTCACCCACCATCGTCTTGTTTCGCTCTCTCTCACCCTCCTTCCTCTCGTTTCGCTCTCTTTCACCATCCATCGTCTTGTTTCTCTCTCTTTCACTCTCCTTCGTGTCGTTTCGCTCTCTTTTACCCTCTTTCATCTCGTTTCGCTCTCTTTGACCCTCCTTCGTCTCGTTTAGCTCTCTTTCATCCTCCTTCGTCGCGTTTCGCTCTGTTTCACACTCCTTCGTCTCGTTTCGCTCACTTTCACCCTCCTTCATCTCCTTTCGCTCTCTTTCACCCTCCCTCGTCTCGTTTCACTCTCTTTCACCTTTCTTCGTCTCGTTTAGCACTCTTTCACCCTCCTTCGTCTCGTTTCGCTCTCTTTCACCCTCCTTCGTCTCGTGTCGGTCTCTTTCACCCTCCTTCCTCTCGTTTCGCTCTCTTTCAACATCCATCGTTTTGTTTCGCTCTCTTTCCCTCTCCTTCGTCTCGTTTCGCTCTCTTTCACCCTCCACCGTCTCGTTTAGCTCTCTTTTAACCTCTTTCGTCTTGTTTCGTCCTCTTTCACCTTCCTTGTCTCGTTTAGCTCTCTTTCACCCTCCTTCATCTCGTGTCGCTCTCTTTCACCCTCCTTCAATGCGTTTCGCTCCCTTTCGCCCTCCTTTGTCTCTTTTCGCTCTCTTTCACCTTCCTTCGTCTCGTTTCGCTCTCTTTCACCTTCCTTCGTCTCGTTTCTCTCTCTTTCACCCTCCTTCGTTTCGTTTCGCTCTCTTCCACCCTCCTTCATCTCGGTTCGCTCTCTTTCACCCTCCTTCGTCTCCTTTCGCTCTCTTTCACCCTCCTTCGTCTCGTTCCGCTCTCTTTCACCCTCCTTCGTCTTGTTTTGCTCTCTTTTACACTCCTTCATCTCGTTTTGCTCTCTTTCATGCTCGTTCGTCTCGCTTCGCCCTCTTTCACCCTCCTTCGTCTCGTTTTGCTCTCTTTCACCCTTCTTTCATCTTGTTTCGCTCTGCTCCACCCGCCTTCGTCTCGTTTCGCCCTCTTTCACCCTCCTTCGTCTCGTTTCGCTCTCTTTCACCCTCCTTCATCTCGTTTCGCTCTCTTTCACCCTCCTTCATCTCGTTTCGCTCCCTTTCACACTCCTTTGTCTCGTTTCGCTCTCTTTCACCTTCCTTCGTCTCGTTTCGCTCTCTTTCACCTTCCTTCGTCTCGTTTCTCTCTCTTTCACCCGCCTTCGTCTCGTTTCGCTCTCTTCCACCCTCCTTCATCTCGTTTCGCTCTCTTTGACCCTCCTTCGTCTCGTTTAGCTCTCTTGCACCCTCCTTCGTCTCGTTTCGCTCTGTGTTATACTCCTTCGGCTTGTTTTGCTCTCTTTCACCCTCCTTCGTCTCGTTTCGCTCTCTTTCACCCTCCTTCGTCTTGTATCGCTCTCTTCCACCGGCCTTCGATTCGTTTCGCCCTCTTTCAACCTCATTCGTCTCGTTTCACTCTCTTTCACCCTCCTTCGTCTCGTTTCGTTCTCTTTCACCCTCTTTTGTCTCGTTCCGCTCTCTTTCACCCTCCTTCGACTCCTTTCGCTCTCTTTCACCCTCCTTCGTCTCGTTTCGCTCTCTTTCACCCTCCTTCGTCTCATTTCGCTCTCTTTCACCCTCCTTCATCTCGTTTCGATCTCTTTCACCCTCCTTCCTCTCGTTTCGCTCTCTTTCACCCTCCTTCCTCTCGTTTCGCTCTCTTTCACCCACCATCGTCTTGTTTCGCTCTCTCTCACCCTCCTTCCTCTCGTTTCGCTCTCTTTCACCATCCATCGTCTTGTTTCTCTCTCTTTCACTCTCCTTCGTGTCGTTTCGCTCTCTTTTACCCTCTTTCATCTCGTTTCGCTCTCTTTGACCCTCCTTCGTCTCGTTTAGCTCTCTTTCATCCTCCTTCGTCGCGTTTCGCTCTGTTTCACACTCCACCGTCTCGTTTAGCTCTCTTTTAACCTCTTTCGTCTTGTTTCGTCCTCTTTCACCTTCCTTGTCTCGTTTCGCTCTCTTTCACCCTCCTTCATCTCGTTTCGCTCTCTTTCACCCTCCTTCAATGCGTTTCGCTCCCTTTCGCCCTCCTTTGTCTCTTTTCGCTCTCTTTCACCTTCCTTCGTCTCGTTTCGCTCTCTTTCACCTTCCTTCGTCTCGTTTCTCTCTCTTTCACCCTCCTTCGTTTCGTTTCGCTCTCTTCCACCCTCCTTCATCTCGGTTCGCTCTCTTTCACCCTCCTTCGTCTCCTTTCGCTCTCTTTCACCCTCCTTCGTCTCGTTCCGCTCTCTTTCACCCTCCTTCGTCTCGTTTTGCTCTCTTTTACCCTCATTCATCTCGTTTTGCTCTCTTTCATGCTCGTTCGTCTCGCTTCGCCCTCTTTCACACTCCTTCGTCTCGTTTTGCTCTCTTTCACCCTTCTTTCATCTTGTTTCGCTCTGCTCCACCCGCCTTCGTCTCGTTTCGCCCTCTTTCACCCTCCTTCGTCTCGTTTCGCTCTCTTTCACCCTCCTTCATCTCGTTTCGCTCTCTTTCACCCTCCTACATCTCGTTTCGCTCCCTTTCACACTCCTTTGTCTCGTTTCGCTCTCTTTCACCTTCCTTCGTCTCGTTTCGCTCTCTTTCACCCTCCTTCGTCTCGTTTCGCTCTCTTTCACCCTCCTTCGTCTCGTTTCGCTCTCTTTCACCCTCCTTCATCTCGTTTCGATCTCTTTCACCCTCCTTCCTCTCGTTTCGCTCTCTTTCACCCTCCTTCGTCTCATTTCGCTCTCTTTCACCCTTCTTCGTCTTGTTTCGGTCTCCTTCAACCTCCTTCGTCTCGTTCCACTCTCTTTCACCCTCCTTCGACTCCTTTTGCTCTCTTTCACCCTCCTTCGTCTCATTTCGCTCTCTTTCACCCTCCTTCATCTCCTTTCGCTCTCTTTCACCCTCCGAGCCTCGTTTCGCTCTCTTTCACCTTTCTTCGTCTCGTTTCGCTCTCTTTCACCCTCCTTCGTCTCGTTTCGCTCTCTTTCACCCTCCTTCGTCTCGTTTCGCTCTCTTTCACCCTCCTTTTTCTCGTTTCGCTCTCTTTCATCCTCCTTTGTCTCGTTTCGCTCTCTTTCATCCTCCTTCCTCTCGTTTCGCTCTCTTTCACCCACCATCGTCTTGTTTCGCTCTCTCTCACCCTCCTTCCTCTCGTTTCGCTCTCTTTCACCATCCATCGTCTTGTTTCTCTCTCTTTCACTCTCCTTCGTGTCGTTTCGCTCTCTTTTACCCTCTTTCATCTCGTTTCGCTCTCTTTGACCCTCCTTCGTCTCGTTTAGCTCTCTTTCATCCTCCTTCGTCGCGTTTCGCTCTGTTTCACACTCCTTCGTCTCGTTTCGCTCTCTTTCACCCTCCTTCATCTCCTTTCGCTCTCTTTCACCCTCCCTCGTCTCGTTTCGCTCTCTTTCACCTTTCTTCGTCTCGTTTAGCACTCTTTCACCCTCCTTCGTCTCGTTTCGCTCTCTTTCACCCTCCTTCGTCTCGTGTCGGTCTCTTTCACCCTCCTTCCTCTCGTTTCGCTCTCTTTCAACATCCATCGTTTTGTTTCGCTCTCTTTCCCTCTCCTTCGTCTCGTTTCGCTCTCTTTCACCCTCCACCGTCTCGTTTAGCTCTCTTTTAACCTCTTTCGTCTTGTTTCGTCCTCTTTCACCTTCCTTGTCTCGTTTAGCTCTCTTTCACCCTCCTTCATCTCGTGTCGCTCTCTTTCACCCTCCTTCAATGCGTTTCGCTCCCGTTCGCCCTCCTTTGTCTCTTTTCGCTCTCTTTCACCTTCCTTCGTCTCGTTTCGCTCTCTTTCACCTTCCTTCGTCTCGTTTCTCTCTCTTTCACCCTCCTTCGTTTCGTTTCGCTCTCTTCCACCCTCCTTCATCTCGGTTCGCTCTCTTTCACCCTCCTTCGTCTCCTTTCGCTCTCTTTCACCCTCCTTCGTCTCGTTCCGCTCTCTTTCACCCTCCTTCGTCTCGTTTTGCTCTCTTTTACCCTCCTTCATCTCGTTTTGCTCTCTTTCATGCTCGTTCGTCTCGCTTCGCCCTCTTTCACCCTCCTTCGTCTCGTTTTGCTCTCTTTCACCCTTCTTTCATCTTGTTTCGCTCTGCTCCACCCGCCTTCGTCTCGTTTCGCCCTCTTTCACCCTCCTTCGTCTCGTTTCGCTCTCTTTCACCCTCCTTCATCTCGTTTCGCTCTCTTTCACCCTCCTTCATCTCGTTTCGCTCCCTTTCACACTCCTTTGTCTCGTTTCGCTCTCTTTCACCTTCCTTCGTCTCGTTTCGCTCTCTTTCACCTTCCTTCGTCTCGTTTCTCTCTCTTTCACCCGCCTTCGTCTCGTTTCGCTCTCTTCCACCCTCCTTCATCTCGTTTCGCTCTCTTTCACCCTCCTACGTCTCGTTTCGCTCTCTTTCACCCTCCTTCGTCTCGTTTCGCTCTCTTTCACCCTCCACCGTCTTGTTTCGCTCTCTTTGACCCTCCTTCGTCTCGTTTAGCTCTCTTGCACCCTCCTTCGTCTCGTTTCGCTCGGTGTTATACTCCTTCAGCTTGTTTTGCTCTCTTTCACCCTCCTTCGTCTCGTTTCGCTCTCTTTCACCCTCCTTCGTCTTGTATCGCTCTCTTCCACCGGCCTTCGTTTCGTTTCGCCCTCTTTCAACCTCATTCGTCTCGTTTCACTCTCTTTCACCCTCCTTCGCCTCGTTTCGTTCTCTTTCACCCTCCTTTGTCTCGTTCCGCTCTCTTTCACCCTCCTTCGACTCCTTTCGCTCTCTTTCACCCTCCTTCGTCTCGTTTCGCTCTCTTTCACCCTCCTTCGTCTCATTTCGCTCTCTTTCACCCTCCTTCATCTCGTTTCGATCTCTTTCACCCTCCTTCCTCTCGTTTCGCTCTCTTTCACCCTCCTTCCTCTCGTTTCGCTCTCTTTCACCCACCATCGTCTTGTTTCGCTCTCTCTCACCCTCCTTCCTCTCGTTTCGCTCTCTTTCACCATCCATCGTCTTGTTTCTCTCTCTTTCACTCTCCTTCGTGTCGTTTCGCTCTCTTTTACCCTCTTTCATCTCGTTTCGCTCTCTTTGACCCTCCTTCGTCTCGTTTAGCTCTCTTTCATCCTCCTTCGTCGCGTTTCGCTCTGTTTCACACTCCTTCGTCTCGTTTCGCTCTCTTTCACCCTCCTTCATCTCCTTTCGCTCTCTTTCACCCTCCTTCGTCTCGTTTCGCTCTCTTTCACCTTTCTTCGTCTCGTTTAGCACTCTTTCACCCTCCTTCGTCTCGTTTCGCTCTCTTTCACCCTCCTTCGTCTCGTGTCGGTCTCTTTCACCCTCCTTCCTCTCGTTTCGCTCTCTTTCAACATCCATCGTTTTGTTTCGCTCTCTTTCCCTCTCCTTCGTCTCGTTTCGCTCTCTTTCACCCTCCACCGTCTCGTTTAGCTCTCTTTTAACCTCTTTCGTCTTGTTTCGTCCTCTTTCACCTTCCTTGTCTCGTTTCGCTCTCTTTCACCCTCCTTCATCTCGTTTCGCTCTCTTTCACCCTCCTTCAATTCGTTTCGCTCCCTTTCGCCCTCCTTTGTCTCTTTTCGCTCTCTTTCACCTTCCTTCGTCTCGTTTCGCTCTCTTTCACCTTCCTTCGTCTCGTTTCTCTCTCTTTCACCCTCCTTCGTTTCGTTTCGCTCTCTTCCACCCTCCTTCATCTCGGTTCGCTCTCTTTCACCCTCCTTCGTCTCCTTTCGCTCTCTTTCACCCTCCTTCGTCTCGTTCCGCTCTCTTTCACCCTCCTTCGTCTCGTTTTGCTCTCTTTTACCCTCCTTCATCTCGTTTTGCTCTCTTTCATGCTCGTTCGTCTCGCTTCGCCCTCTTTCACCCTCCTTCGTCTCGTTTTGCTCTCTTTCACCCTTCTTTCATCTTGTTTCGCTCTGCTCCACCCGCCTTCGTCTCGTTTCGCCCTCTTTCACCCTCCTTCGTCTCTTTTCGCTCTCTTTCACCCTCCTTCATCTCGTTTCGCTCTCTTTCACCCTGCTTCATCTCGTTTCGCTCCCTTTCACACTCCTTTGTCTCGTTTCGCTCTCTTTCACCTTCCTTCGTCTCGTTTCGCTCTCTTTCACCTTCCTTCGTCTCGTTTCTCTCTCTTTCACCCGCCTTCGTCTCGTTTCGCTCTCTTCCACCCTCCTTCATCTCGTTTCGCTCTCTTTCACCCTCCTACGTCTCGTTTCGCTCTCTTTCACCCTCCTTCGTCTCGTTTCGCTCTCTTTCACCGTCCACCGTCTTGTTTCGCTCTCTTTGACCCTCCTTCGTCTCGTTTAGCTCTCTTGCACCCTCCTTCGTCTCGTTTCGTTCTGTGTTACACTCCTTCGGCTTGTTTTGCTCTCTTTCACCCTCCTTCGTCTCGTTTCGCTCTCTTTCACCCTCCTTCGTCTTGTATCGCTCTTTTCCACCGGCCTTCGTTTCGTTTCGGCCTCTTTCAACCTCATTCGTCTCGTTTCACTCTCTTTCACCCTCCTTCGTCTCGTTTCGTTCTCTTTCACCCTCCTTCGTCTCGTTCCGCTCTCTTTCACCCTCCTTCGACTCCTTTCGCTCTCTTTCACCCTCCTTCGTCTCGTTTCGCTCTCTTTCACCCTCCTTCGTCTCGTTTCGCTCTCTTTCACCCTCCTTCATCTCGTTTCGATCTCTTTCACCCTCCTTCCTCTCGTTTCGCTCTCTTTCACCCTCCTTCGTCTTGTTTCGCTCTCTTTCACCCCCCTTCGTCTTGTTTCGGTCTCCTTCACCCTCCTTTGTCTCGTTCCACTCTCTTTCACCCTCCTTCGACTCTTTTTGCTCTCTTTCACCCTCCTTCGTCTCATTTCGCTCTCTTTCACCCTCCTTCATCTCCTTTCGCTCTCTTTCACCCTCCAAGTCTCGTTCCACTCTCTTTCACCCTCCTTCGTCTCGTTTAGCTCTCTTTCATCCTCCTTCGTCGCGTTTCGCTCTGTTTCACACTCCTTCGTCTCGTTTCGCTCTCTTTCACCCTCCTTCATCTCCTTTAGCACTCTTTCACCCTCCTTCGTCTCGTTTCGCTCTCTTTCACCCTCCTTCGTCTCGTGTCGGTCTCTTTCACCCTCCTTCCTCTCGTTTCGCTCTCTTTCAACATCCATCGTTTTGTTTCGCTCTCTTTCCCTCTCCTTCGTCTCGTTTCGCTCTCTTTCACCCTCCACCGTCTCGTTTAGCTCTCTTTTAACCTCTTTCGTCTTGTTTCGTCCTCTTTCACCTTCCTTGTCTCGTTTCGCTCTCTTTCACCCTCCTTCATCTCGTATCGCTCTCTTTCACCCTCCTTCAATTCGTTTCGCTCCCTTTCGCCCTCCTTTGTCTCTTTTCGCTCTCTTTCACCTTCCTTCGTCTCGTTTCGCTCTCTTTCACCTTCCTTCGTCTCGTTTCTCTCTCTTTCACCCTCCTTCGTTTCGTTTCGCTCTCTTCCACCCTCCTTCATCTCGGTTCGCTCTCTTTCACCCTCCTTCGTCTCCTTTCGCTCTCTTTCACCCTCCTTCGTCTCGTTCCGCTCTCTTTCACCCTCCTTCGTCTCGTTTTGCTCTCTTTTACCCTCCTTCATCTCGTTTTGCTCTCTTTCATGCTCGTTCGTCTCGCTTCGCCCTCTTTCACCCTCCTTCGTCTCGTTTTGCTCTCTTTCACCCTTCTTTCATCTTGTTTCGCTCTGCTCCACCCGCCTTCGTCTCGTTTCGCCCTCTTTCACCCTCCTTCGTCTCGTTTCGCTCTCTTTCACCCTCCTTCATCTCGTTTCGCTCTCTTTCACCCTCCTTCATCTCGTTTCGCTCCCTTTCACACTCCTTTGTCTCGTTTCGCTCTCTTTCACCTTCCTTCGTCTCGTTTCGCTCTCTTTCACCTTCCTTCGTCTCGTTTCTCTCTCTTTCACCCGCCTTCGTCTCGTTTCGCTCTCTTCCACCCTCCTTCATCTCGTTTCGCTCTCTTTCACCCTCCTACGTCTCGTTTCGCTCTCTTTCACCCTCCTTCGTCTCGTTTCGCTCTCTTTCACCCTCCACCATCTTGTTTCGCTCTCTTTGACCCTCCTTCATCTCGTTTAGCTCCCTTGCACCCTCCTTCGTCTCGTTTCGCTCTGTGTTACACTCCTTAGGCTTGTTTTGCTCTCTTTCACCCTCCTTCGTCTCGTTTCGCTCTCTTTCACCCTCCTTCGTCTTGTATCGCTCTCTTCCACCGGCCTTCGTTTCGTTTCGGCCTCTTTCAACCTCATTCGTCTCGTTTCACTCTCTTTCACCCTCCTTCGTCTCGTTTCGTTCTCTTTCACCCTCCTTCGTCTCGTTCCGCTCTCTTTCACCCTCCTTCGACTCCTTTCGCTCTCTTTCACCCTCCTTCGTCTCGTTTCGCTCTCTTTCACCCTCCTTCGTCTCATTTCGCTCTCTTTCACCCTCCTTCATCTCGTTTCGATCTCTTTCACCCTCCTTCCTCTCGTTTCGCTCTCTTTCACCCTCCTTCGTCTCGTTTCGCTCTCTTTCACCCCCCTTCGTCTTGTTTCGGTCTCCTTCACCCTCCTTTGTCTCATTCCACTCTCTTTCAACCTCCTTCGACTCTTTTTGCTCTCTTTCACCCTCCTTCGTCTCATTTCGCTCTCTTTCACCCTCCTTCATCTCCTTTCGCTCTCTTTCACCCTCCAAGTCTCGTTCCACTCTCTTTCACCCTCCTTCGTCTCGTTTAGCTCTCTTTCATCCTCCTTCGTCGCGTTTCGCTCTGTTTCACACTCCTTCGTCTCGTTTCGCTCTCTTTCACCCTCCTTCATCTCCTTTCGCTCTCTTTCACCCTCCTTCGTCTCGTTTCGCTCTCTTTCACCTTTCTTCGTCTCGTTTAGCACTCTTTCACCCTCCTTCGTCTCGTTTCGCTCTCTTTCACCCTCCTTCGTCTCGTGTCGGTCTCTTTCACCCTCCTTCCTCTCGTTTCGCTCTCTTTCAACATCCATCGTTTTGTTTCGCTCTCTTTCCCTCTCCTTCGTCTCGTTTCGCTCTCTTTCACCCTCCACCGTCTCGTTTAGCTCTCTTTTAACCTCTTTCGTCTTGTTTCGTCCTCTTTCACCTTCCTTGTCTCGTTTCGCTCTCTTTCACCCTCCTTCATCTCGTTTCGCTCTCTTTCACCCTCCTTCAATTCGTTTTGCTCCCTTTCGCCCTCCTTTGTCTCTTTTCGCTCTCTTTCACCTTCCTTCGTCTCGTTTCGCTCTCTTTCACCTTCCTTCGTCTCGTTTCTCTCTCTTTCACCCTCCTTCGTTTCGTTTCGCTCTCTTCCACCCTCCTTCATCTCGGTTCGCTCTCTTTCACCCTCCTTCGTCTCCTTTCGCTCTCTTTCACCCTCCTTCGTCTCGTTCCGCTCTCTTTCACCCTCCTTCGTCTCGTTTTGCTCTCTTTTACCCTCCTTCATCTCGTTTTGCTCTCTTTCTTGCTCGTTCGTCTCGCTTCGCCCTCTTTCACCCTCCTTCGTCTCGTTTTGCTCTCTTTCACCCTTCTTTCATCTTGTTTCGCTCTGCTCCACCCGCCTTCGTCTCGTTTCGCCCTCTTTAACCCTCCTTCGTCTCGTTTCGCTCTCTTTCACCCTCCTTCATCTCGTTTCGCTCTCTTTCACCCTCCTTCATCTCGTTTCGCTCCCTTTCACACTCCTTTGTCTCGTTTCGCTCTCTTTCACCTTCCTTCGTCTCGTTTCGCTCTCTTTCACCTTCCTTCGTCTCGTTTCTCTCTCTTTCACCCGCCTTCATCTCGTTTCGCTCTCTTGCACCCTCCTTCATCTCGTTTCGCTCTCTTTCACCCTCCTACGTCTCGTTTCGCTCTCTTTCACCCTCCTTCGTCTCGTTTCGCTCTCTTTCACCCTCCACCGTCTTGTTTCGCTCTCTTTGACCCTCCTTCGTCTCGTTTAGCTCTCTTGCACCCTCCTTCGTCTCGTTTCGCTCTGTGTTACACTCCTTCGGCTTGTTTTGCTCTCTTTCACCCTCCTTCGTCTCGTTTCGCTCTCTTTCACCCTCCTTCGTCTTGTATCGCTCTCTTCCACCGGCCTTCGTTTCGTTTCGGCCTCTTTCAACCTCATTCGTCTCGTTTCACTCTCTTTCACCCTCCTTCGTCTCGTTTCATTCTCTTTCACCCTCCTTCGTCTCGTTCCGCTCTCTTTCACCCTCCTTCGACTCCTTTCGCTCTCTTTCACCCTCCTTCGTCTCGTTTCGCTCTCTTTCACCCTCCTTCGTCTCGTTTCGCTCTCTTTCACCCTCCTTCATCTCGTTTCGATCTCTTTCACCCTCCTTCCTCTCGTTTCGCTCTCTTTCACCCTCCTTCATCTCGTTTCGCTCTCTTTCACCCCCCTTCGTCTTGTTTCGGTCTCCTTCACCCTCCTTTGTCTCGTTCCACTCTCTTTCACCCTCCTTCGACTCTTTTTGCTCTCTTTCACCCTCCTTCGTCTCATTTCGCTCTCTTTCACCCTCCTTCATCTCCTTTCGCTCTCTTTCACCCTCCAAGTCTCGTTCCACTCTCTTTCACCCTCCTTCGTCTCGTTTCGCTCTCTTTCACCCTCCTTCCTCTCGTTTCGCTCTCTTTCACCCACCATCGTCTTGTTTCGCTCTCTCTCACCCTCCTTCCTCTCGTTTCGCTCTCTTTCACCATCCATCGTCTTGTTTCGCTCTCTTTCACTTCCTTCGTCTCGTTTCGCTCTCTTTCACCCTCCACCGTCTCGTTTCGTTCTCTTTTACCCTCTTTCATCTCGTTTCGCTCTCTTTGACCCTCCTTCGTCTCGTTTAGCTCTCTTTCATCCTCCTTCGTCGCGTTTCGCTCTGTTTCACACTCCTTCGTCTCGTTTTGCTCTCTTTCACCCTCCTTCATCTCCTTTCGCTCTCTTTCACCCTCCTTCGTCTCGTTTCGCTCTCTTTCACCTTTCTTCGTCTCGTTTCGCTCTCTTACACCCTCCTTCGTCTCGTTTCGCTCTCTTTCACCCTCCTTCGTCTCGTTTCGCTCTCTTTCACCCTCCTTCCTCTCGTTTCGCTCTCTTTCAACATCCATCGTTTTATTTCGCTCACTTTCCCTCTCCTCCGTCTCGTTTCGCTCTCTTTTACCCTCTTTCATCTCGTTTCGCTCTCTGTGACCCTCCTTCGTCTCGTTTAGCTCTCTTTCACCCTCCTTCATCTCGTTTCGCTCTCTTTCACCCTCCTTCATCTCGTTTCCCTCTCTTTGACCCTCCTTCATCTCGTTTCGCTCTCTTTCACCCTCCTTCATCTCGTTTCGCTCTCTTTCACCCTCCTTCGTCTCGTTTCGCTCTCTTTCACCCTCCTTCATCTCGTTTCGCTCTCTTTCACTCTCCTTCTTCTCGTTTCGCTCTCTTTCACCCTCCACCGTCTCGTTTCGCTCTCTTTTACACTCTTTCATCTCGTTTCACTCTCTTTGACCCTCCTTCGTCCCGTTTAGCTCTCTTTCACTCTCCATCGTCTTGTTTCGCTCTCTTTCACCCTCCTTCCTCTCGATTCGCTCTCTTTCAACATCCATCGTCTTGTTTCACTATCTTTCACTCTCCTTCGTCTCGTTTCGCTCTCTTTCACCCTCCACCGTCTCGTTTCGCTCTCTTTTACCCTCTTTCGTCTTGTTTCGTCCTCTTTCACCTTCCTTGTCTCGTTTCGCTCTCTTTCACCCTCCTTCATCTCGTTTCGCTCTCTTTCACCCTCCTTCATTTCGTTTCGCTCCCTTTCACCCTCCTTTGTCTCATTTCGCGCTCTTTCACCTTCCTTCGTCTCGTTTTGCTCTCTTTCACCTTCCTTCGTCTCATTTCTCTCTCTTTCACCCTCCTTCGTTTCGTTTCGCTCTCTTCCACCCTCCTTCATCTCGTTTCGCTCTCTTTCACCCTCCTTTGTCTCGTTTCGCTCTCTTTCACCCTCCTTCTTCTCGTTTCGCTCTCTTTCACCCTCCTTCGTCTCGTTCCGCTCTCTTTTACACTCCTTCGTCTCGTTTCGCTCTCTTTTACCCTCCTTCATCTCGTTTCGCTCTCTTTCATGCTCCTTTGTCTCGCTTCGCCCTCTTTCACCCTCCTTCGTCTCGTTTTGCTCTCTTTCACCCTTCTTTCATCTTGTTTCGCTCTGTTCCACCCGCCTTCGTCTCGTTTCACCCTCTTTCACCCTCCTTCGTCTCGTTTTGCTCTCTTTCACCCTCCATCATCTCGTTTCGCTCTCTTTCACCCTCCTTCATCTCGTTTCGCTCCCTTTCACCCTCCATCATCTCGTTTCGCTCTCTTTCACCCTCCTTCATCTCGTTTCGCTCCCTTTCACCCTCCTTTGTCTCGTTTCGCTCTCTTTCACCCTCCTTCGTCTCATTTCACTCTCTTTCACCTTCCTTCGTCTCGTTTCTCTCTCATTCAACCTCCTTCGTCTCGTTTTGCTCTCTTTCACCCTCCTTCATCTCCTTTCGCTCTCTTTCACCCTCCTTCGTCTCGTTTCGCTCTCTTTCACCTTTCTTCGTCTCGTTTCGCTCTCTTACACCCTCCTTCGTCTCGTTTCGCTCTCTTTCACCCTCCTTCGTCTCGTTTCGCTCTCTTTCACCCTCCTTCCTCTCGTTTCGCTCTCTTTCAACATCCATCGTTTTATTTCGCTCTCTTTCCCTCTCCTCCGTCTCGTTTCGCTCTCTTTTACCCTCTTTCATCTCGTTTCGCTCTCTGTGACCCTCCTTCGTCTCGTTTAGCTCTCTTTCACCCTCCTTCATCTCGTTTCGCTCTCTGTCACCCTCCTTCATCTCGTTTCCCTCTCTTTGACCCTCCTTCATCTCGTTTCGCTCTCTTTCACCCTCCTTCGTCTCGTTTCGCTCTCTTTCACCCTCCTTCTTCTCGTTTCGCTCTCTTTCACCCTCCTTCGTCTCGTTTCGCTCTCTTTCAACCTCCTTCGTCTCGTTTCGGTCTCCTTCACCCTCCTTCGTCCCGTTCCACTCTCTTTCACCCTCCTTCGACTCCTTTCGCTCTCTTCCACCGTCCTTCGTCTCATTTCGCTCTCTTTCACCCTCCTTCATCTCCTTTCGCTCTCTTTCACCCTCCAAGTCTCGTTTCACTCTCTTTCACCTTTCTTCGTCTCGTTTGGCTCTCTTTCACCCTCCATCGTCTCGTTTCGCTCTCTTTCACCCTCCTTCATCTCGTTTCGCTCTCTTTCACTCTCCTTCTTCTCGTTTCGCTCTCTTTCACCCTCCACCGTCTCGTTTCGCTCTCTTTTACACTCTTTCATCTCGTTTCACTCTCTTTGACCCTCCTTCGTCCCGTTTAGCTCTCTTTCACTCTCCATCGTCTTGTTTCGCTCTCTTTCACCCTCCTTCCTCTCGATTCGCTCTCTTTCAACATCCATCGTCTTGTTTCACTCTCTTTCACTCTCTTTCGTCTCGTTTCGCTCTCTTTAACCCTCCACCGTCTCGTTTCGCTCTCTTTTACCCTCTTTCGTCTTGTTTCCTCCTCTTTCACCTTCCTTGTCTCGTTTCGCTCTCTTTCACCCTCCTTCATCTCGTTTTGCTCTCTTTCACCCTCCTTCATTTCGTTTCGCTCCCTTTCACCCTCCTTTGTCTCATTTCGCTCTCTTTCACCTTCCTTCGTCTCGTTTTGCTCTCTTTCACCTTCCTTCGTCTCATTTCTCTCTCTTTCACCCTCCTTCGTTTCGTTTCGCTCTCTTCCACCCTCCTTCATCTCGTTTCGCTCTCTTTCACCCTCCTTTGTCTCGTTTCACTCACTTTCACCCTCCTTCTTCTCGTTTCGCTCTCTTTCACCCTCCTTCGTCTCGTTCCGCTCTCTTTTACACTCCTTCGTCTCGTTTCGCTCTCTTTTACCCTCCTTCATCTCGTTTCGCTCTCTTTCATGCTCCTTTGTCTCGCTTCGCCCTCTTTCACCCTCCTTCGTCTCGTTTTGCTCTCTTTCACCCTTCTTTCATCTTGTTTCGCTCTGTTCCACCCGCCTTCGTCTCGTTTCACCCTCTTTCACCCTCCTTCGTCTCGTTTCGCTCTCTTTCACCCTCCATCATCTCGTTTCGCTCTCTTTCACCCTCCTTCATCTCGTTTCGCTCCCTTTCACCCTCCATCATCTCGTTTCGCTCTCTTTCACCCTCCTTCATCTTGTTTCGCTCCCTTTCACCCTCCTTTGTCTCGTTTCACTCTCTTTCACCTTCCTTCGTCTCGTTTCACTCTCTTTCACCTTCCTTCGTCTCGTTTCTCTCTCATTCAACCTCCTTCGTCTCGTTTCGCTCTCTTTCACCCTCCTTCGTCTCGTTTCGCTCTCTTTCACCCTCCTTCGTCTTGTGTCGCTCTCTTCCACCGGCCTTCGTTTTGTTTCGCCCTCTTTCAACCTCCTTCGTCTCGTTTCACTCTCTTTCACCCTCCTTCGACTCCTTTCGCTCTCTTTCACCCTCCTTCTTCTCGTTTCGCTCTCTTTCACCCTCCTTCGTCTCGTTTCGCTCTCTTTCAACCTCCTTCGTCTCGTTTCGGTCTCCTTCACCCTCCTTCGTCTCGTTCCACTCTCTTTCACCCTCCTTCGACTCCTTTCGCTCTCTTCCACCGTCCTTCGTCTCATTTCGCTCTCTTTCACCCTCCTTCATCTCCTTTCGCTCTCTTTCACCCTCCAAGTCTCGTTTCACTCTCTTTCACCTTTCTTCGTCTCGTTTGGCTCTCTTTCACCCTCCTTCGTCTCGTTTCGCTCTCTTTCACCCTCCTTCGTCTCGTTTCGCTCTCTTTCACTCTCCTTCTTCTCGTTTCGCTCTCTTTCACCCTCCACCGTCTCGTTTCGCTCTCTTTTACACTCTTTCATCTCGTTTCACTCTCTTTGACCCTCCTTCGTCCCGTTTAGCTCTCTTTCACTCTCCATCGTCTTGTTTCGCTCTCTTTCACCCTCCTTCCTCTCGATTCGCTCTCTTTCAACATCCATCGTCTTGTTTCACTCTCTTTCACTCTCTTTCGTCTCGTGTCGCTCTCTTTCACCCTCCACCGTCTCGTTTCGCTCTCTTTTACCCTCTTTCGTCTTGTTTCGTCCTCTTTCACCTTCCTTGTCTCGTTTCGCTCTCTTTCACCCTCCTTCATCTCGTTTCGCTCTCTTTCACCCTCCTTCATTTCGTTTCGCTCCCTTTCACCCTCCTTTGTCTCATTTCGCTCTCTTTCACCTTCCTTCGTCTCGTTTTGCTCTCTTTCACCTTCCTTCGTCTCATTTCTCTCTCTTTCACCCTCCTTCGTTTCGTTTCGCTCTCTTCCACCCTCCTTCATCTCGTTTCGCTCTCTTTCACCCTCCTTTGTCTCGTTTCACTCACTTTCACCCTCCTTCTTCTCGTTTCGCTCTCTTTCACCCTCCTTCGTCTCGTTCCGCTCTCTTTTACACTCCTTCGTCTCGTTTCGCTCTCTTTTACCCTCCTTCATCTCGTTTCGCTCTCTTTCATGCTCCTTTGTCTCGCTTCGCCCTCTTTCACCCTCCTTCGTCTCGTTTTGCTCTCTTTCACCCTTCTTTCATCTTGTTTCGCTCTGTTCCACCCGCCTTCGTCTCGTTTCACCCTCTTTCACCCTCCTTCATCTCGTTTCGCTCTCTTTCACCCTCCATCATCTCGTTTCGCTCTCTTTCACCCTCCTTCATCTCGTTTCGCTCCCTTTCACCCTCCATCATCTCGTTTCGCTCTCTTTCACCCTCCTTCATCTTGTTTCGCTCCCTTTCACCCTCCTTTGTCTCGTTTCACTCTCTTTCACCTTCCTTCGTCTCGTTTCACTCTCTTTCACCTTCCTTCGTCTCGTTTCTCTCTCATTCAACCTCCTTCGTCTCGTTTCGCTCTCTTTCACCCTCCTTCGTCTCGTTTCGCTCTCTTTCACCCTCCTTCGTCTTGTATCGCTCTCTTCCACCGGCCTTCGTTTTGTTCCGCCCTCTTTCAACCTCCTTCGTCTCGTTTCACTCTCTTTCACCCTCCTTCGACTCCTTTCACTCTCTTTCACCCTCCTTCGTCTCGTTTCGCTCTCTTTCACCCTCCTTCGTCTCGTTTCGCTCTCTTTCACCCTCCTTCGTCTCGTTTCGCTCTCTTTCACCCTCCTTCATCTCGTTTCGATCTCTTTCACCCTCCTTCCTCTCGTTTCGCTCTCTTTCACCCTCCTTCGTCTCATTTCGCTCTCTTTCACCCTTCTTCGTCTTGTTTCGGTCTCCTTCAACCTCCTTCGTCTCGTTCCACTCTCTTTCACCCTCCTTCGACTCCTTTTGCTCTCTTTCACCCTCCTTCGTCTCATTTCGCTCTCTTTCACCCTCCTTCATCTCCTTTCGCTCTCTTTCACCCTCCGAGCCTCGTTTCGCTCTCTTTCACCTTTCTTCATCTCGTTTCGCTCTCTTTCACCCTCCTTCGTCTCGTTTCGCTCTCTTTCACCCTCCTTTGTCTCGTTTCGCTCTCTTTCACCCTCCTTCCTCTCGTTTCGCTCTCTTTCACCCACCATCGTCTTGTTTCGCTCTCTCTCACCCTCCTTCCTCTCGTTTCGCTCTCTTTCACCATCCATCGTCTTGTTTCTCTCTCTTTCACTCTCCTTCGTGTCGTTTCGCTCTCTTTTACCCTCTTTCATCTCGTTTCGCTCTCTTTGACCCTCCTTCGTCTCGTTTAGCTCTCTTTCATCCTCCTTCGTCGCGTTTCGCTTTGTTTCACACTACTTCGTCTCGTTTTGCTCTCTTTCACCCTCCTTCATCTCCTTTCGCTCTCTTTCACCCTCCTTCGTCTCGTTTCGCTCTCTTTCACCTTTCTTCGTCTCGTTTAGCACTCTTTCACCCTCCTTCGTCTCGTTTCGCTCTCTTTCACCCTCCTTCGTCTCGTGTCGGTCTCTTTCACCCTTCTTCCTCTCGTTTCGCTCTCTTACAACATCCATCGTTTTGTTTCGCTCTCTTTCCCTCTCCTTCGTCTCGTTTCGCTCTCTTTCACCCTCCACCGTCTCGTTTCGCTCTCTTTTAACCTCTTTCGTCTTGTTTCGTCCTCTTTCACCTTCCTTGTCTCGTTTCGCTCTCTTTCACCCTCCTTCATCTCGTTTCGCTCTCTTTCACCCTCCTTCAATTCGTTTCGCTTCCTTTCGCCCTCCTTTGTCTCTTTTCGCTCTCTTTCACCTTCCTTCGTCTCGTTTCGCTCTCTTTCACCTTCCTTCGTCTCGTTTCTCTCTCTTTCACCCTCCTTCGTTTCGTTTCGCTCTCTTCCACCCTCCTTCATCTCGGTTCGCTCTCTTTCACCCTCCTTCGTCTCCTTTCGCTCTCTTTCACCCTCCTTCGTCTCGTTCCGCTCTCTTTCACCCTCCTTCGTCTCGTTTTGCTCTCTTTTACCCTCCTTCATCTCGTTTTGCTCTCTTTCATGCTCGTTCGTCTCGCTTCGCCCTCTTTCACCCTCCTTCGTTTCGTTTTGCTCTCTTTCACCCTTCTTTCATCTTGTTTCGCTCTGCTCCACCCGCCTTCATCTCGTTTCGCCCTCTTTCACCCTCCTTCGTCTCGTTTCGCTCTCTTTCACCCTCCTTCATCTCGTTTCGCTCTCTTTCACCCTCCTTCATCTCGTTTCGCTCCCTTTCACACTCCTTTGTCTTGTTTCGCTCTCTTTCACCTTCCTTTGTCTCGTTTCGCTCTATTTCTCCTTCCTTCGTCTCGTTTCTCTCTCTTTCACCCGCCTTCGTCCCGTTTCGCTCTCTTCCACCCTCCTTCATCTCGTTTCGCTCTCTTTCACCCTCCTTCGTCTCGTTTCGCTCTCTTTCACGCTCCTTCGTCTCGTTTTGCTCTCTTTCACCCTCCACCGTCTTGTTTCGCTCTCTTTGACCCTCCTTCGTCTCGTTTAGCTCTCTTGCACCCTCCTTCGTCTCGTTTCGCTCTGTGTTACACTCCTTCGGCTTGTTTTGCTCTCTTTCACCCTCCTTCGTCTCGTTTCGCTCTCTTTCAACCTCCTTCGTCTTGTATCGCTCTCTTCCACCGGCCTTTGTTTCGTTTCGCCCTCTTTCAACCTCATTCGTCTCGTTTCACTCTCTTTCACCCTCCTTCGTCTCGTTTCGTTCTCTTTCACCCTCCTTCGTCTCGTTCCGCTCTCTTTCACCCTCCTTCGACTCCTTTCGCTCTCTTTCACCCTCCTTCGTCTCGTTTCGCTCTCTTTCACCCTCCTTCGTCTCGTTTCGCTCTCTTTCACCCTCCTTCATCTCGTTTCGATCTCTTTCACCCTCCTTCCTGTCGTTTCGCTCTCTTTCACCCTCCTTTGTCTCGTTTCGCTCTCTTTCACCCTCCTTCGTCTTGTTTCGGTCTCCTTCACCCTCCTTTGTCTCGTTACACTCTCTTTCACCCTCCTTCGACTCCTTTTGCTCTCTTTCACCCTCCTTCGTCTCATTTCGCTCTCTTTCACCCTCCTTCATCTCCTTTCGCTCTCTTTCACCCTCCAAGTCTCGTTTCGCTCTCTTGCACCTTTCTTCGTCTCGTTTCGCTCTCTTTCACCCTCCTTCGTCTCGTTTCGCTCTCTTTCACCCTCCTTCGTCTCGTTTCGCTCTCTTTCACCCTCCTTCCTCTCGTTTCGCTCTCTTTCACCCACCATCGTCTTGTTTCGCTCTCTCTCACCCTCCTTCATCTCGTTTCGCTCTCTTTCACCATCCATCGTCTTGTTTCGCTCTCTTTCACTTCCTTCGTCTCGTTTCGCTCTCTTTCACCCTCCACCGCCTCGTTTCGTTCTCTTTTACCCTCTTTCATCTCGTTTCGCTCTCTTTGACCCTCCTTCGTCTCGTTTAGCTCTCTTTCATCCTCCTTCGTCGCGTTTCGCTCTGTTTCACACTCCTTCGTCTCGTTTTGCTCTCTTTCACCCTCCTTCATCTCCTTTCGCTCTCTTTCACCCTCCTTCCTCTCGTTTCGCTCTCTTTCAACATCCATCGTTTTGTTTCGCTCTCTTTCCCTCTCCTCCGTCTCGTTTCGCTCTCATTTACCCTCTTTCGTCTCGTTTCGCTCTCTGTGACCCTCCTTCGTCTCGTTTAGCTCTCTTTCACCCTCCTTCTTCCTGTTTCGCTCTCTTTCACCCTCCTTCGTCTCGTTTCGCACTCTTTCAACCTCCTTCGTCTCGTTTCGGTCTCCTTCACCCTCCTTCGTCTCGTTCCACTCTCTTTCACCCTCCTTCGACTCCTTTCGCTCTCTTCCACCCTCCTTCGTCTCATTTCGCTCTCTTTCACCCTCCTTCATCTCCTTTCGCTCTCTTTCACCCTCCAAGTCTCGTTTCACTCTCTTTCACCTTTCTTCGTCTCGTTTCGCTCTCTTTCACCCTCCTTCGTCTCGTTTCGCTCTCTTTCACCCTCCTTCGTCTCGTTTCGCTCTCTTTCACGCTCCTTTGTCTCGTTTCGCTATCTTTCACCCTCCTTCCTCTCGTTTCGCTCTATTTCACCCTCCATCGTCTTGTTTCGCTCTCTTTCACCCTCATTCCTCTCGTTTCGCTCTCTTTCACCATCCATCGTCTTGTATCACTCTCTTTCACTCTCCTTCTTCTCGTTTCGCTCTCTTTCACCCTCCACCGTCTCGTTTCACTCTCTTTTCCACTCTTTCATCTCGTTTCACTCTCTTTGACCCTCCTTCGTCCCGTTTAGCTCTCTTTCACTCTCCTTCGTATTGTTTCGCTCTCTTTCACCCTCCTTCCTCTCGATTCGCTCTCTTTCAACATCCATCGTCTTGTTTCACTCTCTTTCACTCTCCTTCGTCTCGTTTCGCTCTCTTTCACCCTCCACCGTCTCGTTTCGCTCTCTTTTACCCTCTTTCGTCTTGTTTCGTCCTCTTTCACCTTCCTTGTCTCGTTTCGCTCTCTTTCACCCTCCTTCATCTCGTTTCGCTCTCTTTCACCCTCCTTCATTTCGTTTCGCTCCCTTTCACCCTCCTTTGTCTCATTTCGCTCTCTTTCACCTTCCTTCGTCTTGTTTTGCTCTCTTTCACCTTCCTTCGTCTCATTTCTCTCTCTTTCACCCTCCTTCGTTTCGTTTCGCTCTCTTCCACCCTCCTTCATCTCGTTTTGCTCTCTTTCACCCTCCTTTGTCTCGTTTCGCTCTCTTTCACCCTCCTTCTTCTCGTTTCGCTCTCTTTCACCCTCCTTCGTCTCGTTCCGCTCTCTTTTACCCTCCTTTGTCTCGTTTCGCTCTCTTTTACCCTCCTTCATCTCGTTTCGCTCTCTTTCATGCTCCTTCATCTCGCTTCGCCCTCTTTCACCGTCCTTCGTCTCGTTTCGCTCTCTTTCACCTTTCTTCGTCTCGTTTCGCTCTCTTACACCCTCCTTCGTCTCGTTTCGCTCTCTTTCACCCTCCTTCGTCTCGTTTCGCTCTCTTTCACCCTCCTTCCTCTCGTTTCGCTCTCTTTCAACATCCATCGTTTTGTTTCGCTCTCTTTCCCTCTCCTCCGTCTCGTTTCGCTCTCTTTTACCCTCTATCGTCTCGTTTCGCTCTCTGTGACCTTCCTTCTCTCGTTTAGCTCTCTTTCACCCTCCTTCATCTCGTTTCGCTCTCTTTCACCCTCCTTCCTCTCGTTTCGCTCTCTTTCAACATCCATCGTTTTGTTTCGCTCTCTTTCCCTCTCCTCCGTCTCGTTTCGCTCTCTTTTACCCTCTATCGTCTCGTTTCGCTCTCTGTGACCCTCCTTCTCTCGTTTAGCTCTCTTTCACCCTCCTTCATCTCGTTTCGCTCTCTTTCACCCTCCTTCATCTCGTTTCCCTCTCTTTGACCCTCCTTCATCTCGTTTCGCTCTCTTTCACCCTCCTTCGTCTCGTTTCGCTCTCTTTCACCCTCCTTCTTCTCGTTTCGCTCTCTTTCACCCTCCTTCGTCTCGTTTCGCACTCTTTCACCCTCCTTCATCTCGTTTCGCTCTCTTTCACCCTCCTTCATCTCGTTTCCCTCTCTTTGACCCTCCTTCATCTCGTTTCGCTCTCTTTCACCCTCCTTCGTCTCGTTTCGCTCTCTTTCACCCTCCTTCTTCTCGTTTCGCTCTCTTTCACCCTCCTTCGTCTCGTTTCGCACTCTTTCAACCTCCTTCGTCTCGTTTCGGTCTCCTTCACCCTCCTTCGTCTCGTTCCACTCTCTTTCACCCTCCTTCGACTCCTTTCGCTCTCTTCCACCCTCCTTCGTCTCATTTCGCTCTCTTTCACCCTCCTTCATCTCCTTTCGCTCTCTTTCACCCTCCAAGTCTCGTTTCGCCCTCTTTCACCTTTCTTCGTCTCGTTTCGCTCTCTTTCACCCTCCTTCGTCTCGATTCGCTCTCTTTCACCCTCATTCGTCTTGTATCGCTCTCTTCCACCGGCCTTCGTATCGTTTCGCCCTCTTTCAACCTCCTTCGTCTCGTTTCACTCTCTTTCACCCTTCTTCGACTCCTTTCGCTCTCTTTCACCCTCCTTCGTCTCGTTTCGCTCTCTTTCACCCTCCTTCGTCTCGTTTCGCTCTCTTTCACCCTCCTTCGTCTCGTTTCGCTCTCTTTCACCCTCCTTCATCTCGTTTCAATCTCTTTCACCCTCCTTCCTCTCGTTTCGCTCTCTTTCACCCTCCTTCGTCTCATTTCGCTCTCTTTCACCCTTCTTCGTCTTGTTTCGGTCTCCTTCAACCTCCTTCGTCTCGTTCCACTCTCGTTCACCCTCCTTCGACTCCTTTTGCTCTCTTTCACCCTCCTTCGTCTCATTTCGCTCTCTTTCACCCTCCTTCATCTCCTTTCGCTCTCTTTCACCCTCCGAGCCTCGTTTCGCTCTCTTTCACCTTTCTTCGTCTCGTTTCGCTCTCTTTCACCCTCCTTCGTCTCGTTTCGCTCTCTTTCACCCTCCTTCGTCTCGTTTCGCTCTCTTTCACCCTCCTTTGTCTCGTTTCGCTCTCTTTCACCCTCCTTCCTCTCGTTTCGCTCTCTTTCACCCACCATCATCTTGTTTCGCTCTCTCTCACCCTCCTTCCTCTCGTTTCGCTCTCTTTCACCATCCATCGTCTTGTTTCTCTCTCTTTCACTCTCCTTCGTGTCGTTTCGCTCTCTTTTACCCTCTTTCATCTCGTTTCGCTCTCTTTGACCCTCCTTCGTCTCGTTTAACTCTCTTTCATCCTCCTTCGTCGCGTTTCGCTCTGTTTCACACTCCTTCGTCTCGTTTTGCTCTCTTTCACCCTCCTTCATCTCCTTTCGCTCTCTTTCACCCTCCTTTGTCTCGTTTCGCTATCTTTCACCCTCCTTCCTCTCGTTTCGCTCTATTTCACCCTCCATCGTCTTGTTTCGCTCTCTTTCACCCTCATTCCTCTCGTTTCGCTCTCTTTCACCATCCATCGTCTTGTTTCGCTCTCTTTCACTCTCCTTCTTCTCGTTTCGCTCTCTTTCACCCTCCACCGTCTCGTTTCGCTCTCTTTTACACTCTTTCATCTCGTTTCACTCTCTTTGACCCTCCTTCGTCCCGTTTAGCTCTCTTTCACTATCCATCGTCTTGTTTCGCTCTCTTTCACCCTCCTTCCTCTCGATTCGCTCTCTTTCACTATCCATCGTCTTCTTTCGTTCTCTTTCACCTTCCTTGTCTCGTTTCGCTCTCTTTCACCCTCCTTCATCTCGTTTCGCTCTCTTTCACCCTCCTTCATTTCGTTTCGCTCCCTTTCACCCTCCTTTGTCTCATTTCGCTCTCTTTCACCTTCCTTCGTCTTGTTTTGCTCTCTTTCACCTTCCTTCGTCTCATTTCTCTCTCTTTCACCCTCCTTCGTTTCGTTTCGCTCTCTTCCACCCTCCTTCATCTCGTTTCGCTCTCTTTCACCCTCCTTTGTCTCGTTTCGCTCTCTTTCACCCTCCTTCTTCTCGTTTCGCTCTCTTTCACCCTCCTTCGTCTCGTTCCGCTCTCTTTTACCCTACTTCGTCTCGTTTCGCTCTCTTTTACCCTCCTTCATCTCGTTTCGCTCTCTTTCATGCTCCTTCGTCTCGCTTCGCCCTCTTTCACCCTCCTTCGTCTCGTTTTGCTCTCTTTCACCCTTCTTTCATCTTGTTTCGCTCTGTTCCACCCGCCTTCGTCTCGTTTCACCCTCTTTCACCCTCCTTCGTCTCGTTTCGCTCTCTTTCACCCTCCATCATCTCGTTTCGCTCTCTTTCACCCTCCTTCATCTCGTTTCGCTCCCTTTCACCCTCCATCATCTCGTTTCGCTCTCTTTCACCCTCCTTCATCTCGTTTCACGCCCTTTCACCTTCCTTCGTCTCGTCTCTCTCTCATTCACCCTCCTTCGTCTCGTTTCGCTCTCTTTCACCCTCCTTCGTCTCGTTTCGCTCTCTTTCACCCTCCTTCGTCTTGTATCGCTCTCTTCCACCGGCCTTCGTATCGTTTCGCCCTCTTTCAACCTCCTTCGTCTCGTTTCACTCTCTTTCACCCTCCTTCGACTCCTTTCGCTCTCTTTCACCCTTCTTCGTCTCGTTTCGCTCTCTTTCACCCTCCTTCGTCTCGTTTCGCTCTCTTTCACCCTCCTTCGTCTCGTTTCGCTCTCTTTCACCCTCCTTCATCTCGTTTCGATCTCTTTCACCATCCTTCCTCTCGTTTCGCTCTCTTTCACCCTCCTTCGTCTCATTTCGCTCTCTTTCACCCTTCTTCGTCTTGTTTCGGTCTCCTTCAACCTCCTTCGTCTCGTTCCACTCTCTTTCACCCTCCTTCGACTCCTTTTGCTCTCTTTCACCCTCCTTCGTCTCATTTCGCTCTCTTTCACCCTCCTTCATCTCCTTTCGCTCTCTTTCACCCTCCGAGCCTCGTTTCGCTCTCTTTCACCTTTCTTCGTCTCGTTTCGCTCTCTTTCACCCTCCTTCGTCTCGTTTCACTCTCTTTCACCCTCCTTCGTGTCGTTTCGCTCTCTTTCACCCTCCTTTGTCTCGTTTCGCTCTCTTTCACCCTCCTTCCTCTCGTTTCGCTCTCTTTCACCCACCATCGTCTTGTTTCGCTCTCTCTCACCCTCCTTCCTCTCGTTTCGCTCTCTTTCACCATCCATCGTCTTGTTTCTCTCTCTATCACTCTCCTTCGTGTCGTTTCGCTCTCTTTTACCCTCTTTCATCTCGTTTCGCTCTCTTTGACCCTCCTTCGTCTCGTTTAGCTCTCTTTCATCCTCCTTCGTCGCGTTTCGCTCTGTTTCACACTCCTTCGTCTCGTTTTGCTCTCTTTCACCCTCCTTCATCTCCTTTCGCTCTCTTTCACCCTCCTTCGTCTCGTTTCGCTCTCTTTCACCTTTCTTCGTCTCGTTTAGCACTCTTTCACCCTCCTTCGTCTCGTTTCGCTCTCTTTCACCCTCCTTCGTCTCGTGTCGGTCTCTTTCACCCTCCTTCCTCTCGTTTCGCTCTCTTTCAACATCCATCGTTTTGTTTCGCTCTCTTTCCCTCTCCTTCGTCTCGTTTCGCTCTCTTTCACCCTCCACCGTCTCGTTTAGCTCTCTTTTAACCTCTTTCGTCTTGTTTCGTCCTCTTTCACCTTCCTTGTCTCGTTTCGCTCTCTTTCACCCTCCTTCATCTCGTTTCGCTCTCTTTCACCCTCCTTCAATTCGTTTCGCTCCCTTTCGCCCTCCTTTGTCTCTTTTCGCTCTCTTTCACCTTCCTTCGTCTCGTTTCGCTCTCTTTCACCTTCCTTCGTCTCGTTTCTCTCTCTTTCACCCTCCTTCGTTTCGTTTCGCTCTCTTCCACCCTCCTTCATCTCGGTTCGCTCTCTTTCACCCTCCTTCGCCTCCTTTCGCTCTCTTTCACCCTCCTTCGTCTCGTTCCGCTCTCTTTCACCCTCCTTCGTCTCGTTTTGCTCTCTTTTACCCTCCTTCATCTCGTTTTGCTCTCTTTCATGCTCGTTCGTCTCGCTTCGCCCTCTTTCACCCTCCTTCGTCTCGTTTTGCTCTCTTTCACCCTTCTTTCATCTTGTTTCGCTCTGCTCCACCCGCCTTCGTCTCGTTTCGCCCTCTTTCACCCTCCTTCGTCTCGTTTCGCTCTCTTTCACCCTCCTTCATCTCGTTTCGCTCTCTTTCACCCTCCTTCATCTCGTTTCGCTCCCTTTCACACTCCTTTGTCTCGTTTCGCTCTCTTTCACCTTCCTTCGTCTCGTTTCGCTCTCTTTCACCTTCCTTCGTCTCGTTTCTCTCTCTTTCACCCGCCTTCGTCTCGTTTCGCTCTCTTCCACCCTCCTTCATCTCGTTTCACTCTCTTTCACCCTCCTTCGTCTCGTTTCGCTCTCTTTCACCCTCCTTCGTCTCGTTTCGCTCTCTTTCTCACTCCACCGTCTTGTTTCGCTCTCTTTGACCCTCCTTCGTCTCGTTTAGCTCTCTTGCACCCTCCTTCGTCTCGTTTCGCTCTGTGTTACACTCCTTCGGCTTGTTTTGCTCTCTTTCACCCTCATTCGTCTCGTTTCACTCTCTTTCACCCTCCTTCGTCTCGTTCCGCTCTCTTTCACCCTCCTTCGACTCCTTTCGCTCTCTTTCACCCTCCTTCGTCTCGTTTCGCTCTCTTTCACCCTCCTTCGTCTCGTTCCGCTCTCTTTCACCCTCCTTCATCTCGTTTCGATCTCTTTCACCCTCCTTCCTCTCGTTTCGCTCTCTTTCACCCTCCTTCGTCTCGTTTCGCTCTCTTTCACCCTCCTTCGTCTTGTTTCGGTCTCCTTCACCCTCCTTTGTCTCGTTCCACTCTCTTTCACCCTCCTTCGACTCCTTTTGCTCTCTTTCACCCTCCTTCGTCTCATTTCGCTCTCTTTCACCCTCCTTCATCTCCTTTCGCTCTCTTTCACCCTCCAAGTCTCGTTTCGCTCTCTTTCACCTTTCTTCGTCTCGTTTCGCTCTCTTTCACCCTCCTTCGTCTCGTTTCGCTCTCATTCACCCTCCTTCGTCTCGTTTCGCTCTCTTTTTTCCCTCCTTCCTCTCGTTTCACTCTCTTTCACCCACCATCGTCTTGATTCGCTCTCTCTCACCCTCCTTCCTCTCGTTTCACTCTCTTTCACCATCCATCGTCTTGTTTCGCTCTCTTTCACTTCCTTCGTCTCGTTTCGCTCTCTTTCACCCTCCACCGTCTCGTTTCGTTCTCTTTTACCCTCTTTCATCTCGTTTCGCTCTCATTGACCCTCCTTCGTCTCGTTTAGCTCTCTTTCATCCTCCTTCGTCGCGTTTCGCTCTGTTTCACACTCCTTCGTCTCGTTTTGCTCTCTTTCACCCTCCTTCATCTCGTTTCGCTCTCTTTCACCCTCCTTCGTCTCGTTTCGCTCTCTTTCACCTTTCTTCGTCTCGTTTCGCTCTCTTACACCCTCCTTCGTCTCGTTTCGCTCTCTTTCACCCTCCTTCGTCTCGTTTCGCTCTCTTTCACCCTCCTTCCTCTCGTTTCGCTCTCTTTCAACATCCATCGTTTTGTTTCGCTCTCTTTCCCTCTCCTTCATCTCGTTTCGCTCTCTTTCACCTCCACCGTCTCGTTTAGCTCTCTTTTAACCTCTTTCGTCTTGCTTCGTCCTCTTTCACCTTCCTTGTCTCGTTTTGCTCTCTTTCACCCTCCTTCATCTCGTTTCGCTCTCTTTCACCCTCCTTCATTTCGTTTTGCTCCCTTTCACCCTCCTTTGTCTCGTTTCGCTCTCTTTCACCTTCCTTCGTCTCGTTTCTCTCTCTTTCACCCTCCTTCGTTTCGTTTCGCTCTCTTCCGCCCTACTTCATCTCGGTTCGCTCTCTTTCACCCTCCTTCGTCTCCTTTCGCTCTCTTTCACCCTCCTTTTACTCGTTTCGCTCTCTTTCACCCTCCTTCGTCTCGTTTTGCTCTCTTTTACCCTCCTTCATCTCGTTTTGCTCTCTTTCATGCTCGTTCGTCTCGCTTCGCCCTCTTTCACCCTCCTTTGTCTCGTTTCGCTATCTTTCACCCTCCTTTGTCTCGTTTCGCTATCTTTCACACTCCTTCCTCTCGTTTCGCTCTATTTCACCCTCCATCGTCTCGTTTCGCTCTCTTTCACCCTCCTTTGTCTCGTTTCGCTATCTTTCACCCTCCTTCCTCTCGTTTCGCTCTATTTCACCCTCCATCGTCTTGTTTCGCTCTCTTTCACCCTCATTCCTCTCGTTTCGCTCTCTTTCACCATCCATCGTCTTGTTTCACTCTCTTTCACTCTCCTTCTTCTCGTTTCGCTCTCTTTCACCCTCCACCGTCTCGTTTCGCTCTCTTTTACCCTCTTTCGTCTTGTTTCGTCCTCTTTCACCTTCCTTGTCTCGTTTCGCTCTCTTTCACCCTCCTTCATCTCGTTTCGCTCACTTTCACCCTCCTTCATTTCGTTTCGCTCCCTTTCACCCTCCTTTGTCTCATTTCGCTCTCTTTCACCTTCCTTCGTCTTGTTTTGCTCTCTTTCACCTTCCTTCGTCTCATTTCTCTCTCTTTCACCCTCCTTCGTTTCGTTTCGCTCTCTTCCACCCTCCTTCATCTCGTTTCGCTCTCTTTCACCCTCCTTTGTCTCGTTTCGCTCTCTTTCACCCTCCTTCTTCTCGTTTCGCTCTCTTTCACCCTCCTTCGTCTCGTTTCGCTCTCTTTTACCCTCCTTCATCTCGTTTCGCTCTCTTTCATGCTCCTTCGTCTCGCTTCGCCCTCTTTCACCCTCCTTCGTCTCGTTTCGCTCTCTTTCACCTTTCTTCATCTCGTTTCGCTCTCTTACACCCTCCTTCGTCTCGTTTCGCTCTCTTTCACCCTCCTTCGTCTCGTTTCGCTCTCTTTCACCCTCCTTCCTCTCGTTTCGCTCTCTTTCAACATCCATCGTTTTGTTTCGCTCTCTTTCCCTCTCCTCCGTCTCGTTTCGCTCTCTTTTACCCTCTATCGTCTCGTTTCGCTCTCTGTGACCCTCCTTCTCTCGTTTAGCTCTCTTTCACCCTCCTTCATCTCGTTTCGCTCTCTTTCACCCTCCTTCATCTCGTTTCCCTCTCTTTGACCCTCCTTCATCTCGTTTCGCTCTCTTTCACCCTCCTTCGTCTCGTTTCGCTCTCTTTCACCCTCCTTCTTCTCGTTTCGCTCTCTTTCACCCTCCTTCGTCTCGTTTCGCACTCTTTCAACCTCCTTCGTCTCGTTTCGGTCTCCTTCACCCTCCTTCGTCTCGTTCCACTCTCTTTCACCCTCCTTCGACTCCTTTCGCTCTCTTCCACCCTCCTTCGTCTCATTTCGCTCTCTTTCACCCTCCTTCATCTCCTTTCGCTCTCTTTCACCCTCCAAGTCTCGTTTCGCTCTCTTTCACCTTTCTTCGTCTCGTTTCGCTCTCTTTCACCCTCCTTCGTCTCGATTCGCTCTCTTTCACCCTCATTCGTCTTGTATCGCTCTCTTCCACCGGCCTTCGTATCGTTTCGCCCTCTTTCAACCTCCTTCGTCTCGTTTCACTCTCTTTCACCCTCCTTCGACTCCTTTCGCTCTCTTTCACCCTCCTTCGTCACGTTTCGCTCTCTTTCACCCTCCTTCGTCTCGTTTCGCTCTCTTTCACCCTCCTTCATCTCGTTTCGCTCTCTTTCACCCTCCTTCATCTCGTTTCGATCTCTTTCACCCTCCTTCCCCTCGTTTCGCTCTCTTTCACCCTCCTTCGTCTCATTTCGCTCTCTTTCACCCTTCTTCGTCTTGTTTCGGTCTCCTTCAACCTCCTTCGTCTCGTTCCACTCTCTTTCACCCTCCTTCGACTCCTTTTGCTCTCTTTCACCCTCCTTCATCTCATTTCGCTCTCTTTCACACTCCTTCATCTCCTTTCGCTCTCTTTCACCCTCCGAGCCTCGTTTCGCTCTCTTTCACCTTTCTTCGTCTCGTTTCGCTCTCTTTCACCCTCCTTCGTCTCGTTTCGCTCTCTTTCACCCTCCTTCGTCTCGTTTCGCTCTCTTTCACCCTCCTTTGTCTCGTTTCGCTCTCTTTCTCCCTCCTTCCTCTCGTTTCGCTCTCTTTCACCCACCATCATCTTGTTTCGCTCTCTCTCACCCTCCTTCCTCTCGTTTCGCTCTCTTTCACCATCCATCGTCTTGTTTCTCTCTCTTTCACTCTCCTTCGTGTCGTTTCGCTCTCTTTTACCCTCTTTTATCTCGTTTCGCTCTCTTTGACCCTCCTTCGTCTCGTTTAGCTCTCTTTCATCCTCCTTCGTCGCGTTTCGCTCTGTTTCACACTCCTTCGTCTCGTTTTGCTTTCTTTCACCCTCCTTCATCTCCTTTCGCTCTCTTTCACCCTCCTTCGTCTCGTTTCGCTCTCTTTCACCTTTCTTCGTCTCGTTTAGCACTCTTTCACCCTCCTTCGTCTCGTTTCGCTCTCTTTCACCCTCCTTTGTCTCGTTTCGCTATCTTTCACCCTCCTTCCTCTCGTTTCGCTCTATTTCACCCTCCATCGTCTTGTTTCGCTCTCTTTCACCCTCATTCCTCTCGTTTCGCTCTCTTTCACCATCCATCGTCTTGTTTCGCTCTCTTTCACTCTCCTTCTTCTCGTTTCGCTCTCTTTCACCCTCCACCGTCTCGTTTCGCTCTCTTTTACACTCTTTCATCTCGTTTCACACTCTTTGACCCTCCTTCGTCCCGTTTAGCTCTCTTTCACTATCCATCGTCTTGTTTCGCTCTCTTTCACCCTCCTTCCTCTCGATTCGCTCTCTTTCACTATCCATCGTCTTCTTTCGCTCTCTTTCACCTTCCTTGTCTCGTTTCGCTCTCTTTCACCTTCCTTCGTCTCATTTCTCTCTCTTTCACCCTCCTTCGTTTCGTTTCGCTCTCTTCCACCCTCCTTCATCTCGTTTTGCTCTCTTTCACCCTCCTTTGTCTCGTTTCGCTCTCTTTCACCCTCCTTCTTCTCGTTTCGCTCTCTTTCACCGTCCTTCGTCTCGTTTCGCTCTCTTTCACCTTTCTTCGTCTCGTTTCGCTCTCTTACACCCTCCTTCGTCTCGTTTCGCTCTCTTTCACCCTCCTTCGTCTCGTTTCGCTCTCTTTCACCCTCCTTCCTCTCGTTTCGCTCTCTTTCAACATCCATCGTTTTGTTTCGCTCTCTTTCCCTCTCCTCCGTCTCGTTTCGCTCTCTTTTACCCTCTATCGTCTCGTTTCGCTCTCTGTGACCTTCCTTCTCTCGTTTAGCTCTCTTTCACCCTCCTTCATCTCGTTTCGCTCTCTTTCACCCTCCTTCCTCTCGTTTCGCTCTCTTTCAACATCCATCGTTTTGTTTCGCTCTCTTTCCCTCTCCTCCGTCTCGTTTCGCTCTCTTTTACCCTCTATCGTCTCGTTTCGCTCTCTGTGACCCTCCTTCTCTCGTTTAGCTCTCTTTCACCCTCCTTCATCTCGTTTCGCTCTCTTTCACCCTCCTTCATCTCGTTTCCCTCTCTTTGACCCTCCTTCATCTCGTTTCGCTCTCTTTCACCCTCCTTCGTCTCGTTTCGCTCTCTTTCACCCTCCTTCTTCTCGTTTCGCTCTCTTTCACCCTCCTTCGTCTCGTTTCGCACTCTTTCACCCTCCTTCATCTCGTTTCGCTCTCTTTCACCCTCCTTCATCTCGTTTCCCTCTCTTTGACCCTCCTTCATCTCGTTTCGCTCTCTTTCACCCTCCTTCGTCTCGTTTCGCTCTCTTTCACCCTCCTTCTTCTCGTTTCGCTCTCTTTCACCCTCCTTCGTCTCGTTTCGCACTCTTTCAACCTCCTTCGTCTCGTTTCGGTCTCCTTCACCCTCCTTCGTCTCGTTCCACTCTCTTTCACCCTCCTTCGACTCCTTTCGCTCTCTTCCACCCTCCTTCGTCTCATTTCGCTCTCTTTCACCCTCCTTCATCTCCTTTCGCTCTCTTTCACCCTCCAAGTCTCGTTTCGCCCTCTTTCACCTTTCTTCGTCTCGTTTCGCTCTCTTTCACCCTCCTTCGTCTCGATTCGCTCTCTTTCACCCTCATTCGTCTTGTATCGCTCTCTTCCACCGGCCTTCGTATCGTTTCGCCCTCTTTCAACCTCCTTCGTCTCGTTTCACTCTCTTTCACCCTTCTTCGACTCCTTTCGCTCTCTTTCACCCTCCTTCGTCTCGTTTCGCTCTCTTTCACCCTCCTTCGTCTCGTTTCGCTCTCTTTCACCCTCCTTCGTCTCGTTTCGCTCTCTTTCACCCTCCTTCATCTCGTTTCAATCTCTTTCACCCTCCTTCCTCTCGTTTCGCTCTCTTTCACCCTCCTTCGTCTCATTTCGCTCTCTTTCACCCTTCTTCGTCTTGTTTCGGTCTCCTTCAACCTCCTTCGTCTCGTTCCACTCTCGTTCACCCTCCTTCGACTCCTTTTGCTCTCTTTCACCCTCCTTCGTCTCATTTCGCTCTCTTTCACCCTCCTTCATCTCCTTTCGCTCTCTTTCACCCTCCGAGCCTCGTTTCGCTCTCTTTCACCTTTCTTCGTCTCGTTTCGCTCTCTTTCACCCTCCTTCGTCTCGTTTCGCTCTCTTTCACCCTCCTTCGTCTCGTTTCGCTCTCTTTCACCCTCCTTTGTCTCGTTTCGCTCTCTTTCACCCTCCTTCCTCTCGTTTCGCTCTCTTTCACCCACCATCATCTTGTTTCGCTCTCTCTCACCCTCCTTCCTCTCGTTTCGCTCTCTTTCACCATCCATCGTCTTGTTTCTCTCTCTTTCACTCTCCTTCGTGTCGTTTCGCTCTCTTTTACCCTCTTTCATCTCGTTTCGCTCTCTTTGACCCTCCTTCGTCTCGTTTAACTCTCTTTCATCCTCCTTCGTCGCGTTTCGCTCTGTTTCACACTCCTTCGTCTCGTTTTGCTCTCTTTCACCCTCCTTCATCTCCTTTCGCTCTCTTTCACCCTCCTTTGTCTCGTTTCGCTATCTTTCACCCTCCTTCCTCTCGTTTCGCTCTATTTCACCCTCCATCGTCTTGTTTCGCTCTCTTTCACCCTCATTCCTCTCGTTTCGCTCTCTTTCACCATCCATCGTCTTGTTTCGCTCTCTTTCACTCTCCTTCTTCTCGTTTCGCTCTCTTTCACCCTCCACCGTCTCGTTTCGCTCTCTTTTACACTCTTTCATCTCGTTTCACTCTCTTTGACCCTCCTTCGTCCCGTTTAGCTCTCTTTCACTATCCATCGTCTTGTTTCGCTCTCTTTCACCCTCCTTCCTCTCGATTCGCTCTCTTTCACTATCCATCGTCTTCTTTCGTTCTCTTTCACCTTCCTTGTCTCGTTTCGCTCTCTTTCACCCTCCTTCATCTCGTTTCGCTCTCTTTCACCCTCCTTCATTTCGTTTCGCTCCCTTTCACCCTCCTTTGTCTCATTTCGCTCTCTTTCACCTTCCTTCGTCTTGTTTTGCTCTCTTTCACCTTCCTTCGTCTCATTTCTCTCTCTTTCACCCTCCTTCGTTTCGTTTCGCTCTCTTCCACCCTCCTTCATCTCGTTTCGCTCTCTTTCACCCTCCTTTGTCTCGTTTCGCTCTCTTTCACCCTCCTTCTTCTCGTTTCGCTCTCTTTCACCCTCCTTCGTCTCGTTCCGCTCTCTTTTACCCTACTTCGTCTCGTTTCGCTCTCTTTTACCCTCCTTCATCTCGTTTCGCTCTCTTTCATGCTCCTTCGTCTCGCTTCGCCCTCTTTCACCCTCCTTCGTCTCGTTTTGCTCTCTTTCACCCTTCTTTCATCTTGTTTCGCTCTGTTCCACCCGCCTTCGTCTCGTTTCACCCTCTTTCACCCTCCTTCGTCTCGTTTCGCTCTCTTTCACCCTCCATCATCTCGTTTCGCTCTCTTTCACCCTCCTTCATCTCGTTTCGCTCCCTTTCACCCTCCATCATCTCGTTTCGCTCTCTTTCACCCTCCTTCATCTCGTTTCACGCCCTTTCACCTTCCTTCGTCTCGTCTCTCTCTCATTCACCCTCCTTCGTCTCGTTTCGCTCTCTTTCACCCTCCTTCGTCTCGTTTCGCTCTCTTTCACCCTCCTTCGTCTTGTATCGCTCTCTTCCACCGGCCTTCGTATCGTTTCGCCCTCTTTCAACCTCCTTCGTCTCGTTTCACTCTCTTTCACCCTCCTTCGACTCCTTTCGCTCTCTTTCACCCTTCTTCGTCTCGTTTCGCTCTCTTTCACCCTCCTTCGTCTCGTTTCGCTCTCTTTCACCCTCCTTCGTCTCGTTTCGCTCTCTTTCACCCTCCTTCATCTCGTTTCGATCTCTTTCACCATCCTTCCTCTCGTTTCGCTCTCTTTCACCCTCCTTCGTCTCATTTCGCTCTCTTTCACCCTTCTTCGTCTTGTTTCGGTCTCCTTCAACCTCCTTCGTCTCGTTCCACTCTCTTTCACCCTCCTTCGACTCCTTTTGCTCTCTTTCACCCTCCTTCGTCTCATTTCGCTCTCTTTCACCCTCCTTCATCTCCTTTCGCTCTCTTTCACCCTCCGAGCCTCGTTTCGCTCTCTTTCACCTTTCTTCGTCTCGTTTCGCTCTCTTTCACCCTCCTTCGTCTCGTTTCACTCTCTTTCACCCTCCTTCGTGTCGTTTCGCTCTCTTTCACCCTCCTTTGTCTCGTTTCGCTCTCTTTCACCCTCCTTCCTCTCGTTTCGCTCTCTTTCACCCACCATCGTCTTGTTTCGCTCTCTCTCACCCTCCTTCCTCTCGTTTCGCTCTCTTTCACCATCCATCGTCTTGTTTCTCTCTCTATCACTCTCCTTCGTGTCGTTTCGCTCTCTTTTACCCTCTTTCATCTCGTTTCGCTCTCTTTGACCCTCCTTCGTCTCGTTTAGCTCTCTTTCATCCTCCTTCGTCGCGTTTCGCTCTGTTTCACACTCCTTCGTCTCGTTTTGCTCTCTTTCACCCTCCTTCATCTCCTTTCGCTCTCTTTCACCCTCCTTCGTCTCGTTTCGCTCTCTTTCACCTTTCTTCGTCTCGTTTAGCACTCTTTCACCCTCCTTCGTCTCGTTTCGCTCTCTTTCACCCTCCTTCGTCTCGTGTCGGTCTCTTTCACCCTCCTTCCTCTCGTTTCGCTCTCTTTCAACATCCATCGTTTTGTTTCGCTCTCTTTCCCTCTCCTTCGTCTCGTTTCGCTCTCTTTCACCCTCCACCGTCTCGTTTAGCTCTCTTTTAACCTCTTTCGTCTTGTTTCGTCCTCTTTCACCTTCCTTGTCTCGTTTCGCTCTCTTTCACCCTCCTTCATCTCGTTTCGCTCTCTTTCACCCTCCTTCAATTCGTTTCGCTCCCTTTCGCCCTCCTTTGTCTCTTTTCGCTCTCTTTCACCTTCCTTCGTCTCGTTTCGCTCTCTTTCACCTTCCTTCGTCTCGTTTCTCTCTCTTTCACCCTCCTTCGTTTCGTTTCGCTCTCTTCCACCCTCCTTCATCTCGGTTCGCTCTCTTTCACCCTCCTTCGCCTCCTTTCGCTCTCTTTCACCCTCCTTCGTCTCGTTCCGCTCTCTTTCACCCTCCTTCGTCTCGTTTTGCTCTCTTTTACCCTCCTTCATCTCGTTTTGCTCTCTTTCATGCTCGTTCGTCTCGCTTCGCCCTCTTTCACCCTCCTTCGTCTCGTTTTGCTCTCTTTCACCCTTCTTTCATCTTGTTTCGCTCTGCTCCACCCGCCTTCGTCTCGTTTCGCCCTCTTTCACCCTCCTTCGTCTCGTTTCGCTCTCTTTCACCCTCCTTCATCTCGTTTCGCTCTCTTTCACCCTCCTTCATCTCGTTTCGCTCCCTTTCACACTCCTTTGTCTCGTTTCGCTCTCTTTCACCTTCCTTCGTCTCGTTTCGCTCTCTTTCACCTTCCTTCGTCTCGTTTCTCTCTCTTTCACCCGCCTTCGTCTCGTTTCGCTCTCTTCCACCCTCCTTCATCTCGTTTCACTCTCTTTCACCCTCCTTCGTCTCGTTTCGCTCTCTTTCACCCTCCTTCGTCTCGTTTCGCTCTCTTTCTCACTCCACCGTCTTGTTTCGCTCTCTTTGACCCTCCTTCGTCTCGTTTAGCTCTCTTGCACCCTCCTTCGTCTCGTTTCGCTCTGTGTTACACTCCTTCGGCTTGTTTTGCTCTCTTTCACCCTCATTCGTCTCGTTTCACTCTCTTTCACCCTCCTTCGTCTCGTTCCGCTCTCTTTCACCCTCCTTCGACTCCTTTCGCTCTCTTTCACCCTCCTTCGTCTCGTTTCGCTCTCTTTCACCCTCCTTCGTCTCGTTCCGCTCTCTTTCACCCTCCTTCATCTCGTTTCGATCTCTTTCACCCTCCTTCCTCTCGTTTCGCTCTCTTTCACCCTCCTTCGTCTCGTTTCGCTCTCTTTCACCCTCCTTCGTCTTGTTTCGGTCTCCTTCACCCTCCTTTGTCTCGTTCCACTCTCTTTCACCCTCCTTCGACTCCTTTTGCTCTCTTTCACCCTCCTTCGTCTCATTTCGCTCTCTTTCACCCTCCTTCATCTCCTTTCGCTCTCTTTCACCCTCCAAGTCTCGTTTCGCTCTCTTTCACCTTTCTTCGTCTCGTTTCGCTCTCTTTCACCCTCCTTCGTCTCGTTTCGCTCTCATTCACCCTCCTTCGTCTCGTTTCGCTCTCTTTTTTCCCTCCTTCCTCTCGTTTCACTCTCTTTCACCCACCATCGTCTTGATTCGCTCTCTCTCACCCTCCTTCCTCTCGTTTCACTCTCTTTCACCATCCATCGTCTTGTTTCGCTCTCTTTCACTTCCTTCGTCTCGTTTCGCTCTCTTTCACCCTCCACCGTCTCGTTTCGTTCTCTTTTACCCTCTTTCATCTCGTTTCGCTCTCTTTGACCCTCCTTCGTCTCGTTTAGCTCTCTTTCATCCTCCTTCGTCGCGTTTCGCTCTGTTTCACACTCCTTCGTCTCGTTTTGCTCTCTTTCACCCTCCTTCATCTCGTTTCGCTCTCTTTCACCCTCCTTCGTCTCGTTTCGCTCTCTTTCACCTTTCTTCGTCTCGTTTCGCTCTCTTACACCCTCCTTCGTCTCGTTTCGCTCTCTTTCACCCTCCTTCGTCTCGTTTCGCTCTCTTTCACCCTCCTTCCTCTCGTTTCGCTCTCTTTCAACATCCATCGTTTTGTTTCGCTCTCTTTCCCTCTCCTTCATCTCGTTTCGCTCTCTTTCACCTCCACCGTCTCGTTTAGCTCTCTTTTAACCTCTTTCGTCTTGCTTCGTCCTCTTTCACCTTCCTTGTCTCGTTTTGCTCTCTTTCACCCTCCTTCATCTCGTTTCGCTCTCTTTCACCCTCCTTCATTTCGTTTTGCTCCCTTTCACCCTCCTTTGTCTCGTTTCGCTCTCTTTCACCTTCCTTCGTCTCGTTTCTCTCTCTTTCACCCTCCTTCGTTTCGTTTCGCTCTCTTCCGCCCTACTTCATCTCGGTTCGCTCTCTTTCACCCTCCTTCGTCTCCTTTCGCTCTCTTTCACCCTCCTTTTACTCGTTTCGCTCTCTTTCACCCTCCTTCGTCTCGTTTTGCTCTCTTTTACCCTCCTTCATCTCGTTTTGCTCTCTTTCATGCTCGTTCGTCTCGCTTCGCCCTCTTTCACCCTCCTTTGTCTCGTTTCGCTATCTTTCACCCTCCTTTGTCTCGTTTCGCTATCTTTCACACTCCTTCCTCTCGTTTCGCTCTATTTCACCCTCCATCGTCTCGTTTCGCTCTCTTTCACCCTCCTTTGTCTCGTTTCGCTATCTTTCACCCTCCTTCCTCTCGTTTCGCTCTATTTCACCCTCCATCGTCTTGTTTCGCTCTCTTTCACCCTCATTCCTCTCGTTTCGCTCTCTTTCACCATCCATCGTCTTGTTTCACTCTCTTTCACTCTCCTTCTTCTCGTTTCGCTCTCTTTCACCCTCCACCGTCTCGTTTCGCTCTCTTTTACCCTCTTTCGTCTTGTTTCGTCCTCTTTCACCTTCCTTGTCTCGTTTCGCTCTCTTTCACCCTCCTTCATCTCGTTTCGCTCACTTTCACCCTCCTTCATTTCGTTTCGCTCCCTTTCACCCTCCTTTGTCTCATTTCGCTCTCTTTCACCTTCCTTCGTCTTGTTTTGCTCTCTTTCACCTTCCTTCGTCTCATTTCTCTCTCTTTCACCCTCCTTCGTTTCGTTTCGCTCTCTTCCACCCTCCTTCATCTCGTTTCGCTCTCTTTCACCCTCCTTTGTCTCGTTTCGCTCTCTTTCACCCTCCTTCTTCTCGTTTCGCTCTCTTTCACCCTCCTTCGTCTCGTTTCGCTCTCTTTTACCCTCCTTCATCTCGTTTCGCTCTCTTTCATGCTCCTTCGTCTCGCTTCGCCCTCTTTCACCCTCCTTCGTCTCGTTTCGCTCTCTTTCACCTTTCTTCATCTCGTTTCGCTCTCTTACACCCTCCTTCGTCTCGTTTCGCTCTCTTTCACCCTCCTTCGTCTCGTTTCGCTCTCTTTCACCCTCCTTCCTCTCGTTTCGCTCTCTTTCAACATCCATCGTTTTGTTTCGCTCTCTTTCCCTCTCCTCCGTCTCGTTTCGCTCTCTTTTACCCTCTATCGTCTCGTTTCGCTCTCTGTGACCCTCCTTCTCTCGTTTAGCTCTCTTTCACCCTCCTTCATCTCGTTTCGCTCTCTTTCACCCTCCTTCATCTCGTTTCCCTCTCTTTGACCCTCCTTCATCTCGTTTCGCTCTCTTTCACCCTCCTTCGTCTCGTTTCGCTCTCTTTCACCCTCCTTCTTCTCGTTTCGCTCTCTTTCACCCTCCTTCGTCTCGTTTCGCACTCTTTCAACCTCCTTCGTCTCGTTTCGGTCTCCTTCACCCTCCTTCGTCTCGTTCCACTCTCTTTCACCCTCCTTCGACTCCTTTCGCTCTCTTCCACCCTCCTTCGTCTCATTTCGCTCTCTTTCACCCTCCTTCATCTCCTTTCGCTCTCTTTCACCCTCCAAGTCTCGTTTCGCTCTCTTTCACCTTTCTTCGTCTCGTTTCGCTCTCTTTCACCCTCCTTCGTCTCGATTCGCTCTCTTTCACCCTCATTCGTCTTGTATCGCTCTCTTCCACCGGCCTTCGTATCGTTTCGCCCTCTTTCAACCTCCTTCGTCTCGTTTCACTCTCTTTCACCCTCCTTCGACTCCTTTCGCTCTCTTTCACCCTCCTTCGTCACGTTTCGCTCTCTTTCACCCTCCTTCGTCTCGTTTCGCTCTCTTTCACCCTCCTTCATCTCGTTTCGCTCTCTTTCACCCTCCTTCATCTCGTTTCGATCTCTTTCACCCTCCTTCCCCTCGTTTCGCTCTCTTTCACCCTCCTTCGTCTCATTTCGCTCTCTTTCACCCTTCTTCGTCTTGTTTCGGTCTCCTTCAACCTCCTTCGTCTCGTTCCACTCTCTTTCACCCTCCTTCGACTCCTTTTGCTCTCTTTCACCCTCCTTCATCTCATTTCGCTCTCTTTCACACTCCTTCATCTCCTTTCGCTCTCTTTCACCCTCCGAGCCTCGTTTCGCTCTCTTTCACCTTTCTTCGTCTCGTTTCGCTCTCTTTCACCCTCCTTCGTCTCGTTTCGCTCTCTTTCACCCTCCTTCGTCTCGTTTCGCTCTCTTTCACCCTCCTTTGTCTCGTTTCGCTCTCTTTCTCCCTCCTTCCTCTCGTTTCGCTCTCTTTCACCCACCATCATCTTGTTTCGCTCTCTCTCACCCTCCTTCCTCTCGTTTCGCTCTCTTTCACCATCCATCGTCTTGTTTCTCTCTCTTTCACTCTCCTTCGTGTCGTTTCGCTCTCTTTTACCCTCTTTTATCTCGTTTCGCTCTCTTTGACCCTCCTTCGTCTCGTTTAGCTCTCTTTCATCCTCCTTCGTCGCGTTTCGCTCTGTTTCACACTCCTTCGTCTCGTTTTGCTTTCTTTCACCCTCCTTCATCTCCTTTCGCTCTCTTTCACCCTCCTTCGTCTCGTTTCGCTCTCTTTCACCTTTCTTCGTCTCGTTTAGCACTCTTTCACCCTCCTTCGTCTCGTTTCGCTCTCTTTCACCCTCCTTTGTCTCGTTTCGCTATCTTTCACCCTCCTTCCTCTCGTTTCGCTCTATTTCACCCTCCATCGTCTTGTTTCGCTCTCTTTCACCCTCATTCCTCTCGTTTCGCTCTCTTTCACCATCCATCGTCTTGTTTCGCTCTCTTTCACTCTCCTTCTTCTCGTTTCGCTCTCTTTCACCCTCCACCGTCTCGTTTCGCTCTCTTTTACACTCTTTCATCTCGTTTCACACTCTTTGACCCTCCTTCGTCCCGTTTAGCTCTCTTTCACTATCCATCGTCTTGTTTCGCTCTCTTTCACCCTCCTTCCTCTCGATTCGCTCTCTTTCACTATCCATCGTCTTCTTTCGCTCTCTTTCACCTTCCTTGTCTCGTTTCGCTCTCTTTCACCCTCCTTCATCTCGTTTCGCTCTCTTTCACCCTCCTTCATTTCGTTTCGCTCCCTTTCACCCTCCTTTGTCTCATTTCGCTCTCTTTCACCTTCCTTCGTCTTGTTTTGCTCTCTTTCACCTTCCTTCGTCTCATTTCTCTCTCTTTCACCCTCCTTCGTTTCGTTTCGCTCTCTTCCACCCTCCTTCATCTCGTTTCGCTCTCTTTCACCCTCCTTTGTCTCGTTTCGCTCTCTTTCACCCTCCTTCTTCTCGTTTCGCTCTCTTTCACCCTCCTTCTTCTCGTTTCGCTCTCTTTTACCCTCCTTCATCTCGTTTCGCTCTCTTTCATGCTCCTTCGTCTCGCTTCGCCCTCTTTCACCCTCCTTCGTCTCGTTTTGCTCTCTTTCACCCTTCTTTCATCTTGTTTCGCTCTGTTCCACCCGCCTTCGTCTCGTTTCATCCTCTTTCACCCTACTTCGTCTCGTTTCGCTCTCTTTCACCCTCCATCATCTCGTTTCGCTCTCTTTCACCCTCCTTCATCTCGTTTCGCTCCCTTTCACCCTCCATCATCTCGTTTCGCTCTCTTTCACCCTCCTTCATCTCGTTTCACTCCCTTTCACCTTCCTTCGTCTCGTTTCTCTCTCATTCACCCTCCTTCGTCTCGTTTCGCTCTCTTTCACCCTCCTTCGTCTCGTTTCGCTCTCTTTCACCCTCCTTCGTCTTGTATCGCTCTCTTCCACCGGCCTTCGTATCGTTTCGCCCTCTTTCAACCTCCTTCGTCTCGTTTCACTCTCTTTCTCCCTCCTTCGACTCCTTTCGCTCTCTTTCACCCTCCTTCGTCTCGTTTCGCTCTCTTTCACCCTCCTTCGTCTCGTTTCGCTCTCTTTCACCCTCCTTCGTCTCGTTTCGCTCTCTTTCACCCTCCTTCATCTCGTTTCGATCTCTTTCACCCTCCTTCCTCTCGTTTCGCTCTCTTTCACCCTCCTTCGTCTCATTTCGCTCTCTTTCACCCTTCTTCGTCTCCTTTCGCTCTCTTTCACCCTCCGAGCCTCGTTTCGCTCTCTTTCACCTTTCTTCGTCTCGTTTCGCTCTCTTTCACCCTCCTTCGTCTCGTTTCGCTCTCTTTCACCCTCCTTCGTCTCGTTTCGCTCTCTTTCACCCTCCTTTGTCTCGTTTCGCTCTCTTTCACCCTCCTTCCTCTCGTTTCGCTCTCTTTCACCCACCATCGTCTTGTTTCGCTCTCTCTCACACTCCTTCCTCTCGTTTCGCTCTCTTTCACCATCCATCGTCTTGTTTCTCTCTCTATCACTCTCCTTCGTGTCGTTTCGCTCTCTTTTACCCTCTTTCATCTCGTTTCGCTCTCTTTGACCCTCCTTCGTCTCGTTTAGCTCTCTTTCATCCTCCTTCGTCGCGTTTCGCTCTGTTTCACACTCCTTCGTCTCGTTTTGCTCTCTTTCACCCTCCTTCATCTCCTTTCGCTCTCTTTCACCCTCCTTCGTCTCGTTTCGCTCTCTTTCACATTTCTTCGTCTCGTTTAGCACTTTTTCACCCTCCTTCGTCTCGTTTCGCTCTCTTTCACCCTCCTTCGTCTCGTGTCGGTCTCTTTCACCCTCCTTCCTCTCGTTTCGCTCTCTTTCAACATCCATCGTTTTGTTTCGCTCTCTTTCCCTCTCCTTCGTCTCGTTTCGCTCTCTTTCACCCTCCACCGTCTCGTTTAGCTCTCTTTTAACCTCTTTCGTCTTGTTTCGTCCTCTTTCACCTTCCTTGTCTCGTTTCGCTCTCTTTCACCCTCCTTCATCTCGTTTCGCTCTCTTTCATCCTCCTTCAATTCGTTTCGCTCCCTTTCGCCCTCCTTTGTCTCTTTTCGCTCTCTTTCACCTTCCTTCGTCTCGTTTCGCTCTCTTTCACCTTCCTTCGTCTCGTTTCTCTCTCTTTCACCCTCCTTCGTTTCGTTTCGCTCTCTTCCACCCTCCTTCATCTCGGTTCGCTCTCTTTCACCCTCCTTCGCCTCCTTTCGCTCTCTTTCACCCTCCTTCGTCTCGTTCCGCTCTCTTTCACCCTCCTTCGTCTCGTTTTGCTCTCTTTTACCCTCCTTCATCTCGTTTTGCTCTCTTTCATGCTCGTTCGTCTCGCTTCGCCCTCTTTCACCCTCCTTCGTCTCGTTTTGCTCTCTTTCACCCTTCTTTCATCTTGTTTCGCTCTGCTCCACCCGCCTTCGTCTCGTTTCGCCCTCTTTCACCCTCCTTCGTCTCGTTTCGCTCTCTTTCACCCTCCTTCATCTCGTTTCGCTCTCTTTCACCCTCCTTCATCTCGTTTCGCTCCCTTTCACACTCCTTTGTCTCGTTTCGCTCTCTTTCACCTTTCTTCGTCTCGTTTCGCTCTCTTTCACCTTCCTTCGTCTCGTTTCTCTCTCTTTCACCCGCCTTCGTCTCGTTTCGCTCTCTTCCACCCTCCTTCATCTCGTTTCGCTCTCTTTCACCCTCCTTCGTCTCGTTTCGCTCTCTTTCACCCTCCTTCGTCTCGTTTCGCTCTCTTTCTCCCTCCACCGTCTTGTTTCGCTCTCTTTGACCCTCCTTCGTCTCGTTTAGCTCTCTTGCACCCTCCTTCATCTCGTTTCGCTCTGTGTTACACTCCTTCGGCTTGTTTTGCTCTCTTTCACCCTCCTTCATCTCGTTTCGCTCTCTTTCACCCTCCTTCGTCTTGTATCGCTCTCTTCCACCGGCCTTCGTTTCGTTTCGCCCTCTTTCAACCTCATTCGTCTCGTTTCACTCTCTTTCACCCTCCTTCGTCTCGTTTCATTCTCTTTCACCCTCCTTCGTCTCGTTCCGCTCTCTTTCACCCTCCTTCGACTCCTTTCGCTCTCTTTCACCCTCCTTCGTCTCGTTTCGCTCTCTTTCACCCTCCTTCGTCTCGTTCCGCTCTCTTTCACCCTCCTTCATCTCGTTTCGATCTCTTTCACCCTCCTTCCTCTCGTTTCGCTCTCTTTCACCCTCCTTCGTCTCGTTTCGCTCTCTTTCACCCTCCTTCGTCTTGTTTCGGTCTCCTTCACCCTCCTTTGTCTCGTTCCACTCTCTTTCACCCTCCTTCGACTCCTTTTGCTCTCTTTCACCCTCCTTCGTCTCATTTCGCTCTCTTTCACCCTCCTTCATCTCCTTTCGCTCTCTTTCACCCTCCAAGTCTCGTTTCGCTCTCTTTCACCTTTCTTCGTCTCGTTTCGCTCTCTTTCACCCTCCTTCGTCTCGTTTCGCTCTCTTTCACCCTCCTTCGTCTCGTTTCGCTCTCTTTTTTCCCTCCTTCCTCTCGTTTCACTCTCTTTCACCCACCATCGTCTTGATTCGCTCTCTCTCACCCTCCTTCCTCTCGTTTCACTCTCTTTCACCATCCATCGTCTTGTTTCGCTCTCTTTCACTTCCTTCGTCTCGTTTCGCTCTCTTTCACCCTCCACCGTCTCGTTTCGTTCTCTTTTACCCTCTTTCATCTCGTTTCGCTCTCTTTGACCCTCCTTCGTCTCGTTTAGCTCCCTTTCATCCTCCTTCGTCGCGTTTCGCTCTGTTTCACACTCCTTCGTCTCGTTTTGCTCTCTTTCACCCTCCTTCATCTCCTTTCGCTCTCTTTCACCCTCCTTCGTCTCGTTTCGCTCTCTTTCACCTTTCTTCGTCTCGTTTCGCTCTCTTACACCCTCCTTCGTCTCGTTTCGCTCTCTTTCACCCTCCTTCGTCTCGTTTCGCTCTCTTTCACCCTCCTTCCTCTCGTTTCGCTCTCTTTCAACATCCATCGTTTTGTTTCGCTCTCTTTCCCTCTCCTTCATTTCGTTTCGCTCTCTTTCACCCTCCACCGTCTCGTTTAGCTCTCTTTTAACCTCTTTCGTCTTGTTTCATCCTCTTTCACCTTCCTTGTCTCGTTTTGCTCTCTTTCACCCTCCTTCATCTCGTTTCGCTCTCTTTCACCCTCCTTCATTTCGTTTTGCTCCCTTTCACCCTCCTTTGTCTCGTTTCGCTCTCTTTCACCTTCCTTCGTCTCGTTTCTCTCTCTTTCACCCTCCTTCGTTTCGTTTCGCTCTCTTCCGCCCTACTTCATCTCGGTTCGCTCTCTTTCACCCTCCTTCGTCTCCTTTCGCTCTCTTTCACCCTCCTTTTTCTCGTTTCGCTCTCTTTCACCCTCCTTCGTCTCGTTTTGCTCTCTTTTACCCTCCTTCATCTCGTTTTGCTCTCTTTCATGCTCGTTCGTCTCGCTTCGCCCTCTTTCACCCTCCTTCGTCTCGTTTTGCTCTCTTTCACCCTTCTTTCATCTTGTTTCGCTCTGCTCCACCCGCCTTCGTCTCGTTTCGCCCTCTTTCACCCTCCTTCGTCTCGTTTCGCTCTCTTTCACCCTCCTTCATCTCGTTTCGCTCTCTTTCACCCTCCTTCATCTCGTTTCGCTCCCTTTCACACTCCTTTGTCTCGTTTCGCTCTCTTTCACCTTCCTTCGTCTCGTTTCGCTCTCTTTCACCTTCCTTCGTCTCGTTTCTCTCTCTTTCACCCGCCTTCGTCTCGTTTCGCTCTCTTCCACCCTCCTTCATCTCGTTTCCCTCTCTTTGACCCTCCTTCATCTCGTTTCGCTCTCTTTCACCCTCCTTCGTCTCGTTTCGCTCTCTTTCACCCTCCTTCTTCTCGTTTCGCTCTCTTTCACCCTCCTTCGTCTCGTTTCGCACTCTTTCAACCTCCTTCGTCTCGTTTCGTTCTCCTTCACCCTCCTTCGTCTCGTTCCACTCTCTTTCACCCTCCTTCGACTCCTTTCGCTCTCTTCCACCCTCCTTCGTCTCATTTCGCTCTCTTTCACCCTCCTTCATCTCCTTTCGCTCTCTTTCACCCTCCAAGTCTCGTTTCACTCTCTTTCACCTTTCTTCGTCTCGTTTCGCTCTCTTTCACCCTCCTTCGTCTCGTTTCGCTCTCTTTCACCCTCCTTCGTCTCGTTTCGCTCTCTTTCACCCTCCTTTGTCTTGTTTCGCTATCTTTCACCCTCCTTCCTCTCGTTTCGCTCTATTTCACCCTCCATCGTCTTGTTTCGCTCTCTTTCACCCTCATTCCTCTCGTTTCGCTCTCTTTCACCATCCTTCGTCTTGTTTCACTCTCTTTCACTCTCCTTCTTCTCGTTTCGCTCTCTTTCACCCTCCACCGTCTCGTTTCGCTCTCTTTTACACTCTTTCATCTCGTTTCACTCTCTTTGACCCTCCTTCGTCCCGTTTAGCTCTCTTTCACTCTCCATCGTCTTGTTTCGCTCTCTTTCACCCTCCTTCCTCTCGATTCGCTCTCTTTCAACATCCATCGTCTTGTTTCACTCTCTTTCACTCTCCTTCGTCTCGTTTCGCTCTCTTTCACCCTCCACCGTCTCGTTTCGCTCTCTTTTACCCTCTTTCGTCTTGTTTCGTCCTCTTTCACCTTCCTTGTCTCGTTTCGCTCTCTTTCACCCTCCTTCATCTCGTTTCGCTCCCTTTCACACTCCTTTGTCTCGTTTCGCTCTCTTTCACCTTCCTTCGTCTCGTTTCGCTCTCTTTCACCTTCCTTCGTCTCGTTTCTCTCTCTTTCACCCGCCTTCGTCTCGTTTCGCTCTCTTCCACCCTCCTTCATCTCGTTTCCCTCTCTTTGACCCTCCTTCATCTCGTTTTGCTCTCTTTCACCCTCCTTCGTCTCGTTTCGCTCTCTTTCACCCTCCTTCTTCTCGTTTCGCTCTCTTTCACCCTCCTTCGTCTCGTTTCGCACTCTTTCAACCTCCTTCGTCTCGTTTCGGTCTCCTTCACCCTCCTTCGTCTCGTTCCACTCTCTTTCACCCTCCTTTGACTCCTTTCGCTCTCTTCCACCCTCCTTCGTCTCATTTCGCTCTCTTTCACCCTCCTTCATCTCCTTTCGCTCTCTTTCACCCTCCAAGTCTCGTTTCACTCTCTTTCACCTTTCTTCGTCTCGTTTCGCTCTCTTTCACCCTCCTTCGTCTCGTTTCGCTCTCTTTCACCCTCCTTCGTCTCGTTTCGCTCTCTTTCACCCTCCTTTGTCTTGTTTCGCTATCTTTCACCCTCCTTCCTCTCGTTTCGCTCTATTTCACCCTCCATCGTCTTGTTTCGCTCTCTTTCACCCTCATTCCTCTCGTTTCGCTCTCTTTCACCATCCTTCGTCTTGTTTCACTCTCTTTCACTCTCCTTCTTCTCGTTTCGCTCTCTTTCACCCTCCACCGTCTCGTTTCGCTCTCTTTTACACTCTTTCATCTCGTTTCACTCTCTTTGACCCTCCTTCGTCCCGTTTAGCTCTCTTTCACTCTCTATCGTCTTGTTTCGCTCTCTTTCACCCTCCTTCCTCTCGATTCGCTCTCTTTCAACATCCATCGTCTTGTTTCACTCTCTTTCACTCTCCTTCGTCTCGTTTCGCTCTCTTTCACCCTCCACCGTCTCGTTTCGCTCTCTTTTACCCTCTTTCGTCTTGTTTCGTCCTCTTTCACCTTCCTTGTCTCGTTTCGCTCTCTTTCACCCTCCTTCCTCTCGTTTCGCTCTATTTCACCCTCCATCGTCTTGTTTCGCTCTCTTTCACCCTCATTCCTCTCGTTTCGCTCTCTTTCACCATCCTTCGTCTTGTTTCACTCTCTTTCACTCTCCTTCTTCTCGTTTCGCTCTCTTTCACCCTCCACCGTCTCGTTTCGCTCTCTTTTACACTCTTTCATCTCGTTTCACTCTCTTTGACCCTCCTTCGTCCCGTTTAGCTCTCTTTCACTCTCCAACGTCTTGTTTCGCTCTCTTTCACCCTCCTTCCTCTCGATTCGCTCTCTTTCAACATCCATCGTCTTGTTTCACTCTCTTTCACTCTCCTTCGTCTCGTTTCGCTCTCTTTCACCCTCCACCGTCTCGTTTCGCTCTCTTTTACCCTCTTTCGTCTTTTTTCGTCCTCTTTCACCTTCCTTGTCTCGTTTCGCTCTCTTTCACCCTCCTTCATCTCGTTTCGCTCTCTTTCATGCTCCTTCGTCTCGCTTCGCCCTCTTTCACCCTCCTTCGTCTCGTTTCGCTCTCTTTCACCTTTCTTCGTCTTGTTTCGCTCTCTTACACCCTCCTTCGTCTCGTTTCGCTCTCTTTCACCCTCCTTCGTCTCGTTTCGCTCTCTTTCACCCTCCTTCCTCTCGTTTCGCTCTCTTTCAACATCCATCGTTTTGTTTCGCTCTCTTTCCCTCTCCTCCGTCTCGTTTCGCTCTCTTTTACCCTCTATCGTCTCGTTTCGCTCTCTGTGACCCTCCTTCATCTCGTTTAGCTCTCTTTCACCCTCCTTCATCTCGTTTCGCTCTCTTTCACCCTCCTTCATCTCGTTTCCCTCTCTTTGACCCTCCTTCATCTCGTTTCGCTCTCTTTCACCCTCCTTCGTCTCGTTTCGCTCTCTTTCACCCTCCTTCTTCTCGTTTCGCTCTCTTTCACCCTCCTTCGTCTCGTTTCGCACTCTTTCAACCTCCTTCGTCTCGTTTCGGTCTCCTTCACCCTCCTTCGTCTCGTTCCACTCTCTTTCACCCTCCTTCGACTCCTTTCGCTCTCTTCCACCCTCCTTCGTCTCATTTCGCTCTCTTTCACCCTCCTTCATCTCCTTTCGCTCTCTTTCACCCTCCAAGTCTCGTTTCGCTCTCTTTCACCTTTCTTCGTCTCGTTTCGCTCTCTTTCACCCTCCTTCGTCTCGATTCGCTCTCTTTCACCCTCATTCGTCTTGTATCGCTCTCTTCCACCGGCCTTCGTATCGTTTCGCCCTCTTTCAACCTCCTTCGTCTCGTTTCACTCTCTTTCACCCTCCTTCGACTCCTTTCGCTCTCTTTCACCCTCCTTCGTCTCGTTTCGCTCTCTTTCACCCTCCTTCGTCTCGTTTCGCTCTCTTTCACCCTCCTTCGTCTCGTTTCGCTCTCTTTCACCCTCCTTCATCTTGTTTCGATCTCTTTCACCCTCCTTCCTCTCGTTTCGCTCTCTTTCACCCTCCTTCGTCTCATTTCGCTCTCTTTCACCCTTCTTCGTCTTGTTTCGGTCTCCTTCAACCTCCTTCGTCTCGTTCCACTCTCTTTCACCCTCCTTCGACTCCTTTTGCTCTCTTTCACCCTCCTTCGTCTCATTTCGCTCTCTTTCACCCTCCTTCATCTCCTTTCGCTCTCTTTCACCCTCCGAGCCTCGTTTCGCTCTCTTTCACCTTTCTTCGTCTCGTTTCGCTCTCTTTCACCCTCCTTCGTCTCGTTTCGCTCTCTTTCACCCTCCTTTGTCTCGTTTCGCTCTCTTTCACCCTCCTTCCTCTCGTTTCGCTCTCTTTCACCCACCATCATCTTCTTTCGCTCTCTCTCACCCTCCTTCCTCTCGTTTCGCTCTCTTTCACCATCCATCGTCTTGTTTCTCTCTCTTTCACCCTCCTTCGTGTCGTTTCGCTCTCTTTTACCCTCTTTCATCTCGTTTCGCTCTCTTTGACCCTCCTTCATCTCGTTTAGCTCTCTTTCATCCTCCTTCGTCGCGTTTCGTTCTGTTTCACACTCCTTCGTCTCGTTTTGCTCTCTTTCACCCTCCTTCATCTCCTTTCGCTCTCTTTCACCCTCCTTCGTCTCGTTTCGCTCTCTTTCACCTTTCTTCGTCTCGTTTAGCACTCTTTCACCCTCCTTCGTCTCGTTTCGCTCTCTTTCACCCTCCTTTGTCTCGTTTCGCTATCTTTCACCCTCCTTCCTCTCGTTTCGCTCTATTTCACCCTCCATCGTCTTGTTTCGCTCTCTTTCACCCTCCTTCGTCTCGTTTCGCTCTCTTTCACCCTCCTTTGTCTCGTTTCGCTCTCTTTCACCCTCCTTCCTCTCGTTTCGCTCTCTTTCACCCACCATCATCTTCTTTCGCTCTCTCTCACCCTCCTTCCTCTCGTTTCGCTCTCTTTCACCATCCATCGTCTTGTTTCTCTCTCTTTCACCCTCCTTCGTGTCGTTTCGCTCTCTTTTACCCTCTTTCATCTCGTTTCGCTCTCTTTGACCCTCCTTCATCTCGTTTAGCTCTCTTTCATCCTCCTTCGTCGCGTTTCGTTCTGTTTCACACTCCTTCGTCTCGTTTTGCTCTCTTTCACCCTCCTTCATCTCCTTTCGCTCTCTTTCACCCTCCTTCGTCTCGTTTCGCTCTCTTTCACCTTTCTTCGTCTCGTTTCGCTCTATTTCACCCTCCATCGTCTTGTTTCGCTCTCTTTCACCCTCATTCCTCTCGTTTCGCTCTCTTTCACCATCCATCGTCTTGTTTCGCTCTCTTTCACTCTCCTTCTTCTCGTTTCGCTCTCTTTCACCCTCCTTCATCTCGTTTCGCTCTCTTTCACCCTCCTTCATTTCGTTTCGCTCCCTTTCACCCTCCTTTGTCTCATTTCGCTCTCTTTCACCTTCCTTCGTCTTGTTTTGCTCTCTTTCACCTTCCTTCGTCTCATTTCTCTCTCTTTCACCCTCCTTCGTTTCGTTTCGCTCTCTTCCACCCTCCTTCATCTCGTTTCGCTCTCTTTCACCCTCCTTTGTCTCGTTTCGCTCTCTTTCACCCTCCTTCTTCTCGTTTCGCTCTCTTTCACCCTCCTTCATCTCGTTCCGCTCTCTTTTACCCTACTTCGTCTCGTTTCACTCTCTTTTACCCTCCTTCATCTCGTTTCGCTCTCTTTCATGCTCCTTCGTCTCGCTTCGCCCTCTTTCACCCTCCTTCGTCTCGTTTTGCTCTCTTTCACCCTTCTTTCATCTTGTTTCGCTCTGTTCCACCCGCCTTCGTCTCGTTTCACCCTCTTTCACCCTCCTTCGTCTCGTTTCGCTCTCTTTCACCCTCCATCATCTCGTTTCGCTCTCTTTCACCCTCCTTCATCTCGTTTCGCTCCCTTTCACCCTCCATCATCTCGTTTCGCTCTCTTTCACCCTCCTTCATCTCGTTTCACTCCCTTTCACCTTCCTTCGTCTCGTTTCTCTCTCATTCACCCTCCTTCGTCTCGTTTCGCTCTCTTTCACCCTCCTTCGTCTCGTTTCGCTCTCTTTCACCCTCCTTCGTCTTGTATCGCTCTCTTCCACCGGCCTTCGTATCGTTTCGCCCTCTTTCAACCTCCTTCGTCTCGTTTCACTCTCTTTCACCCTCCTTCGACTCCTTTCGCTCTCTTTCACCCTCCTTCGTCTCGTTTCGCTCTCTTTCACCCTCCTTCGTCTCGTTTCGCTCTCTTTCACCCTCCTTCGTCTCGTTTCGCTCTCTTTCACCCTCCTTCATCTCGTTTCGATCTCTTTCACCCTCCTTCCTCTCGTTTCGCTCTCTTTCACCCTCCTTCGTCTCATTTCGCTCTCTTTCACCCTTCTTCGTCTTGTTTCGGTCTCCTTTAACCTCCTTCGTCTCGTTCCACTCTCTTTCACCCTCCTTCGACTCCTTTTGCTCTCTTTCACCCTCCTTCGTCTCATTTCGCTCTCTTTCACCCTCCTTCATCTCCTTTCGCTCTCTTTCACCCTCCGAGCCTCGTTTCGCTCTCTTTCACCTTTCTTCGTCTCGTTTCGCTCTCTTTCACCCTCCTTCGTCTCGTTTCGCTCTCTTTCACCCTCCTTCGTCTCGTTTCGCTCTCTTTCACCCTCCTTTGTCTCGTTTCGCTCTCTTTCACCCTCCTTCTTCTCGTTTCGCTCTCTTTCACCCACCATCGTCTTGTTTCGCTCTCTCTCACCCTCCTTCCTCTCGTTTCGCTCTCTTTCACCATCCATCGTCTTGTTTCTCTCTCTATCACTCTCCTTCGTGTCGTTTCGCTCTCTTTTACCCTCTTTCATCTCGTTTCGCTCTCTTTGACCCTCCTTCGTCTCGTTTAGCTCTCTTTCATCCTCCTTCGTCGCGTTTCGCTCTGTTTCACACTCCTTCGTCTCGTTTCGCTCTCTTTCACCCTCCTTCATCTCCTTTCGCTCTCTTTCACCCTCCTTCGTCTCGTTTCGCTCTCTTTCACATTTCTTCATCTCGTTTAGCACTCTTTCACCCTCCTTCGTCTCGTTTCGCTCTCTTTCACCCTCCTTCGTCTCGTGTCGGTCTCTTTCACCCTCCTTCCTCTCGTTTCGCTCTCTTTCAACATCCATCGTTTTGTTTCGCTCTCTTTCCCTCTCCTTCGTCTCGTTTCGCTCTCTTTCACCCTCCACCGTCTCGTTTAGCTCTCTTTTAACCTCTTTCGTCTTGTTTCGTCCTCTTTCACCTTCCTTGTCTCGTTTCGCTCTCTTTCACCCTCCTTCATCTCGTTTCGCTCTCTTTCACCCTCCTTCAATTCGTTTCGCTCCCTTTCGCCCTCCTTTGTCTCTTTTCGCTCTCTTTCACCTTCCTTCGTCTCGTTTCGCTCTCTTTCACCTTCCTTCGTCTCGTTTCTCTCTCTTTCACCCTCCTTCGTTTCGTTTCGCTCTCTTCCACCCTCCTTCATCTCAGTTCGCTCTCTTTCACCCTCCTTCGCCTCCTTTCGCTCTCTTTCACCCTCCTTCGTCTCGTTCCGCTCTCTTTCACCCTCCTTCGTCTCGTTTTGCTCTCTTTTACCCTCCTTCATCTCGTTTTGCTCTCTTTCATGCTCGTTCGTCTCGCTTCGCCCTCTTTCACCCTCCTTCGTCTCGTTTTGCTCTCTTTCACCCTTCTTTCATCTTGTTTCGCTCTGCTCCACCCGCCTTCGTCTCGTTTCGCCCTCTTTCACCCTCCTTCGTCTCGTTTCGCTCTCTTTCACCCTCCTTCATCTCGTTTCGCTCTCTTTCACCCTCCTTCATCTCGTTTCGCTCCCTTTCACACTCCTTTGTCTCGTTTCGCTCTCTTTCACCTTCCTTCGTCTCGTTTCGCTCTCTTTCACCTTCCTTCGTCTCGTTTCTCTCTCTTTCACCCGCCTTAGTCTCGTTTCGCTCTCTTCCACCCTCCTTCATCTCGTTTCGCTCTGTTTCACCCTCCTTCGTCTCGTTTCGCTCTCTTTGACCCTCCTTCGTCTCGTTTAGCTCTCTTGCACCCTCCTTCGTCTCGTTTCGCTCTGTGTTACACTCCTTCGGCTTGTTTTGCTCTCTTTCACCCTCCTTCATCTCGTGTCGCTCTCTTTCACCCTCCTTCATCTCGTTTCGATCTCTTTCACCCTCCTTCCTCTCGTTTCGCTCTCTTTCACCCTCCTTCGTCTCGTTTCGCTCTCTTTCACCCTCCGTCGTCTTGTTTCGGTCTCCTTCACCCTCCTTTGTCTCGTTCCACTCTCTTTCACCCTCCTTCGACTCCTTTTGCTCTCTTTCACCCTCCTTCGTCTCATTTCGCTCTCTTTCACCCTCCTTCATCTCCTTTCGCTCTCTTTCACCCTCCAAGTCTCGTTTCGCTCTCTTTCACCTTTCTTCGTCTCGTTTCGCTCTCTTTCACCCTCCTTCGTCTCGTTTCGCTCTCTTTCACCCTCCTTCGTCTCGTTTCGCTCTCTTTTTTCCCTCCTTCCTCTCGTTTCACTCTCTTTCACCCACCATCGTCTTGATTCGCTCTCTCTCACCCTCCTTCCTCTCGTTTCACTCTCTTTCACCATCCATCGTCTTGTTTCGCTCTCTTTCACTTCCTTCGTCTCGTTTCGCTCTCTTTCACCCTCCACCGTCTCGTTTCGCTCTCTTTGAACCTCCTTCGTCTCGTTTCGCTCTGTTTCACACTCCTTCGTCTCGTTTTGCTCTCTTTCACCCTCCTTCATCTCCTTTCGCTCTCTTTCACCCTCCTTCGTCTCGTTTCGCTCTCTTTCACCTTTCTTCGTCTCGTTTCGCTCTCTTACACCCTCCTTCGTCTCGTTTCGCTCTCTTTCACCCTCCTTCGTCTCGTTTCGCTCTCTTTCACCCTCCTTCCTCTCGTTTCGCTCTCTTTCAACATCCATCGTTTTGTTTCGCTCTCTTTCCCTCTCCTTCGTCTCGTTTCGCTCTCTTTCACCCTCCACCGTCTCGTTTAGCTCTCTTTTAACCTCTTTCGTCTTGTTTCGTCCTCTTTCACCTTCCTTGTCTCGTTTTGCTCTCTTTCACCCTCCTTCATCTCGTTTCGCTCTCTTTCACCCTCCTTCATTTCGTTTTGCTCCCTTTCACCCTCCTTTGTCTCGTTTCGCTCTCTTTCACCTTCCTTCGTCTCGTTTCTCTCTCTTTCGCCCTCCTTCGTGTCGTTTCGCTCTCTTCCGCCCTACTTCATCTCGGTTCGCTCTCTTTCACCCTCCTTCGTCTCCTTTCGCTCTCTTTCACCCTCCTTTTTCTCGTTTCGCTCTCTTTCACCCTCCTTCGTCTCGTTTTGCTCTCTTTTACCCTCCTTCATCTCGTTTTGCTCTCTTTCATGCTCGTTCGTCTCGCTTCGCCCTCTTTCACCCTCCTTCGTCTCGTTTCGCTCTCTTTCACCCTCCTTCATCTCGTTTCGCTCTCTTTCACCCTCCTTCATCTCGTTTCGCTCCCTTTCACACTCCTTTGTCTCGTTTCGCTCTCTTTCACCTTCCTTCGTCTCGTTTCGCTCTCTTTCACCTTCCTTCGTCTCGTTTCTCTCTCTTTCACCCGCCTTCGTCTCGTTTCGCTCTCTTCCACCCTCCTTCATCTCGTTTCGCTCTCTTTCACCCTCTTTCGTCTCGTTTCGCTCTCTTTCACCCTCCTTCGTCTCGTTTCGCTCTCTTTCTCCCTGCACCGTCTTGTTTCGCTCTCTTTGACCCTCCTTCGTCCCGTTTAGCTCTCTTGCACCCTCCTTCGTGTCGTTTCGCTCTGTGTTACACTCCTTCGCCTTGTTTTGCTCTCTTTCACCCTCCTTCGTCTCGTTTCGCTCTCTTTCACCCTCCTTCGTCTTGTATCGCTCTCTTCCACCGGCCTTCGTTTCGTTTCGCCCTCTTTCAACCTCATTCGTCTCGTTTCACTCTCTTTCACCCTCCTTCGTCTCGTTTCGTTCTCTTTCACCCTCCTTCGTCTCGTTCCGCTCTCTTTCACCCTCCTTCGACTCCTTTCGCTCTCTTTCACCCTCCTTCGTCTCGTTTCGCTCTCTTTCACCCTCCTTCGTCTCGTTTCGCTCTCTTTCACCCTCCTTCATCTCGTTTCGATCTCTTTCATCCTCCTTCCTCTCGTTTCGCTCACTTTCACCCTCCTTCGTCTCGTTTCGCTCTCTTTCACCCTCCTTCGTCTTGTTTCGGTCTCCTTCACCCTCCTTTGTCTCGTTCCACTCTCTTTCACCCTCCTTCGACTCCTTTTGCTCTCTTTCACCCTCCTTCGTCTCATTTCGCTCTCTTTCACCCTCCTTCATCTCCTTTCGCTCTCTTTCACCCTCCAAATCTCGTTTCGCTCTCTTTCACCTTTCTTCGTCTCGTTTCGCTCTCTTTCACCCTCCTTCGTCTCGTTTCGCTCTCTTTCACCCTCCTTCGTCTCGTTTCGCTCTCTTTCACCCACCATCGTCTTGATTCGCTCTCTCTCACCCTCCTTCCTCTCGTTTCACTCTCTTTCACCATCCATCGTCTTGTTTTGCTCTCTTTCACTTCCTTCGTCTCGTTTCGCTCTCTTTCACCCTCCACCGTCTCGTTTCGTTCTCTTTTACCCTCTTTCATCTCGTTTCGCTCTCTTTGACCCTCCTTCGTCTCGTTTAGCTCTCTTTCATCCTCCTTCGTCGCGTTTCGCTCTGTTTCACACTCCTTCGTCTCGTTTTGCTCTCTTTCACCCTCCTTCATCTCCTTTCGCTCTCTTTCACCCTCCTTCGTCTCGTTTCGCTCTCTTTCACCTTTCTTCGTCTCGTTTCGCTCTCTTACACCCTCCTTCGTCTCGTTTCGCTCTCTTTCACCCTCCTTCGTCTCGTTTCGCTCTCTTTCACCCTCCTTCCTCTCGTTTCGCTCTCTTTCAACATCCATCGTTTTGTTTCGCTCTCTTTCCCTCTCCTTCGTCTATTTTCGCTCTCTTTCACCCTCCACCGTCTCGTTTAGCTCTCTTTTAACCTCTTTCGTCTTGTTTCGTCCTCTTTCACCTTCCTTGTCTCGTTTTGCTCTCTTTCGCCCTCCTTCATCTCGTTTCGCTCTCTTTCACCCTCCTTCATTTCGTTTTGCTCCCTTTCACCCTCCTTTGTCTCGTTTCGCTCTCTTTCACCTTCCTTCGTCTCGTTTCTCTCTGTTTCACCCTCCTTCGTTTCGTTTCGCTCTCTTCCGCCCTACTTCATCTCGGTTCGCTCTCTTTCACCCTCCTTCGTCTCCTGTCGCTCTCTTTCACCCTCCTTTTTCTCGTTTCGCTCTCTTTCACCCTCCTTCGTCTCGTTCCGCTCTCTTTCACCCTCCTTCGTCTCGTTTCGCTCTCTTTCACCCTCCTTCATCTCGTTTCGATCTCTTTCACCCTCCTTCCTCTCGTTTCGCTCTCTTTCACCCTCCTTCGTCTCGTTTCGCTCTCTTTCACCCTCCTTCGTCTTGTTTCGGTCTCCTTCACCCTCCTTTGTCTCGTTCCACTCTCTTTCACCCTCCTTCGACTCCTTTTGCTCTCTTTCACCCTCCTTCGTCTCATTTCGCTCTCTTTCACCCTCCTTCATCTCCTTTCGCTCTCTTTCACCCTCCAAGTCTCGTTTCGCTCTCTTTCACCTTTCTTCGTCTCATTTCGCTCTCTTTCACCCTCCTTCATCTCCTTTCGCTCTCTTTCACCCACCAAATCTCGTTTCGCTCTCTTTCACCTTTCTTCGTCTCGTTTCGCTCTCTTTCACCCTCCTTCGTCTCGTTTCGCTCTCTTTCACCCTCCTTCGTCTCGTTTCGCTCTCTTTCACCCACCATCGTCTTGATTCGCTCTCTCTCACCCTCCTTCCTCTCGTTTCACTCTCTTTCACCATCCATCGTCTTGTTTTGCTCTCTTTCACTTCCTTCGTCTCGTTTCGCTCTCTTTCACCCTCCACCGTCTCGTTTCGTTCTCTTTTACCCTCTTTCATCTCGTTTCGCTCTCTTTGACCCTCCTTCGTCTCGTTTAGCTCTCTTTCATCCTCCTTCGTCGCGTTTCGCTCTGTTTCACACTCCTTCGTCTCGTTTTGCTCTCTTTCACCCTCCTTCATCTCCTTTCGCTCTCTTTCACCCTCCTTCGTCTCGTTTCGCTCTCTTTCACCTTTCTTCGTCTCGTTTCGCTCTCTTACACCCTCCTTCATCTCGTTTCGCTCTCTTTCACCCTCCTTCGTCTCGTTTCGCTCTCTTTCACCCTCCTTCCTCTCGTTTCGCTCTCTTTCAACATCCATCGTTTTGTTTCGCTCTCTTTCCCTCTCCTTCGTCTATTTTCGCTCTCTTTCACCCTCCACCGTCTCGTTTAGCTCTCTTTTAACCTCTTTCGTCTTGTTTCGTCCTCTTTCACCTTCCTTGTCTCGTTTTGCTCTCTTTCGCCCTCCTTCATCTCGTTTCGCTCTCTTTCACCCTCCTTCATTTCGTTTTGCTCCCTTTCACCCTCCTTTGTCTCGTTTCGCTCTCTTTCACCTTCCTTCGTCTCGTTTCTCTCTGTTTCACCCTCCTTCGTTTCGTTTCGCTCTCTTCCGCCCTACTTCATCTCGGTTCGCTCTCTTTCACCCTCCTTCGTCTCCTGTCGCTCTCTTTCACCCTCCTTTTTCTCGTTTCGCTCTCTTTCACCCTCCTTCGTCTCGTTCCGCTCTCTTTCACCCTCCTTCGTCTCGTTTCGCTCTCTTTCACCCTCCTTCATCTCGTTTCGATCTCTTTCACCCTCCTTCCTCTCGTTTCGCTCTCTTTCACCCTCCTTCGTCTCGTTTCGCTCTCTTTCACCCTCCTTCGTCTTGTTTCGGTCTCCTTCACCCTCCTTTGTCTCGTTCCACTCTCTTTCACCCTCCTTCGACTCCTTTTGCTCTCTTTCACCCTCCTTCGTCTCATTTCGCTCTCTTTCACCCTCCTTCATCTCCTTTCGCTCTCTTTCACCCTCCAAGTCTCGTTTCGCTCTCTTTCACCTTTCTTCGTCTCGTTTCGCTATCTTTCACCCTCCTTCGTCTCGTTTCGCTCTCTTTCACCCTCCTTCGTCTCGTTTCGCTCTCTTTTTTCCCTCCTTCCTCTCGTTTCACTCTCTTTCACCCACCATCGTCTTGATTCGCTCTCTCTCACCCTCCTTCCTCTCGTTTCACTCTCTTTCACCATCCATCGTCTTGTTTCGCTCTCTTTCACTTCCTTCGTCTCGTTTCGCTCTCTTTCACCCTCCACCGTCTTGTTTCGTTCTCTTTTACCCTCTTTCATCTCGTTTCGCTCTCTTTGACCCTCCTTCGTCTCGTTTAGCTCTCTTTCATCCTCCTTCGTCGCGTTTCGCTCTGTTTCACACTCCTTCATCTCGTTTTGCTCTCTTTCACCCTCCTTCATCTCCTTTCGCTCTCTTTCACCCTCCTTCGTCTCGTTTCGCTCTCTTTCACCATTCTTCGTCTCGTTTCGCTCTCTTACACCCTCCTTCGTCTCGTTTCGCTCTCTTTCACCCTCCTTCGTCTCGTTTCGCTCTCTTTCACCCTCCTTCCTCTCGTTTCGCTCTCTTTCAACATCCATCGTTTTGTTTCGCTCTCTTTCCCTCTCCTTCGTCTTGTTTCGCTCTCTTTCACCCTCCACCGTCTCGTTTAGCTCTCTTTTAACCTCTTTCGTCTTGTTTCGTCCTCTTTCACCTTCCTTGTCTCGTTTTGCTCTCTTTCACCCTCCTTCATCTCGTTTCGCTCTCTTTCACCCTCCTTCATTTCGTTTTGCTCCCTTTCACCCTCCTTTGTCTCGTTTCTCTCTCTTTCACCTTCCTTCGTCTCGTTTCTCTCTCTTTCATCCTCCTTCGTTTCGTTTCGCTCTCTTCCGCCCTACTTCATCTCGGTTCGCTCTCTTTCACCCTCCTTCGTCTCCTTTCGCTCTCTTTCACCCTCCTTTTTCTCGTTTCGCTCTCTTTCACCCTCCTTCGTCTCGTTTTGCTCTCTTTTACCCTCCTTCATCTCGTTTTGCTCTCTTTCATGCTCGTTCGTCTCGCTTCGCCCTCTTTCACCCTCCTTCGTCTCGTTTTGCTCTCTTTCACCCTTCTTTCATCTTGTTTCGCTCTGCTCCACCCGCCTTCGTCTCGTTTCGCCCTCTTTCACCCTCCTTCGTCTCGTTTCGCTCTCTTTCACCCTCCTTCATCTCGTTTCGCTCACTTTCACCCTCCTTCATCTCGTTTCGCTCCCTTTCACACTCCTTTGTCTCGTTTCGCTCTCTTTCAAATTCCTTCGTCTCGTTTCGCTCTCTTTCACCTTCCTTCGTCTCGTTTCTCTCTCTTTCACCCACCTTCTTCTCGTTTCGCTCTCTTCCACCCTCCTTCATCTCGTTTCGCTCTCTTTCACCCTCTTTCGTCTCGTTTCGCTCTCTTTCACCCTCCTTCGTCTCGTTTCGCTCTCTTTCTCCCTCCACCGTCTTGTTTCGCACTCTTTGACCCTCCTTCGTCTCGTTTAGCTCTCTTGCACCCTCCTTCGTCTCGTTTCGCTCTGTGTTACACTCCTTCAGCTTGTTTTGCTCTCTTTCACCCTCCTTCGTCTCGTTTCGCTCTCTTTCACCCTCCTTCGTCTTGTATCGCTCTCTTCCACCGGCCTTCGTTTCGTTTCGCCCTCTTTCAACCTCATTCGTCTCGTTTCACTCTCTTTCACCCTCCTTCGTCTCGTTTCGTTCTCTTTCACCCTCCTTCGTCTCGTTCCGCTCTCTTTCACCCTCCTTCGACTCCTTTCGCTCTCTTTCACCCTCCTTCGTCTCGTTTCGCTCTCTTTCACCCTCCTTCATCTCGTTTCGCTCTCTTTCACCCTCCTTCACCTCGTTTCGATCTCTTTCACCCTCCTTCCTCTCGTTTCGCTCTCTTTCACCCTCCTTCGTCTCGTTTCGCTCTCTTTCACCCTCCTTCGTCTTGTTTCTGTCTCCTTCACCCTCCTTTGTCTCGTTCCACTCTCTTTCACCCTCCTTCGACTCCTTTTGCTCTCTTTCACCCTCCTTCGTCTCATTTCGCTCTCTTTCACCCTCCTTCATCTCCTTTCGCTCTCTTTCACCCTCCAAGTCTCGTTTCGCTCTCTTTCACCTTTCTTCGTCTCGTTTCGCTCTCTTTCACCCTCCTTCGTCTCGTTTCGCTCTCTTTCACCCTCCTTCGTCTCGTTTCGCTCTCTTTTTTCCCTCCATCCTCTCGTTTCGCTCTCTTTCACCCACCATCGTCTTGATTCGCTCTCTCTCACCCTCCTTCCTCTCGTTTCACTCTCTTTCACCATCCATCGTCTTGTTTCGCTCTCTTTCACTTCCTTCGTCTCGTTTCGCTCTCTTTCACCCTCCACCGTCTCGTTTCGTTCTCTTTTACCCTCTTTCATCTCGTTTCGCTCTCTTTGACCCTCCTTCGTCTCGTTTAGCTCTCTTTCATCCTCCTTCGTCGCGTTTCGCTCTGTTTCACACTCCTTCGTCTCGTTTTGCTCTCTTTCACCCTCCTTCATCTCCTTTCGCTCTCTTTGACCCTCCTTCGTCTCGTTTCGCTCTCTTTCACCTTTCTTCGTCTCGTTTCGCTCTCTTACACCCTCCTTCGTCTCGTTTCGCTCTCTTTCACCCTCCTTCGTCTCGTTTCGCTCTCTTTCACCCTCCTTCCTCTCGTTTCGCTCTCTTTCAACATCCATCGTTTTGTTTCGCTCTCTTTCCCTCTCCTTCATCTCGTTTCGCTCTCTTTCACCCTCCACCGTCTCGTTTAGCTCTCTTTTAACCTCTTTCGTCTTGTTTCGTCCTCTTTCACCTTCCTTGTCTCGTTTTGCTCTCTTTCACCCTCCTTCATCTCGTTTCACTCTCTTCCGCCCTACTTCATCTCGGTTCGCTCTCTTTCACCCTCCTTCGTCTCCTTTCGCTCTCTTTCACCCTCCTTTTTCTCGTTTCGCTCTCTTTCACCCTCCTTCGTCTCGTTCCGCTCTCTTTCACCCTCCTTCGTCTCGTTTTGCTCTCTTTTACCCTCCTTCATCTCGTTTTGCTCTCTTTCATGCTCCTTCGTCTCGCTTCGCCCTCTTTCCCCCTCCTTCGTCTCATTTTGCTCTCTTTCACCCTTCTTTCATCTTGTTTCGCTCTGCTCCACCCGCCTTCGTCTCGTTTCGCCCTCTTTCACCCTCCTTCGTCTCGTTTCGCTCTCTTTCACCCTCCTTCGTCTCGTTTCGCTCTCTTCCACCCTCCTTCATCTCGTTGCGCTCTCTTTCACCCTCCTTCGTCTCGTTTCGCTCTCTTTCACTCTCCACCGTCTTGTTTCGCTCTCTTTGACCCTCCTTCGTCTCGTTTAGCTCTCTTGCACCCTCCTTCGTCTCGTTTCGCTCTGTTTTACACTCCTTCGTCTCGTTTCGCTCTCTTTCACTCTCCACCGTCTTGTTTCGCTCTCTTTGACCCTCCTTCGTCTCGTTTAGCTCTCTTGCACCCTCCTTCGTCTTGTTTCGCTCTGTTTTACACTCCTTCGTCTCATTTTGCTCTCTTTCACCCTCCTTCCTCTCGTTGCGCTCTCTTTCGCCCTCCTTCGTCTTGTTTCGCTCTCTTTCACGCTCCTTCGTCTCGTTTCGCTCTCTTTCACCCTCCACAGGCTCGTTTCGCTCTCTTTTACCCTCTTTCGCCTCGTTTCGCTATCTGTGACCCTCCTTCGTCTCGTTTAGCTCTCATTCACCCTCCTTCATCTCGTTTCGCTCTCTTTCACCCTCCTTCATCTCGTTTCGCTCTCTTTGACCCTCCTTCATCTCGTTTCGCTCTCTTTCACCATCCTTCGTCTCGTTTCGCTCTCTTTCACCCTCTTTCTTCTCGTTTCGCTCTCTTTCAACCTCCTTCGTCTCGTTTCGGTCTCCTTTACCCTCCTTCGTCTCGTTCCACTGTCTTTCACCCTCCTTCGACTCCTTTCGCTCTCTTTCACCCTCCTTCGTCTCATTTCGCTCTCTTTCACCCTCCTTCATCTCCTTTCGCTCTCTTTCACCCTCCAAGTCTCGTTTCACTCTCTTTCACCTTTCTTCGTCTCGTTTCGCTGTCTTTCACCCTCCTTCGTCTCGTTTTGTTCTCTTTTACCCTCTTTCATCTCGTTTCGCTCTCTTTGACCCTCCTTCGTCTCGTTTAGCTCTCTTTCATCCTCCTTCGTCGCGTTTCGCTCTGTTTCACACTCCTTCGTCTCGTTTTGCTCTCTTTCACCCTCCTTCATCTCCTTTCGCTCTCTTTCACCCTCCTTCGTCTCGTTTCGCTCTCTTTCACCTTTCTTCATCTCGTTTCGCTCTCTTACACCCTCCTTCGTCTCGTTTCGCTCTCTTTCACCCTCCTTCGTCTCGTTTCGCTCTCTTTCACCCTCCTTCCTCTCGTTTTGCTCTCTTTCAACATCCATCGTTTTGTTTCGCTCTCTTTCCCTCTCCTTCGTCTATTTTCGCTCTCTTTCACCCTCCACCGTCTCGTTTAGCTCTCTTTTAACCTCTTTCGTCTTGTTTCGTCCTCTTTCACCTTCCTTGTCTCGTTTTGCTCTCTTTCACCCTCCTCCATCTCGTTTCGCTCTCTTTCACCCTCCTTCATTTTGTTTTGCTCCCTTTCACCCTCCTTTGTCTCGTTTCGCTCTCTTTCACCTTCCTTCGTCTCGTTTCTCTCTCTTTCACCCTCCTTCGTTTCGTTTCGCTCTCTTCCACCCTACTTCATCTCGGTTCGCTCTCTTTCACCCTCCTTCGTCTCCTTTCGCTCTCTTTCACCCTCCTTTTTCTCGTTTCGCTCCCTTTCACCCTCCTTCGTCTCGTTCCGCTCTCTTTCACCCTCCTTCGTCTCGTTTTGCTCTCTTTTACCCTCCTTCATCTCGTTTTGCTCTCTTTCATGCTCCTTCGTCTCGCTTCGCCCTCTTTCACCCTCCTTCGTCTCATTTTGCTCTCTTTCACCCTTCTTTCATCTTGTTTCGCTCTGCTCCACCCGCCTTCGTCTCGTTTCGCCCTCTTTCACCCTCCTTCGTCTCGTTTCGCTCTCTTTCACCCTCCTTCATCTCGTTTCGCTCTCTTTCACCCTCCTTCATCTCGTTTCGCTCCCTTTCACACTCCTTTGTCTCGTTTCGCTCTCTTTCACCTTCCTTCGTCTCGTTTCGCTCTCTTTCACCTTCCTTCGTCTCGTTTCTCTCTCTTTCACCCTCCTTCGTCTCGTTTCGCTCTCTTCCACCCTCCTTCATCTCGTTTCGCTCTCTTTCACCCTCCTTCATCTCGTTTCGCTCTCTTTCACCCTCCTTCCTCTCGTTTCGCTCTCTTTCACCCTCCATCGTCTCGTTGCGCTCTCTTTCACCCTCCTTCGTCTCGTTTCGCTCTCTTTCACTCTCCACCGTCTTGTTTCGCTCTCTTTGACCCTCCTTCATCTCGTTTAGCTCTCTTGCACCCTCCTTCGTCTTGTTTCACTCTGTTTTACACTCCTTCGTCTCGTTTTGCTCTCTTTCACCCTCCTTCGTCTCGTTCTGCTCTCTTTCACCCTCCTTCGTCTCGTTTTGCTCTCTTTTACCCTCCTTCATCTCGTTTTGCTCTCTTTCATGCTCCTTCGTCTCGCTTCGCCCTCTTTCACCCTCCTTCGTCTCATTTTGCTCTCTTTCACCCTTCTTTCATCTTGTTTCGCTCTGCTCCACCCGCCTTCGTCTCGTTTCGCCCTCTTTCACCCTCCTTCGTCTCGTTTCGCTCTCTTTCACCCTCCTTCATCTCGTTTCGCTCTCTTTCACCCTCCTTCATCTCGTTTCGCTCCCTTTCACACTCCTTTGTCTCGTTTCGCTCTCTTTCACCTTCCTTCGTCTCGTTTCGCTCTCTTTCACCTTCCTTCGTCTCGTTTCTCTCTCTTTCACCCTCCTTCGTCTCGTTTCGCTCTCTTCCACCCTCCTTCATCTCGTTTCGCTCTCTTTCACCCTCCTTCGTCTCGTTTCGCTCTCTTTCACCCTCCTTCCTCTCGTTTCGCCCTCTTTCACCCTCCATCGTCGCGCTGCGCTCTCATTCACCCTCCTTCGTCTCGTTTCGCTCTCTTTCACTCTCCACCGTCTTGTTTCGCTCTCTTTGACCCTCCTTCGTCTCGTTTAGCTCTCTTGCACCCTCCTTCGTCTTGTTTCGCTCTGTTTTACACTCCTTCGTCTCGTTTTGCTCTCTTTCACCCTCCTTCCTCTCGTTGCGTTCTCTTTCGCCCTCCACAGTCTCGTTTCGCTCTCTTTTACCCTCTTTCGCCTCGTTTCGCTCTCTGTGACCCTCCTTCGTTTCGTTTCACTCTCTTCCACCCTCCTTCATCTCGTTTCGCTCTCTTTCACCCTCCTTCGTCTCGTTTCGCTCTCTTTCACCCTCCTTCTTCTCGTTTCGCTCTCTTTCACCCTCCTTCGTCTCGTTCCGCTCTCTTTTACCCTCCTTCGTCTCATTTCACTCTCTTTCACCCTCCTTCGTCTCGCTTCGCCCTCTTTCACCCTCCTTCGTCTCGTTTTGCTCTCTTTCACCCTTCTTTCATCTTGTTTCGCTCTGTTCCACCCGCCTTCGTCTCGTTGCACCCTCTTTCACCCTCTATCATCTCGTTTCGCTCTCTTTCACCCTCCTTCATCTCGTTTCGCTCCCTTTCTCCCTCCTTTGTCTCGTTTCGCTCTCTTTCACCTTCCTTCGTCTCGTTTCGCTCTCTTTCACCTTCCTTCGTCTCGTGTCACTCTCATTCACCCTCCTTCGTCTCGTTTCGCTCTCTTGCACCCTCCTTCGTCTTGTTTCGCTCTGTTTTACACTCCTTCGTCTCGTTTTGCTCTCTTTCACCCTCCTTCCTCTCGTTGCGCTCTCTTTCGCCCTCCACAGTCTCGTTTCGCTCTCTTTTACCCTCTTTCGCCTCGTTTCGCTCTCTGTGACCCTCCTTCGTTTCGTTTCACTCTCTTCCACCCTCCTTCATCTCGTTTCGCTCTCTTTCACCCTCCTTCGTCTCGTTTCGCTCTCTTTCACCCTCCTTCTTCTCGTTTCGCTCTCTTTCACCCTCCTTCGTCTCGTTCCGCTCTCTTTTACCCTCCTTCGTCTCATTTCACTCTCTTTCACCCTCCTTCGTCTCGTTTCGCTCTCTTTTACACTCTTTTGTCTCGTTTCGCTCTCTTTAACCTCCTTCATCTCGTTTCGCTCTCTTTCATGCTCCTTCGTCTCGCTTCGCCCTCTTTCACCTTCCTTCGTCTCGTTTCGATCTCTTTCACCTTCCTTCGTCTCGTGTCATTCTCATTCACCCTCCTTCGTCTCGTTTCGCTCTCTTTCGCCCTCCTTCGTCTTGTTTCGCTCACTTTCACCCTCCTTCGTCTCGTTTCGCTCTCTTTCACCCTCCACCGTCTCGTTTCGCTCTGTTTCACACTCCTTCATCTCGTTTTGCTCTCTTTCACCCTCCTTCATCTCCTTTCGCTCTCTTTCACCCTCCTTCGTCTCGTTTCGCTCTCTTTCACCTTTCTTCGTCTCGTTTCGCTCTCTTACACCCTCCTTCGTCTCGTTTCGCTCTCTTTCACCCTCCTTCGTCTCGTTTCGCTCTCTTTCACCCTCCTTCCTCTCGTTTTGCTCTCTTTCAACATCCATCGTTTTGTTTCGCTCTCTTTCCCTCTCCTTCGTCTATTTTCGCTCTCTTTCACCCTCCACCGTCTCGTTTAGCTCTCTTTTAACCTCTTTCGTCTTGTTTCGTCCTCTTTCACCTTCCTTGTCTCGTTTTGCTCTCTTTCACCCTCCTTCATCTCGTTTCGCTCTCTTTCACCCTCCTTCATTTTGTTTTGCTCCCTTTCACCCTCCTTTGTCTCGTTTCGCTCTCTTTCACCTTCCTTCGTCTCGTTTCTCTCTCTTTCACCCTCCTTCGTTTCGTTTCGCTCTCTTCCACCCTACTTCATCTCGGTTCGCTCTCTTTCACCCTCCTTCGTCTCCTTTCGCTCTCTTTCACCCTCCTTTTTCTCGTTTCGCTCCCTTTCACCCTCCTTCGTCTCGTTCCGCTCTCTTTCACCCTCCTTCGTCTCGTTTTGCTCTCTTTTACCCTCCTTCATCTCGTTTTGCTCTCTTTCATGCTCCTTCGTCTCGCTTCGCCCTCTTTCACCCTCCTTCGTCTCATTTTGCTCTCTTTCACCCTTCTTTCATCTTGTTTCGCTCTGCTCCACCCGCCTTCGTCTCGTTTCGCCCTCTTTCACCCTCCTTCGTCTCGTTTCGCTCTCTTTCACCCTCCTTCATCTCGTTTCGCTCTCTTTCACCCTCCTTCATCTCGTTTCGCTCCCTTTCACACTCCTTTGTCTCGTTTCGCTCTCTTTCACCTTCCTTCGTCTCGTTTCGCTCTCTTTCACCTTCCTTCGTCTCGTTTCTCTCTCTTTCACCCTCCTTCGTCTCGTTTCGCTCTCTTCCACCCTCCTTCATCTCGTTTCGCTCTCTTTCACCCTCCTTCATCTCGTTTCGCTCTCTTTCACACTCCTTCCTCTCGTTTCGCTCTCTTTCACCCTCCATCGTCTCGTTGCGCTCTCTTTCACCCTCCTTCGTCTCGTTTCGCTCTCTTTCACTCTCCACCGTCTTGTTTCGCTCTCTTTGACCCTCCTTCATCTCGTTTATCTCTCTTGCACCCTCCTTCGTCTTGTTTCACTCTGTTTTACACTCCTTCGTCTCGTTTTGCTCTCTTTCACCCTCCTTCGTCTCGTTCTGCTCTCTTTCACCCTCCTTCGTCTCGTTTTGCTCTCTTTTACCCTCCTTCATCTCGTTTTGCTCTCTTTCATGCTCCTTCGTCTCGCTTCGCCCTCTTTCACCCTCCTTCGTCTCATTTTGCTCTCTTTCACCCTTCTTTCATCTTGTTTCGCTCTGCTCCACCCGCCTTCGTCTCGTTTCGCCCTCTTTCACCCTCCTTCGTCTCGTTTCGCTCTCTTTCACCCTCCTTCATCTCGTTTCGCTCTCTTTCACCCTCCTTCATCTCGTTTGGCTCCCTTTCACACTCCTTTGTCTCGTTTCGTTCTCTTTCACCTTCCTTCGTCTCGTTTCGCTCTCTTTCACCTTCCTTCGTCTCGTTTCTCTCTCTTTCACCCTCCTTCGTCTCGTTTCGCTCTCTTCCACCCTCCTTCATCTCGTTTCGCTCTCTTTCACCCTCCTTCGTCTCGTTTCGCTCTCTTTCACCCTCCTTCCTCTCGTTTCGCCCTCTTTCACCCTCCATCGTCGCGTTGCGCTCTCATTCACCCTCCTTCGTCTCGTTTCGCTCTCTTTCACTCTCCACCGTCTTGTTTCGCTCTCTTTGACTCTCCTTCGTCTCGTTTAGCTCTCTTGCACTCTCCTTCGTCTTGTTTCGCTCTGTTTTACACTCCTTCGTCTCGTTTTGCTCTCTTTCACCCTCCTTCCTCTCGTTGCGTTCTCTTTCGCCCTCCACAGTCTCGTTTCGCTCTCTTTTACCCTCTTTCGCCTCGTTTCGCTCTCTGTGACCCTCCTTCGTTTCGTTTCACTCTCTTCCACCCTCCTTCATCTCGTTTCGCTCTCTTTCACCCTCCTTCGTCTCGTTTCGCTCTCTTTCACCCTCCTTCTTCTCGTTTCGCTCTCTTTCACCCTCCTTCGTCTCGTTCCGCTCTCTTTTACCCTCCTTCGTCTCATTTCACTCTCTTTCACCCTCCTTCGTCTCGCTTCGCCCTCTTTCACCCTCCTTCGTCTCGTTTTGCTCTCTTTCACCCTTCTTTCATCTTGTTTCGCTCTGTTCCACCCGCCTTCGTCTCGTTTCACCCTCTTTCACCCTCTATCATCTCGTTTCGCTCTCTTTCACCCTCCTTCATCTCGTTTCGCTCCCTTTCTCCCTCCTTTGTCTCGTTTCGCTCTCTTTCACCTTCCTTCGTCTCGTTTCGCTCTCTTTCACCTTCCTTCGTCTCGTGTCACTCTCATTCACCCTCCTTCGTCTCGTTTCGCTCTCTTGCACCCTCCTTCGTCTTGTTTCGCTCTGTTTTACACTCCTTCGTCTCGTTTTGCTCTCTTTCACCCTCCTTCCTCTCGTTGCGCTCTCTTTCGCCCTCCACAGTCTCGTTTCGCTCTCTTTTACCCTCTTTCGCCTCGTTTCGCTCTCTGTGACCCTCCTTCGTTTCGTTTCACTCTCTTCCACCCTCCTTCATCTCGTTTCGCTCTCTTTCACCCTCCTTCGTCTCGTTTCGCTCTCTTTCACCCTCCTTCTTCTCGTTTCGCTCTCTTTCACCCTCCTTCGTCTCGTTCCGCTCTCTTTTACCCTCCTTCGTCTCATTTCACTCTCTTTCACCCTCCTTCGTCTCGTTTCGCTCTCTTTTACACTCTTTTGTCTCGTTTCGCTCTCTTTAACCTCCTTCATCTCGTTTCGCTGTCTTTCATGCTCCTTCGTCTCGCTTCGCCCTCTTTCACCTTCCTTCGTCTCGTTTCGATCTCTTTCACCTTCCTTCGTCTCGTGTCATTCTCATTCACCCTCCTTCGTCTCGTTTCGCTCTCTTTCGCCCTCCTTCGTCTTGTTTCGCTCACTTTCACCCTCCTTCGTCTCGTTTCGCTCTCTTTCACCCTCCACCGTCTCGTTTCGCTCTCTTTTACCCTCTTTCGCCTGTTTTCGCTCTCTGTGACCCTCCTTCGTCTCGTTTAGCTCTCATTCACCCTCCTTCATCTCGTTTCGCTCTCTTTCACCCTCCTTCATCTCGTTTCGCTCTCTTTGACCCTCCTTCATCTCGTTTCGCTCTCTTTCACCATCCTTCGTCTCGTTTCGCTCTCTTTCACCCTCCTTCTTCTCGTTTCGCTCTCTTTCAACCTCCTTCGTCTCGTTTCGGTCTCCTTCACCCTCCTTCGTCTCGTTCACTGTCTTTCACCCTCCTTCGACTCCTTTCGCTCTCGTTCACCCTCCTTCGTCTCATTTCGCTCTCTTTCACGCTCCTTCATCTCCTTTCGCTCTCTTTCACCCTCCAAGTCTCGTTTCACTCTCTTTCACCCTCCTTCGTCTCGTTTCGCTCTCTTTCACCCTCCTTCGTCTCGTTTCCCCCTCTTTCACCCTCCTTCGTCTCGTTTTGCTCTCTTTCACCCTCCTTCATCTCGTTTCGCTCTCTTTCACCCTCCTTCATCACGTTTCGCTCCCTTTCACACTCCTTTGTCTCGTTTCGCTCTCTTTCACCTTCCTTCGTCTCGTTTCGCTCCCTTTCACCTTCCTTCGTCTCGTTTCTCTCTCTTTCACTCTCCTTCGTCTCGTTTCGCTCTCTTCCACCCTCCTTCATCTCGTTTCGCTCTCTTTCACCCTCCACCGTCTTGTTTCGCTCTCTTTGACCCTCCTTCGTCTCGTTTAGCTCTCTTGCACCCTCCTTCGTCTCGTTTCGCTCTGTTTTACACTCCTTCGTCTCGTTTTGCTCTCTTTCACCCTCCTTCGTCTCGTTTCGCTCTCTTTCACCCTCCTTCGTCTTGTATCGCTCTGTTCCACCCGCCTTTGTTTCGTTTCGCCCTCTTTCACCCTCCTTCGTCTCGTTTCACTCTCTATCACCCTCCTTCGTCTCGTTTCGTTCTCTTTCACCCTCCTTCGTCTCGTTCCGCTCTCTTTCACCCTCCTTCGACTCCTTTCGCTCTTTTTCACCCTCCTTCGTCTCGTTTCGCCCTCTTTCACCCTCCTTCGTCTCGTTTCGCTCTCTTTCACCCTCCTTCATCTCGTTTCGCTCTCTTTCACCCTCCTTCATCTCGTTTCGCTCCCTTTCACACTCCTTTGTCTCGTTTCGCTCTCTTTCACCTTCCTTCGTCTCGTTTCGCTCTCTTTCACCTTCCTTCGTCTCGTTTCTCTCTCTTTCACCCTCCTTCGTCTCGTTTCGCTCTCTTCCACCCTCCTTCATCTCGTTTCGCTCTCTTTCACCCTCCTTCGTCTCGTTTCGCTCACTTTCACCCTCCTTCCTCTCGTTTCGCTCTCTTTCACCCTCCATCGTCTCGTTGCGCTCGCTTTCACCCTCCTTCGTCTCGTTTCGCTCTCTTTCACTCTCCACCGTCTTGTTTCGCTCTCTTTGACCCTCCTTCATCTCGTTTAGCTCTCTTGCACCCTCCTTCGTCTTGTTTCGCTCTGTTTTACACTCCTTCGTCTCATTTTGCTCTCTTTCACCCTCCTTCCTCTCGTTGCGCTCTCTTTCGCCCTCCTTCGTCTTGTTTCGCTCTCTTTCACGCTCCTTCGTCTCGTTTCGCTCTCTTTCACCCTCCACAGGCTCGTTTCGCTCTCTTTTACCCTCTTTCGCCTCGTTTCGCTATCTGTGACCCTCCTTCGTCTCGTTTAGCTCTCATTCACCCTCCTTCATCTCGTTTCGCTCTCTTTCACCCTCCTTCATCTCGTTTCGCTCTCTTTGACCCTCCTTCATCTCGTTTCGCTCTCTTTCACCATCCTTCGTCTCGTTTCGCTCTCTTTCACCCTCCTTCTTCTCGTTTCGCTCTCTTTCAACCTCCTTCGTCTCGTTTCGGTCTCCTTTACCCTCCTTCGTCTCGTTCCACTGTCTTTCACCCTCCTTCGACTCCTTTCGCTCTCTTTCACCCTCCTTCGTCTCATTTCGCTCTCTTTCACCCTCCTTCATCTCCTTTCGCTCTCTTTCACCCTCCAAGTCTCGTTTCACTCTCTTTCACCTTTCTTCGTCTCGTTTCGCTGTCTTTCACCCTCCTTCGTCTCGTTTTGTTCTCTTTTACCCTCTTTCATCTCGTTTCGCTCTCTTTGACCCTCCTTCGTCTCGTTTAGCTCTCTTTCATCCTCCTTCGTCGCGTTTCGCTCTGTTTCACACTCCTTCGTCTCGTTTTGCTCTCTTTCACCCTCCTTCATCTCCTTTCGCTCTCTTTCACCCTCCTTCGTCTCGTTTCGCTCTCTTTCACCTTTCTTCGTCTCGTTTCGCTCTCTTACACCCTCCTTCGTCTCGTTTCGCTCTCTTTCACCCTCCTTCGTCTCGTTTCGCTCTCTTTCACCCTCCTTCCTCTCGTTTTGCTCTCTTTCAACATCCATCGTTTTGTTTCGCTCTCTTTCCCTCTCCTTCGTCTATTTTCGCTCTCTTTCAGACTCCACCGTCTCGTTTAGCTCTCTTTTAACCTCTTTCGTCTTGTTTCGTCCTCTTTCACCTTCCTTGTCTCGTTTTGCTCTCTTTCACCCTCCTTCATCTCGTTTCGCTCTCTTTCACCCTCCTTCATTTTGTTTTGCTCCCTTTCACCCTCCTTTGTCTCGTTTCACTCTCTTTCACCTTCCTTCGTCTCGTTTCTCTCTCTTTCACCCTCCTTCGTTTCGTTTCGCTCTCTTCCACCCTACTTCATCTCGGTTCGCTCTCTTTCACCCTCCTTCGTCTCCTTTCGCTCTCTTTCACCCTCCTTTTTCTCGTTTCGCTCCCTTTCACCCTCCTTCGTCTCGTTCCGCTCTCTTTCACCCTCCTTCGTCTCGTTTTGCTCTCTTTTACCCTCCTTCATCTCGTTTTGCTCTCTTTCATGCTCCTTCGTCTCGCTTCGCCCTCTTTCACCCTCCTTCGTCTCGTTTCGCTCTCTTTCACCCTCCTTCATCTCGTTTCGCTCTCTTTCACCCTCCTTCATCTCGTTTCGCTCCCTTTCACACTCCTTTGTCTCGTTTCGCTCTCTTTCACCTTCCTTCGTCTCGTTTCGCTCTCTTTCACCTTCCTTCGTCTCGTTTCTCTCTCTTTCACCCTCCTTCGTCTCGTTTCGCTCTCTTCCACCCTCCTTCATCTCGTTTCGCTCTCTTTCACCCTCCTTCATCTCGTTTCGCTCTCTTTCACCCTCCTTCCTCTCGTTTCGCTCTCTTTCACCCTCCATCGTCTCGTTGCGCTCTCTTTCACCCTCCTTCGTCTCGTTTCGCTCTCTTTCACTCTCCACCGTCTTGTTTCGCTCTCTTTGACCCTCCTTCATCTCGTTTATCTCTCTTGCACCCTCCTTCGTCTTGTTTCACTCTGTTTTACACTCCTTCGTCTCGTTTTGCTCTCTTTCACCCTCCTTCGTCTCGTTCTGCTCTCTTTCACCCTCCTTCGTCTCGTTTTGCTCTCTTTTACCCTCCTTCATCTCGTTTTGCTCTCTTTCATGCTCCTTCGTCTCGCTTCGCCCTCTTTCACCCTCCTTCGTCTCATTTTGCTCTCTTTCACCCTTCTTTCATCTTGTTTCGCTCTGCTCCACCCGCCTTCGTCTCGTTTCGCCCTCTTTCACCCTCCTTCATCTCGTTTCGCTCTCTTTCACCCTCCTTCATCTCGTTTCGCTCTCTTTCACCCTCCTTCATCTCGTTTCGCTCCCTTTCACACTCCTTTGTCTCGTTTCGCTCTCTTTCACCTTCCTTCGTCTCGTTTCGCTCTCTTTCACCTTCCTTCGTCTCGTTTCTCTCTCTTTCACCCTCCTTCGTCTCGTTTCGCTCTCTTCCACCCTCCTTCATCTCGTTTCGCTCTCTTTCACCCTCCTTCGTCTCGTTTCGCTCTCTTTCACCCTCCTTCCTCTCGTTTCGCCCTCTTTCACCCTCCATCGTCGCGTTGCGCTCTCATTCACCCTCCTTCGTCTCGTTTCGCTCTCTTTCACTCTCCACCGTCTTGTTTCGCTCTCTTTGACCCTCCTTCGTCTCGTTTAGCTCTCTTGCACTCTCCTTCGTCTTGTTTCGCTCTGTTTTACACTCCTTCGTCTCGTTTTGCTCTCTTTCACCCTCCTTCCTCTCGTTGCGTTCTCTTTCGCCCTCCACAGTCTCGTTTCGTTCTCTTTTACCCTCTTTCGCCTCGTTTCGCTCTCTGTGACCCTCCTTCGTTTCGTTTCACTCTCTTCCACCCTCCTTCATCTCGTTTCGCTCTCTTTCACCCTCCTTCGTCTCGTTTCGCTCTCTTTCACCCTCCTTCTTCTCGTTTCGCTCTCTTTCACCCTCCTTCGTCTCGTTCCGCTCTCTTTTACCCTCCTTCGTCTCATTTCACTCTCTTTCACCCTCCTTCGTCTCGCTTCGCCCTCTTTCACCCTCCTTCGTCTCGTTTTGCTCTCTTTCACCCTTCTTTCATCTTGTTTCGCTCTGTTCCACCCGCCTTCGTCTCGTTTCACCCTCTTTCACCCTCTATCATCTCGTTTCGCTCTCTTTCACCCTCCTTCATCTCGTTTCGCTCCCTTTCTCCCTCCTTTGTCTCGTTTCGCTCTCTTTCACCTTCCTTCGTCTCGTTTCGCTCTCTTTCACAATCCTTCGTCTCGTGTCACTCTCATTCACCCTCCTTCGTCTCGTTTCGCTCTCTTGCACCCTCCTTCGTCTTGTTTCGCTCTGTTTTACACTCCTTCGTCTCGTTTTGCTCTCTTTCACCCTCCTTCCTCTCGTTGCGCTCTCTTTCGCCCTCCACAGTCTCGTTTCGCTCTCTTTTACCCTCTTTCGCCTCGTTTCGCTCTCTGTGACCCTCCTTCGTTTCGTTTCACTCTCTTCCACCCTCCTTCATCTCGTTTCGCTCTCTTTCACCCTCCTTCGTCTCGTTTCGCTCTCTTTCACCCTCCTTCTTCTCGTTTCGCTCTCTTTCACCCTCCTTCGTCTCGTTCCGCTCTCTTTTACCCTCCTTCGTCTCATTTCACTCTCTTTCACCCTCCTTCGTCTCGTTTCGCTCTCTTTTACACTCTTTTGTCTCGTTTCGCTCTCTTTAACCTCCTTCATCTCGTTTCGCTCTCTTTCATGCTCCTTCGTCTCGCTTCGCCCTCTTTCACCTTCCTTCGTCTCGTTTCGATCTCTTTCACCTTCCTTCGTCTCGTGTCATTCTCATTCACCCTCCTTCGTCTCGTTTCGCTCTCTTTCGCCCTCCTTCGTCTTGTTTCGCTCACTTTCACCCTCCTTCGTCTCGTTTCGCTCTCTTTCACCCTCCACCGTCTCGTTTCGCTCTCTTTTACCCTCTTTCGCCTGTTTTCGCTCTCTGTGACCCTCCTTCGTCTCGTTTAGCTCTCATTCACCCTCCTTCATCTCGTTTCGCTCTCTTTCACCCTCCTTCATCTCGTTTCGCTCTCTTTGACCCTCCTTCATCTCGTTTCGCTCTCTTTCACCATCCTTCGTCTCGTTTCGCTCTCTTTCACCCTCCTTCTTCTCGTTTCGCTCTCTTTCAACCTCCTTCGTCTCGTTTCGGTCTCCTTCACCCTCCTTCGTCTCGTTCACTGTCTTTCACCCTCCTTCGACTCCTTTCGCTCTCGTTCACCCTCCTTCGTCTCATTTCGCTCTCTTTCACGCTCCTTCATCTCCTTTCGCTCTCTTTCACCCTCCAAGTCTCGTTTCACTCTCTTTCACCCTCCTTCGTCTCGTTTCGCTCTCTTTCACCCTCCTTCGTCTCGTTTCCCCCTCTTTCACCCTCCTTCGTCTCGTTTTGCTCTCTTTCACCCTCCTTCATCTCGTTTCGCTCTCTTTCACCCTCCTTCATCACATTTCGCTCCCTTTCACACTCCTTTGTCTCGTTTCGCTCTCTTTCACCTTCCTTCGTCTCGTTTCGCTCCCTTTCACCTTCCTTCGTCTCGTTTCTCTCTCTTTCACTCTCCTTCGTCTCGTTTCGCTCTCTTCCACCCTCCTTCATCTCGTTTCGCTCTCTTTCACCCTCCACCGTCTTGTTTCGCTCTCTTTGACCCTCCTTCGTCTCGTTTAGCTCTCTTGCACCCTCCTTCGTCTCGTTTCGCTCTGTTTTACACTCCTTCGTCTCGTTTTGCTCTCTTTCACCCTCCTTCGTCTCGTTTCGCTCTCTTTCACCCTCCTTCGTCTTGTATCGCTCTGTTCCACCCGCCTTCGTTTCGTTTCGCCCTCTTTCACCCTCCTTCGTCTCGTTTCACTCTCTATCACCCTCCTTCGTCTCGTTTCGTTCTCTTTCACCCTCCTTCGTCTCGTTCCGCTCTCTTTCACCCTCCTTCGACTCCTTTCGCTCTTTTTCACCCTCCTTCGTCTCGTTTCGCCCTCTTTCACCCTCCTTCGTCTCGTTTCGCTCTCTTTCACCCTCCTTCATCTCGTTTCGCTCTCTTTCACCCTCCTTCATCTCGTTTCGCTCCCTTTCACACTCCTTTGTCTCGTTTCGCTGTCTTTCACCTTCCTTCGTCTCGTTTCGCTCTCTTTCACCTTCCTTCGTCTCGTTTCTCTCTCTTTCACCCTCCTTCGTCTCGTTTCGCTCTCTTCCACCCTCCTTCATCTCGTTTCGCTCTCTTTCACCCTCCTTCGTCTCGTTTCGCTCACTTTCACCCTCCTTCCTCTCGTTTCGCTCTCTTTCACCCTCCATCGTCTCGTTGCGCTCTCTTTCACCCTCCTTCGTCTCGTTTCGCTCTCTTTCACTCTCCACCGTCTTGTTTCGCTCTCTTTGACCCTCCTTCATCTCGTTTAGCTCTCTTGCACCCTCCTTCGTCTTGTTTCGCTCTGTTTTACACTCCTTCGTCTCATTTTGCTCTCTTTCACCCTCCTTCCTCTCGTTGCGCTCTCTTTCGCCCTCCTTCGTCTTGTTTCGCTCTCTTTCACGCTCCTTCGTCTCGTTTCGCTCTCTTTCACCCTCCACAGGCTCGTTTCGCTCTCTTTTACCCTCTTTCGCCTCGTTTCGCTATCTGTGACCCTCCTTCGTCTCGTTTAGCTCTCATTCACCCTCCTTCATCTCGTTTCGCTCTCTTTCACCCTCCTTCATCTCGTTTCGCTCTCTTTGACCCTCCTTCATCTCGTTTCGCTCTCTTTCACCATCCTTCGTCTCGTTTCGCTCTCTTTCACCCTCCTTCTTCTCGTTTCGCTCTCTTTCAACCTCCTTCGTCTCGTTTCGGTCTCCTTTACCCTCCTTCGTCTCGTTCCACTGTCTTTCACCCTCCTTCGACTCCTTTCGCTCTCTTTCACCCTCCTTCGTCTCATTTCGCTCTCTTTCACCCTCCTTCATCTCCTTTCGCTCTCTTTCACCCTCCAAGTCTCGTTTCACTCTCTTTCACCTTTCTTCGTCTCGTTTCGCTGTCTTTCACCCTCCTTCGTCTCGTTTTGTTCTCTTTTACCCTCTTTCATCTCGTTTCGCTCTCTTTGACCCTCCTTCGTCTCGTTTAGCTCTCTTTCATCCTCCTTCGTCGCGTTTCGCTCTGTTTCACACTCCTTCGTCTCGTTTTGCTCTCTTTCACCCTCCTTCATCTCCTTTCGCTCTCTTTCACCCTCCTTCGTCTCGTTTCGCTCTCTTTCACCTTTCTTCGTCTCGTTTCGCTCTCTTACACCCTCCTTCGTCTCGTTTCGCTCTCTTTCACCCTCCTTCGTCTCGTTTCGCTCTCTTTCACCCTCCTTCCTCTCGTTTTGCTCTCTTTCAACATCCATCGTTTTGTTTCGCTCTCTTTCCCTCTCCTTCGTCTATTTTCGCTCTCTTTCACCCTCCACCGTCTCGTTTAGCTCTCTTTTAACCTCTTTCGTCTTGTTTCGTCCTCTTTCACCTTCCTTGTCTCGTTTTGCTCTCTTTCACCCTCCTTCATCTCGTTTCGCTCTCTTTCACCCTCCTTCATTTTGTTTTGCTCCCTTTCACCCTCCTTTGTCTCGTTTCGCTCTCTTTCACCTTCCTTCGTCTCGTTTCTCTCTCTTTCACCCTCCTTCGTTTCGTTTCGCTCTCTTCCACCCTACTTCATCTCGGTTCGCTCTCTTTCACCCTCCTTCGTCTCCTTTCGCTCTCTTTCACCCTCCTTTTTCTCGTTTCGCTCCCTTTCACCCTCCTTCGTCTCGTTCCGCTCTCTTTCACCCTCCTTCGTCTCGTTTTGCTCTCTTTTACCCTCCTTCATCTCGTTTTGCTCTCTTTCATGCTCCTTCGTCTCGCTTCGCCCTCTTTCACCCTCCTTCGTCTCATTTTGCTCTCTTTCACCCTTCTTTCATCTTGTTTCGCTCTGCTCCACCCGCCTTCGTCTCGTTTCGCCCTCTTTCACCCTCCTTCGTCTCGTTTCGCTCTCTTTCACCCTCCTTCATCTCGTTTCGCTCTCTTTCACCCTCCTTCATCTCGTTTCGCTCCCTTTCACACTCCTTTGTCTCGTTTCGCTCTCTTTCACCTTCCTTCGTCTCGTTTCGCTCTCTTTCACCTTCCTTCGTCTCGTTTCTCTCTCTTTCACCCTCCTTCGTCTCGTTTCGCTCTCTTCCACCCTCCTTCATCTCGTTTCGCTCTCTTTCACCCTCCTTCATCTCGTTTCGCTCTCTTTCACCCTCCTTCCTCTCGTTTCGCTCTCTTTCACCCTCCATCGTCTCGTTGCGCTCTCTTTCACCCTCCTTCGTCTCGTTTCGCTCTCTTTCACTCTCCACCGTCTTGTTTCGCTCTCTTTGACCCTCCTTCATCTCGTTTAGCTCTCTTGCACCCTCCTTCGTCTTGTTTCACTCTGTTTTACACTCCTTCGTCTCGTTTTGCTCTCTTTCACCCTCCTTCGTCTCGTTCTGCTCTCTTTCACCCTCCTTCGTCTCGTTTTGCTCTCTTTTACCCTCCTTCATCTCGTTTTGCTCTCTTTCATGCTCCTTCGTCTCGCTTCGCCCTCTTTCACCCTCCTTCGTCTCATTTTGCTCTCTTTCACCCTTCTTTCATCTTGTTTCGCTCTGCTCCACCCGCCTTCGTCTCGTTTCGCCCTCTTTCACCCTCCTTCGTCTCGTTTCGCTCTCTTTCACCCTCCTTCATCTCGTTTCGCTCTCTTTCACCCTCCTTCATCTCGTTTCGCTCCCTTTCACACTCCTTTGTCTCGTTTCGCTCTCTTTCACCTTCCTTCGTCTCGTTTCGCTCTCTTTCACCTTCCTTCGTCTCGTTTCTCTCTCTTTCACCCTCCTTCGTCTCGTTTCGCTCTCTTCCACCCTCCTTCATCTCGTTTCGCTCTCTTTCACCCTCCTTCGTCTCGTTTCGCTCTCTTTCACCCTCCTTCCTCTCGTTTCGCCCTCTTTCACCCTCCATCGTCGCGTTGCGCTCTCATTCACCCTCCTTCGTCTCGTTTCGCTCTCTTTCACTCTCCACCGTCTTGTTTCGCTCTCTTTGACCCTCCTTCGTCTCGTTTAGCTCTCTTGCACCCTCCTTCGTCTTGTTTCGCTCTGTTTTACACTCCTTCGTCTCGTTTTGCTCTCTTTCACCCTCCTTCCTCTCGTTGCGTTCTCTTTCGCCCTCCACAGTCTCGTTTCGCTCTCTTTTACCCTCTTTCGCCTCGTTTCGCTCTCTGTGACCCTCCTTCGTTTCGTTTCACTCTCTTCCACCCTCCTTCATCTCGTTTCGCTCTCTTTCACCCTCCTTCGTCTCGTTTCGCTCTCTTTCACCCTCCTTCTTCTCGTTTCGCTCTCTTTCACCCTCCTTCGTCTCGTTCCGCTCTCTTTTACCCTCCTTCGTCTCATTTCACTCTCTTTCACCCTCCTTCGTCTCGCTTCGCCCTCTTTCACCCTCCTTCGTCTCGTTTTGCTCTCTTTCACCCTTCTTTCATCTTGTTTCGCTCTGTTCCACCCGCCTTCGTCTCGTTTCACCCTCTTTCACCCTCTATCATCTCGTTTCGCTCTCTTTCACCCTCCTTCATCTCGTTTCGCTCCCTTTCTCCCTCCTTTGTCTCGTTTCGCTCTCTTTCACCTTCCTTCGTCTCGTTTCGCTCTCTTTCACCTTCCTTCGTCTCGTGTCACTCTCATTCACCCTCCTTCGTCTCGTTTCGCTCTCTTGCACCCTCCTTCGTCTTGTTTCGCTCTGTTTTACACTCCTTCGTCTCGTTTTGCTCTCTTTCACCCTCCTTCCTCTCGTTGCGCTCTCTTTCGCCCTCCACAGTCTCGTTTCGCTCTCTTTTACCCTCTTTCGCCTCGTTTCGCTCTCTGTGACCCTCCTTCGTTTCGTTTCACTCTCTTCCACCCTCCTTCATCTCGTTTCGCTCTCTTTCACCCTCCTTCGTCTCGTTTCGCTCTCTTTCACCCTGCTTCTTCTCGTTTCGCTCTCTTTCACCCTCCTTCGTCTCGTTCCGCTCTCTTTTACCCTCCTTCGTCTCATTTCACTCTCTTTCACCCTCCTTCGTCTCGTTTCGCTCTCTTTTACACTCTTTTGTCTCGTTTCGCTCTCTTTAACCTCCTTCATCTCGTTTCGCTCTCTTTCATGCTCCTTCGTCTCGCTTCGCCCTCTTTCACCTTCCTTCGTCTCGTTTCGATCTCTTTCACCTTCCTTCGTCTCGTGTCATTCTCATTCACCCTCCTTCGTCTCGTTTCGCTCTCTTTCGCCCTCCTTCGTCTTGTTTCGCTCACTTTCACCCTCCTTCGTCTCGTTTCGCTCTCTTTCACCCTCCACCGTCTCGTTTCGCTCTGTTTCACACTCCTTCGTCTCGTTTTGCTCTCTTTCACCCTCCTTCATCTCCTTTCGCTCTCTTTCACCCTCCTTCGTCTCGTTTCGCTCTCTTTCACCTTTCTTCGTCTCGTTTCGCTCTCTTACACCCTCCTTCGTCTCGTTTCGCTCTCTTTCACCCTCCTTCGTCTCGTTTCGCTCTCTTTCACCCTCCTTCCTCTCGTTTTGCTCTCTTTCAACATCCATCGTTTTGTTTCGCTCTCTTTCCCTCTCCTTCGTCTATTTTCGCTCTCTTTCACCCTCCACCGTCTCGTTTAGCTCTCTTTTAACCTCTTTCGTCTTGTTTCGTCCTCTTTCACCTTCCTTGTCTCGTTTTGCTCTCTTTCACCCTCCTTCATCTCGTTTCGCTCTCTTTCACCCTCCTTCATTTTGTTTTGCTCCCTTTCACCCTCCTTTGTCTCGTTTCGCTCTCTTTCACCTTCCTTCGTCTCGTTTCTCTCTCTTTCACCCTCCTTCGTTTCGTTTCGCTCTCTTCCACCCTACTTCATCTCGGTTCGCTCTCTTTCACCCTCCTTCGTCTCCTTTCGCTCTCTTTCACCCTCCTTTTTCTCGTTTCGCTCCCTTTCACCCTCCTTCGTCTCGTTCCGCTCTCTTTCACCCTCCTTCGTCTCGTTTTGCTCTCTTTTACCCTCCTTCATCTCGTTTTGCTCTCTTTCATGCTCCTTCGTCTCGCTTCGCCCTCTTTCACCCTCCTTCGTCTCATTTTGCTCTCTTTCACCCTTCTTTCATCTTGTTTCGCTCTGCTCCACCCGCCTTCGTCTCGTTTCGCCCTCTTTCACCCTCCTTCGTCTCGTTTCGCTCTCTTTCACCCTCCTTCATCTCGTTTCGCTCTCTTTCACCCTCCTTCATCTCGTTTCGCTCCCTTTCACACTCCTTTGTCTCGTTTCGCTCTCTTTCACCTTCCTTCGTCTCGTTTCGCTCTCTTTCACCTTCCTTCGTCTCGTTTCTCTCTCTTTCACCCTCCTTCGTCTCGTTTCGCTCTCTTCCACCCTCCTTCATCTCGTTTCGCTCTCTTTCACCCTCCTTCATCTCGTTTCGCTCTCTTTCACCCTCCTTCCTCTCGTTTCGCTCTCTTTCACCCTCCATCGTCTCCTTTCGCTCTCTTTCACCCTCCTTTTTCTCGTTTCGCTCCCTTTCACCCTCCTTCGTCTCGTTCCGCTCTCTTTCACCCTCCTTCGTCTCGTTTTGCTCTCTTTTACCCTCCTTCATCTCGTTTTGCTCTCTTTCATGCTCCTTCGTCTCGCTTCGCCCTCTTTCACCCTCCTTCGTCTCATTTTGCTCTCTTTCACCCTTCTTTCATCTTGTTTCGCTCTGCTCCACCCGCCTTCGTCTCGTTTCGCCCTCTTTCACCCTCCTTCGTCTCGTTTCGCTCTCTTTCACCCTCCTTCATCTCGTTTCGCTCTCTTTCACCCTCCTTCATCTCGTTTCGCTCCCTTTCACACTCCTTTGTCTCGTTTCGCTCTCTTTCACCTTCCTTCGTCTCGTTTCGCTCTCTTTCACCTTCCTTCGTCTCGTTTCTCTCTCTTTCACCCTCCTTCGTCTCGTTTCGCTCTCTTCCACCCTCCTTCATCTCGTTTCGCTCTCTTTCACCCTCCTTCATCTCGTTTCGCTCTCTTTCACCCTCCTTCCTCTCGTTTCGCTCTCTTTCACCCTCCATCGTCTCGTTGCGCTCTCTTTCACCCTCCTTCGTCTCGTTTCGCTCTCTTTCACTCTCCACCGTCTTGTTTCGCTCTCTTTGACCCTCCTTCATCTCGTTTATCTCTCTTGCACCCTCCTTCGTCTTGTTTCACTCTGTTTTACACTCCTTCGTCTCGTTTTGCTCTCTTTCACCCTCCTTCGTCTCGTTCTGCTCTCTTTCACCCTCCTTCGTCTCGTTTTGCTCTCTTTTACCCTCCTTCATCTCGTTTTGCTCTCTTTCATGCTCCTTCGTCTCGCTTCGCCCTCTTTCACCCTCCTTCGTCTCATTTTGCTCTCTTTCACCCTTCTTTCATCTTGTTTCGCTCTGCTCCACCCGCCTTCGTCTCGTTTCGCCCTCTTTCACCCTCCATCGTCGCGTTGCGCTCTCATTCACCCTCCTTCGTCTCGTTTCGCTCTCTTTCACTCTCCACCGTCTTGTTTCGCTCTCTTTGACCCTCCTTCGTCTCGTTTAGCTCTCTTGCACTCTCCTTCGTCTTGTTTCGCTCTGTTTTACACTCCTTCGTCTCGTTTTGCTCTCTTTCACCCTCCTTCCTCTCGTTGCGTTCTCTTTCGCCCTCCACAGTCTCGTTTCGCTCTCTTTTACCCTCTTTCGCCTCGTTTCGCTCTCTGTGACCCTCCTTCGTTTCGTTTCACTCTCTTCCACCCTCCTTCATCTCGTTTCGCTCTCTTTCACCCTCCTTCGTCTCGTTTCGCTCTCTTTCACCCTCCTTCTTCTCGTTTCGCTCTCTTTCACCCTCCTTCGTCTCGTTCCGCTCTCTTTTACCCTCCTTCGTCTCATTTCACTCTCTTTCACCCTCCTTCGTCTCGCTTCGCCCTCTTTCACCCTCCTTCGTCTCGTTTTGCTCTCTTTCACCCTTCTTTCATCTTGTTTCGCTCTGTTCCACCCGCCTTCGTCTCGTTTCACCCTCTTTCACCCTCTATCATCTCGTTTCGCTCTCTTTCACCCTCCTTCATCTCGTTTCGCTCCCTTTCTCCCTCCTTTGTCTCGTTTCGCTCTCTTTCACCTTCCTTCGTCTCGTTTCGCTCTCTTTCACCTTCCTTCGTCTCGTGTCACTCTCATTCACCCTCCTTCGTCTCGTTTCGCTCTCTTGCACCCTCCTTCGTCTTGTTTCGCTCTGTTTTACACTCCTTCGTCTCGTTTTGCTCTCTTTCACCCTCCTTCCTCTCGTTGCGCTCTCTTTCGCCCTCCACAGTCTCGTTTCGCTCTCTTTTACCCTCTTTCGCCTCGTTTCGCTCTCTGTGACCCTCCTTCGTTTCGTTTCACTCTCTTCCACCCTCCTTCATCTCGTTTCGCTCTCTTTCACCCTCCTTCGTCTCGTTTCGCTCTCTTTCACCCTCCTTCTTCTCGTTTCGCTCTCTTTCACCCTCCTTCGTCTCGTTCCGCTCTCTTTTACCCTCCTTCGTCTCATTTCACTCTCTTTCACCCTCCTTCGTCTCGTTTCGCTCTCTTTTACACTCTTTTGTCTCGTTTCGCTCTCTTTAACCTCCTTCATCTCGTTTCGCTCTCTTTCATGCTCCTTCGTCTCGCTTCGCCCTCTTTCACCTTCCTTCGTCTCGTTTCGATCTCTTTCACCTTCCTTCGTCTCGTGTCATTCTCATTCACCCTCCTTCGTCTCGTTTCGCTCTCTTTCGCCCTCCTTCGTCTTGTTTCGCTCACTTTCACCCTCCTTCGTCTCGTTTCGCTCTCTTTCACCCTCCACCGTCTCGTTTCGCTCTCTTTTACCCTCTTTCGCCTGTTTTCGCTCTCTGTGACCCTCCTTCGTCTCGTTTAGCTCTCATTCACCCTCCTTCATCTCGTTTCGCTCTCTTTCACCCTCCTTCATCTCGTTTCGCTCTCTTTGACCCTCCTTCATCTCGTTTCGCTCTCTTTCACCATCCTTCGTCTCGTTTCGCTTTCTTTCACCCTCCTTCTTCTCGTTTCGCTCTCTTTCAACCTCCTTCGTCTCGTTTCGGTCTCCTTCACCCTCCTTCGTCTCGTTCACTGTCTTTCACCCTCCTTCGACTCGTTTCGCTCTCGTTCACCCTCCTTCGTCTCATTTCGCTCTCTTTCACGCTCCTTCATCTCCTTTCGCTCTCTTTCACCCTCCAAGTCTCGTTTCACTCTCTTTCACCCTCCTTCGTCTCGTTTCGCTCTCTTTCACCCTCCTTCGTCTCGTTTCCCCCTCTTTCACCCTCCTTCGTCTCGTTTTGCTCTCTTTCACCCTCCTTCATCTCGTTTCGCTCTCTTTCACCCTCCTTCATCACGTTTCGCTCCCTTTCACACTCCTTTGTCTCGTTTCGCTCTCTTTCACCTTCCTTCGTCTCGTTTCGCTCCCTTTCACCTTCCTTCGTCTCGTTTCTCTCTCTTTCACTCTCCTTCGTCTCGTTTCGCTCTCTTCCACCCTCCTTCATCTCGTTTCGCTCTCTTTCACCCTCCACCGTCTTGTTTCGCTCTCTTTGACCCTCCTTCGTCTCGTTTAGCTCTCTTGCACCCTCCTTCGTCTCGTTTCGCTCTGTTTTACACTCCTTCGTCTCGTTTTGCTCTCTTTCACCCTCCTTCGTCTCGTTTCGCTCTCTTTCACCCTCCTTCGTCTTGTATCGCTCTGTTCCACCCGCCTTCGTTTCGTTTCGCCCTCTTTCACCCTCCTTCGTCTCGTTTCACTCTCTATCACCCTCCTTCGTCTCGTTTCGTTCTCTTTCACCCTCCTTCGTCTCGTTCCGCTCTCTTTCACCCTCCTTCGACTCCTTTCGCTCTTTTTCACCCTCCTTCGTCTCGTTTCGCCCTCTTTCACCCTCCTTCGTCTCGTTTCGCTCTCTTTCACCCTCCTTCATCTCGTTTCGCTCTCTTTCACCCTCCTTCATCTCGTTTCGCTCCCTTTCACACTCCTTTGTCTCGTTTCGCTCTCTTTCACCTTCCTTCGTCTCGTTTCGCTCTCTTTCACCTTCCTTCGTCTCGTTTCTCTCTCTTTCACCCTCCTTCGTCTCGTTTCGCTCTCTTCCACCCTCCTTCATCTCGTTTCGCTCTCTTTCACCCTCCTTCGTCTCGTTTCGCTCACTTTCACCCTCCTTCCTCTCGTTTCGCTCTCTTTCACCCTCCATCGTCTCGTTGCGCTCTCTTTCACCCTCCTTCGTCTCGTTTCGCTCTCTTTCACTCTCCACCGTCTTGTTTCGCTCTCTTTGACCCTCCTTCATCTCGTTTAGCTCTCTTGCACCCTCCTTCGTCTCGTTTCGCTCTGTTTTACACTCCTTCGTCTCGTTTTGCTCTCTTTCACCCTCCTTCGTCTCGTTTCGCTCTCTTTCACCCTCCTTCGTCTTGTATCGCTCTGTTCCACCCGCCTTCGTTTCGTTTCGCCCTCTTTCACCCTCCTTCGTCTCGTTTCGCCCTCTTTCACCCTCCTTCGTCTCGTTTCGCTCTCTTTCACCCTCCTTCATCTCGTTTCGCTCTCTTTCACCCTCCTTCATCTCGTTTCGCTCCCTTTCACCCTCCTTCGTCTTGTTTCGCTCTCTTCCACCCTCCTTCATCTCGTTTCGCTCTCTTTCACCCTCCTTCGTCTCGTTTCGCTCACTTTCACCCTCCTTCCTCTCGTTTCGCTCTCTTTCACCCTCCATCGTCTCGTTGCGCTCTCTTTCACCCTCCTTCGTCTCGTTTCGCTCTCTTTCACTCTCCACCGTCTTGTTTCGCTCTCTTTGACCCTCCTTCATCTCGTTTAGCTCTCTTGCACCCTCCTTCGTCTCGTTTTGCTCTGTTTTACACTCCTTCGTCTCGTTTTTCTCTCTTTCACCCTCCTTCGTCTCGTTTCGCTCTCTTTCACCCTCCTTCGTCTTGCATCGCTCTGTTCCACCCGCCTTCGTTTCGTTTCGCCCTCTTTCACCCTCCTTCGTCTCGTTTCGCCCTCTTTCACCCTCCTTCGTCTCGTTTCACTCTCTTTCACCCTCCTTCATCTCGTTTTGCTCTCTTTCACCCTCCTTCATCTCGTTTCGCTCCCTTTCACACTCCTTTGTCTCGTTTCGCTCTCTTTCACCTTCCTTCGTCTCGTTTCGCTCTCTTTCACCTTCCTTCGTCTCGTTTCTCTCTCTTTCACCCTCCTTCGTCTCGTTTCGCTCTCTTCCACCCTCCTTCATCTCGTTTCACTCTCTTTCACCCTCCTTCGTCTCGTTTCGCTCTCTTTCACCCTCCTTCCTCTCGTTTCGCCCTCTTTCACCCTCCATTGTCGCGTTGCGCTCTCTTTCACCCTCCTTCGTCTCGTTTCGCTCTCTTTCACTCTCCACCGTCTTGTTTCGCTCTCTTTGACCCTCCTTCGTCTCGTTTAGCTCTCTTGCACCCTCCTTCGTCTTGTTTCGCTCTGTTTTACACTCCTTCGTCTCGTTTTGCTCTCTTTCACCCTCCTTCCTCTCGTTGCGTTCTCTTTCGCCCTCCACAGTCTCGTTTCGCTCTCTTTTACCCTCTTTCGCCTCGTTTCGCTCTCTGTGACCCTCCTTCGTTTCGTTTCACTCTCTTCCACCCTCCTTCATCTCGTTTCGCTCTCTTTCACCCTCCTTCGTCTCGTTTCGCTCTCTTTCACCCTCCTTCTTCTCGTTTCGCTCTCTTTCACCCTCCTTCGTCTCGTTCCGCTCTCTTTTACCCTCCTTCGTCTCCTTTCACCCTCCTTCGTCTCGCTTCGCCCTCTTTCACCCTCCTTCGTCTCGTTTTGCTCTCTTTCACCCTTCTTTCATCTTGTTTCGCTCTGTTCCACCCGCCTTCGTCTCGTTTCACCCTCTTTCACCCTCTATCATCTCGTTTCGCTCTCTTTCACCCTCCTTCATCTCGTTTCGCTCCCTTTCTCCCTCCTTTGTCTCGTTTCGCTCTCTTTCACCTTCCTTCGTCTCGTTTCGCTCTCTTTCACCTTCCTTCGTCTCGTGTCACTCTCATTCACCCTCCTTCATCTCGTTTCGCTCTCTTGCACCCTCCTTCGTCTTGTTTTGCTCTGTTTTACACTCCTTCATCTCGTTTTGCTCTCTTTCACCCTCCTTCCTCTCGTTGCGCTCTCTTTCGCCCTCCACAGTCTCGTTTCGCTCTCTTTTACCCTCTTTCGCCTCGTTTCGCTCTCTGTGACCCTCCTTCGTTTCGTTTCACTCTCTTCCACCCTCCTTCATCTCGTTTCGCTCTCTTTCACCCTCCTTCGTCTCGTTTCGCTCTCTTTCACCCTCCTTCTTCTCGTTTCGCTCTCTTTCACCCTCCTTCGTCTCGTTCCGCTCTCTTTTACCCTCCTTCGTCTCATTTCACTCTCTTTCACCCTCCTTCGTCTCGTTTCGCTCTCTTTTACACTCTTTTGTCTCGTTTCGCTCTCTTTAACCTCCTTCATCTCGTTTCGCTCTCTTTCATGCTCCTTCGTCTCGCTTCGCCCTCTTTCACCCTCCTTCGTCTCGTTTTGCTCTCTTTCACCCTTCTTTCATCTTGTTTCGCTCTGTTCCACCCGCCTTCGTCTCGTTTCACCCTCTTTCACCCTCTATCATCTCGTTTCGCTCTCTTTCACCCTCCTTCATCTCGTTTCGCTCCCTTTCTCCCTCCTTTGTCTCGTTTCGCTCTCTTTCACCTTCCTTCGTCTCGTTTCGCTCTCTTTCACCTTCCTTCGTCTCGTGTCACTCTCTTTCACCTTCCTTCGTCTCGTTTCGCCCTCTTTCACCTTCCTTCGTCTCGTTTCGATCTCTTTCACCTTCCTTCGTCTCGTGTCACTCTCATTCACCCTCCTTCGTCTCGTTTCGCTCTCTTTCGCCCTCCTTCGTCTTGTTTCGCTCACTTTCACCCTCCTTCGTCTCGTTTCGCTCTCTTTCACCCTCCACCGTCTCGTTTCGCTCTCTTTTACCCTCTTTCGCCTGTTTTCGCTCTCTGTGACCCTCCTTCGTCTCGTTTAGCTCTCATTCACCCTCCTTCATCTCGTTTCGCTCTCTTTCACCCTCCTTCATCTCGTTTCGCTCTCTTTGACCCTCCTTCATCTCGTTTCGCTCTCTTTCACCATCCTTCGTCTCGTTTCGCTCTCTTACACCCTCCTTCTTCTCGTTTCGCTCTCTTTCAACCTCCTTCGTCTCGTTTCGGTCTCCTTCACCCTCCTTCGTCTCGTTCACTGTCTTTCACCCTCCTTCGACTCCTTTCGCTCTCGTTCACCCTCCTTCGTCTCATTTCGCTCTCTTTCACGCTCCTTCATCTCCTTTCGCTCTCTTTCACCCTCCAAGTCTCGTTTCACTCTCTTTCACCCTCCTTCGTCTCGTTTCGCTCTCTTTCACCCTCCTTCGTCTCGTTTCCCCCTCTTTCACCCTCCTTCGTCTCGTTTTGCTCTCTTTCACCCTCCTTCATCTCGTTTCGCTCTCTTTCACCCTCCTTCATCACGTTTCGCTCCCTTTCACACTCCTTTGTCTCGTTTCACTCTCTTTCACCTTTCTTCGTCTCGTTTCGCTCTCTTTCACCCTCCTTCGTCTTGTTTCGCTCTCTTTCACCCTCCTTCGTCTCGTTTCCCCCTCTTTCACCCTCCTTCATCTCGTTTTGCTCTCTTTCACCCTCCTTCATCTCGTTTCGCTCTCTTTCACCCTCCTTCATCACGTTTCGCTCCCTTTCACCCTCCACCGTCTTGTTTCGCTCTCTTTGACCCTCCTTCGTCTCGTTTAGCTCTCTTGCACCCTCCTTCGTCTCGTTTCGATCTGTTTTACACTCCTTCGTCTCGTTTTGCTCTCTTTCACCCTCCTTCGTCTCGTTTCGTTCTCTTTCACCCTCCTTCGTCTTGTATCGCTCTGTTCCACCCGCCTTCGTTTCGTTTCGCCCTCTTTCACCCTCCTTCGTCTCGTTTCACTCTCTATCACCCTCCTTCGTCTCGTTTCGTTCTCTTTCACCCTCCTTCATCTCGTTTCGCTCTCTTCCACCCTCCTTCATCTCGTTTCGCTCTCTTTCACCCTCCTTCATCTCGTTTCGCTCTCTTTCACCCTCCTTCATCACGTTTCGCTCCCTTTCACCCTCCTTCGTCTCGTTCCGCTCTCTTTCACCCTTCTTCGACTCCTTTCGCTCTTTTTCACCCTCCTTCGTCTCGTTTCGCCCTCTTTCACCCTCCTTCGTCTCGTTTCGCTCTCTTTCACCCTCCTTCATCTCGTTTCGCTCTCTTTCACCCTCCTTCATCTCGTTTCGCTCCCTTTCACACTCCTTTGTCTCGTTTCGCTCTCTTTCACCTTCCTTCGTCTCGTTTCGCTCTCTTTCACCTTCCTTCGTCTCGATTCTCTCTCTTTCACCCTCCTTCGTCTCGTTTCGCTCTCTTCCACCCTCCTTCATCTCGTTTCGCTCTCTTTCACCCTCCTTCGTCTCGTTTCGCTCTCTTTCACCCTCCTTCCTCTCGTTTCGCTCTCTTTCACCCTCCATCGTCTCGTTGCGCTCTCTTTCACCCTCCTTCGTCTCGTTTCGCTCTCTTTCACTCTCCACCGTCTTGTTTCGCTCTTTTTGACCCTCCTTCATCTCGTTTAGCTCTCTTGCACCCTCCTTCGTCTCGTTTCGCTCTGTTTTACACTCCTTCGTCTCGTTTTGCTCTCTTTCACCCTCCTTCGTCTCGTTTCGCTCTCTTTCACCCTCCTTCGTCTTGTATCGCTCTGTTCCACCCGCCTTCGTTTCGTTTCGCCCTCTTTCACCCTCCTTCGTCTCGTTTCGCCCTCTTTCACCCTCCTTCATCTCGTTTCGCTCTCTTTCACCCTCCTTCATCTCGTTTCGCTCTCTTTCACCCTCCTTCATCTCGTTTCGCTCCCTTTCACACTCCTTTGTCTCGTTTCGCTCTCTTTCACCTTCCTTCGTCTCGTTTCGCTCTCTTTCACCTTCCTTCGTCTCGTTTCTCTCTCTTTCACCCTCCTTCGTCTCGTTTCGCTCTCTTCCACCCTCCTTCATCTCGTTTCCCTCTCTTTCACCCTCCTTCGTCTCGTTTCGCTCTCTTTCACCCTCCTTCCTCTCGTTTCGCTCTCTTTCACCCTCCATCGTCTCGTTGCGCTCTCTTTCACCCTCCTTCGTCTCATTTCGCTCTCTTTCACTCTCCACCATCTTGTTTCGCTCTCTTTGACCCTCCTTCATCTCGTTTAGCTCTCTTGCACCCTCCTTCGTCTTGTTTCGCTCTTTTTTACACTCCTTCGTCTCGTTTTGCTCTCTTTCACCCTTCTTCGTCTCGTTCCGCTCTCTTTCACCCTCCTTCGTCTCGTTTTGCTCTCTTTTACCCTCCTTCATCTCGTTTTGCTCTCTTTCATGCTCCTTCGTCTCGCTTCGCCCTCTTTCACCCTCCTTCGTCTCATTTTGCTCTCTTTCACCCTTCTTTCATCTTGTTTCGCTCTGCTCCACCCGCCTTCGTCTCGTTTCGCCCTCTTTCACCCTCCTTCCTCTCGTTGCGCTCTCTTTCGCCCTCCACAGTCTCGTTTCGCTCTCTTTTACCCTCTTTCGCCTCGTTTCGCTCTCTGTGACCCTCCTTCGTTTCGTTTCACTCTCTTCCACCCTCCTTCATCTCGTTTCGCTCTCTTTCACCCTCCTTCGTCTCGTTTCGCTCTCTTTCACCCTCCTTCTTCTCGTTTCGCTCTCTTTCACCCTCCTTCGTCTCGTTCCGCTCTCTTTTACCCTCCTTCGTCTCATTTCACTCTCTTTCACCCTCCTTCGTCTCGTTTCGCTCTCTTTTACACTCTTTTGTCTCGTTTCGCTCTCTTTAACCTCCTTCATCTCGTTTCGCTCTCTTTCATGCTCCTTCGTCTCGCTTCGCCCTCTTTCACCTTCCTTCGTCTCGTTTCGATCTCTTTCACCTTCCTTCGTCTCGTGTCATTCTCATTCACCCTCCTTCGTCTCGTTTCGCTCTCTTTCGCCCTCCTTCGTCTTGTTTCGCTCACTTTCACCCTCCTTCGTCTCGTTTCGCTCTCTTTCACCCTCCACCGTCTCGTTTCGCTCTCTTTTACCCTCTTTCGCCTGTTTTCGCTCTCTGTGACCCTCCTTCGTCTCGTTTAGCTCTCATTCACCCTCCTTCATCTCGTTTCGCTCTCTTTCACCCTCCTTCATCTCGTTTCGCTCTCTTTGACCCTCCTTCATCTCGTTTCGCTCTCTTTCACCATCCTTCGTCTCGTTTCGCTTTCTTTCACCCTCCTTCTTCTCGTTTCGCTCTCTTTCAACCTCCTTCGTCTCGTTTCGGTCTCCTTCACCCTCCTTCGTCTCGTTCACTGTCTTTCACCCTCCTTCGACTCCTTTCGCTCTCGTTCACCCTCCTTCGTCTCATTTCGCTCTCTTTCACGCTCCTTCATCTCCTTTCGCTCTCTTTCACCCTCCAAGTCTCGTTTCACTCTCTTTCACCCTCCTTCGTCTCGTTTCGCTCTCTTTCACCCTCCTTCGTCTCGTTTCCCCCTCTTTCACCCTCCTTCGTCTCGTTTTGCTCTCTTTCACCCTCCTTCATCTCGTTTCGCTCTCTTTCACCCTCCTTCATCACGTTTCGCTCCCTTTCACACTCCTTTGTCTCGTTTCGCTCTCTTTCACCTTCCTTCGTCTCGTTTCGCTCCCTTTCACCTTCCTTCGTCTCGTTTCTCTCTCTTTCACTCTCCTTCGTCTCGTTTCGCTCTCTTCCACCCTCCTTCATCTCGTTTCGCTCTCTTTCACCCTCCACCGTCTTGTTTCGCTCTCTTTGACCCTCCTTCGTCTCGTTTAGCTCTCTTGCACCCTCCTTCGTCTCGTTTCGCTCTGTTTTACACTCCTTCGTCTCGTTTTGCTCTCTTTCACCCTCCTTCGTCTCGTTTCGCTCTCTTTCACCCTCCTTCGTCTTGTATCGCTCTGTTCCACCCGCCTTCGTTTCGTTTCGCCCTCTTTCACCCTCCTTCGTCTCGTTTCACTCTCTATCACCCTCCTTCGTCTCGTTTCGTTCTCTTTCACCCTCCTTCGTCTCGTTCCGCTCTCTTTCACCCTCCTTCGACTCCTTTCGCTCTTTTTCACCCTCCTTCGTCTCGTTTCGCCCTCTTTCACCCTCCTTCGTCTCGTTTCGCTCTCTTTCACCCTCCTTCATCTCGTTTCGCTCTCTTTCACCCTCCTTCATCTCGTTTCGCTCCCTTTCACACTCCTTTGTCTCGTTTCGCTCTCTTTCACCTTCCTTCGTCTCGTTTCGCTCTCTTTCACCTTCCTTCGTCTCGTTTCTCTCTCTTTCACCCTCCTTCGTCTCGTTTCGCTCTCTTCCACCCTCCTTCATCTCGTTTCGCTCTCTTTCACCCTCCTTCGTCTCGTTTCGCTCACTTTCACCCTCCTTCCTCTCGTTTCGCTCTCTTTCACCCTCCATCGTCTCGTTGCGCTCTCTTTCACCCTCCTTCGTCTCGTTTCGCTCTCTTTCACTCTCCACCGTCTTGTTTCGCTCTCTTTGACCCTCCTTCATCTCGTTTAGCTCTCTTGCACCCTCCTTCGTCTCGTTTCGCTCTGTTTTACACTCCTTCGTCTCGTTTTGCTCTCTTTCACCCTCCTTCGTCTCGTTTCGCTCTCTTTCACCCTCCTTCGTCTTGTATCGCTCTGTTCCACCCGCCTTCGTTTCGTTTCGCCCTCTTTCACCCTCCTTCGTCTCGTTTCGCCCTCTTTCACCCTCCTTCGTCTCGTTTCGCTCTCTTTCACCCTCCTTCATCTCGTTTCGCTCTCTTTCACCCTCCTTCATCTCGTTTCGCTCCCTTTCACCCTCCTTCGTCTTGTTTCGCTCTCTTCCACCCTCCTTCATCTCGTTTCGCTCTCTTTCACCCTCCTTCGTCTCGTTTCGCTCACTTTCACCCTCCTTCCTCTCGTTTCGCTCTCTTTCACCCTCCATCGTCTCGTTGCGCTCTCTTTCACCCTCCTTCGTCTCGTTTCGCTCTCTTTCACTCTCCACCGTCTTGTTTCGCTCTCTTTGACCCTCCTTCATCTCGTTTAGCTCTCTTGCACCCTCCTTCGTCTCGTTTCGCTCTGTTTTACACTCCTTCGTCTCGTTTTTCTCTCTTTCACCCTCCTTCGTCTCGTTTCGCTCTCTTTCACCCTCCTTCGTCTTGCATCGCTCTGTTCCACCCGCCTTCGTTTCGTTTCGCCCTCTTTCACCCTCCTTCGTCTCGTTTCGCCCTCTTTCACCCTCCTTCGTCTCGTTTCGCTCTCTTTCACCCTCCTTCATCTCGTTTTGCTCTCTTTCACCCTCCTTCATCTCGTTTCGCTCCCTTTCACACTCCTTTGTCTCGTTTCGCTCTCTTTCACCTTCCTTCGTCTCGTTTCGCTCTCTTTCACCTTCCTTCGTCTCGTTTCTCTCTCTTTCACCCTCCTTCGTCTCGTTTCGCTCTCTTCCACCCTCCTTCATCTCGTTTCACTCTCTTTCACCCTCCTTCGTCTCGTTTCGCTCTCTTTCACCCTCCTTCCTCTCGTTTCGCCCTCTTTCACCCTCCATTGTCGCGTTGCGCTCTCTTTCACCCTCCTTCGTCTCGTTTCGCTCTCTTTCACTCTCCACCGTCTTGTTTCGCTCTCTTTGACCCTCCTTCGTCTCGTTTAGCTCTCTTGCACCCTCCTTCGTCTTGTTTCGCTCTGTTTTACACTCCTTCGTCTCGTTTTGCTCTCTTTCACCCTCCTTCCTCTCGTTGCGTTCTCTTTCGCCCTCCACAGTCTCGTTTCGCTCTCTTTTACCCTCTTTCGCCTCGTTTCGCTCTCTGTGACCCTCCTTCGTTTCGTTTCACTCTCTTCCACCCTCCTTCATCTCGTTTCGCTCTCTTTCACCCTCCTTCGTCTCGTTTCGCTCTCTTTCACCCTCCTTCTTCTCGTTTCGCTCTCTTTCACCCTCCTTCGTCTCGTTCCGCTCTCTTTTACCCTCCTTCGTCTCCTTTCACCCTCCTTCGTCTCGCTTCGCCCTCTTTCACCCTCCTTCGTCTCGTTTTGCTCTCTTTCACCCTTCTTTCATCTTGTTTCGCTCTGTTCCACCCGCCTTCGTCTCGTTTCACCCTCTTTCACCCTCTATCATCTCGTTTCGCTCTCTTTCACCCTCCTTCATCTCGTTTCGCTCCCTTTCTCCCTCCTTTGTCTCGTTTCGCTCTCTTTCACCTTCCTTCGTCTCGTTTCGCTCTCTTTCACCTTCCTTCGTCTCGTGTCACTCTCATTCACCCTCCTTCATCTCGTTTCGCTCTCTTGCACCCTCCTTCGTCTTGTTTTGCTCTGTTTTACACTCCTTCATCTCGTTTTGCTCTCTTTCACCCTCCTTCCTCTCGTTGCGCTCTCTTTCGCCCTCCACAGTCTCGTTTCGCTCTCTTTTACCCTCTTTCGCCTCGTTTCGCTCTCTGTGACCCTCCTTCGTTTCGTTTCACTCTCTTCCACCCTCCTTCATCTCGTTTCGCTCTCTTTCACCCTCCTTCGTCTCGTTTCGCTCTCTTTCACCCTCCTTCTTCTCGTTTCGCTCTCTTTCACCCTCCTTCGTCTCGTTCCGCTCTCTTTTACCCTCCTTCGTCTCATTTCACTCTCTTTCACCCTCCTTCGTCTCGTTTCGCTCTCTTTTACACTCTTTTGTCTCGTTTCGCTCTCTTTAACCTCCTTCATCTCGTTTCGCTCTCTTTCATGCTCCTTCGTCTCGCTTCGCCCTCTTTCACCCTCCTTCGTCTCGTTTTGCTCTCTTTCACCCTTCTTTCATCTTGTTTCGCTCTGTTCCACCCGCCTTCGTCTCGTTTCACCCTCTTTCACCCTCTATCATCTCGTTTCGCTCTCTTTCACCCTCCTTCATCTCGTTTCGCTCCCTTTCTCCCTCCTTTGTCTCGTTTCGCTCTCTTTCACCTTCCTTCGTCTCGTTTCGCTCTCTTTCACCTTCCTTCGTCTCGTGTCACTCTCTTTCACCTTCCTTCGTCTCGTTTCGCCCTCTTTCACCTTCCTTCGTCTCGTTTCGATCTCTTTCACCTTCCTTCGTCTCGTGTCACTCTCATTCACCCTCCTTCGTCTCGTTTCGCTCTCTTTCGCCCTCCTTCGTCTTGTTTCGCTCACTTTCACCCTCCTTCGTCTCGTTTCGCTCTCTTTCACCCTCCACCGTCTCGTTTCGCTCTCTTTTACCCTCTTTCGCCTGTTTTCGCTCTCTGTGACCCTCCTTCGTCTCGTTTAGCTCTCATTCACCCTCCTTCATCTCGTTTCGCTCTCTTTCACCCTCCTTCATCTCGTTTCGCTCTCTTTGACCCTCCTTCATCTCGTTTCGCTCTCTTTCACCATCCTTCGTCTCGTTTCGCTCTCTTTCACCCTCCTTCTTCTCGTTTCGCTCTCTTTCAACCTCCTTCGTCTCGTTTCGGTCTCCTTCACCCTCCTTCGTCTCGTTCACTGTCTTTCACCCTCCTTCGACTCCTTTCGCTCTCGTTCACCCTCCTTCGTCTCATTTCGCTCTCTTTCACGCTCCTTCATCTCCTTTCGCTCTCTTTCACCCTCCAAGTCTCGTTTCACTCTCTTTCACCCTCCTTCGTCTCGTTTCGCTCTCTTTCACCCTCCTTCGTCTCGTTTCCCCCTCTTTCACCCTCCTTCGTCTCGTTTTGCTCTCTTTCACCCTCCTTCATCTCGTTTCGCTCTCTTTCACCCTCCTTCATCACGTTTCGCTCCCTTTCACACTCCTTTGTCTCGTTTCACTCTCTTTCACCTTTCTTCGTCTCGTTTCGCTCTCTTTCACCCTCCTTCGTCTTGTTTCGCTCTCTTTCACCCTCCTTCGTCTCGTTTCCCCCTCTTTCACCCTCCTTCATCTCGTTTTGCTCTCTTTCACCCTCCTTCATCTCGTTTCGCTCTCTTTCACCCTCCTTCATCACGTTTCGCTCCCTTTCACCCTCCACCGTCTTGTTTCGCTCTCTTTGACCCTCCTTCGTCTCGTTTAGCTCTCTTGCACCCTCCTTCGTCTCGTTTCGATCTGTTTTACACTCCTTCGTCTCGTTTTGCTCTCTTTCACCCTCCTTCGTCTCGTTTCGTTCTCTTTCACCCTCCTTCGTCTTGTATCGCTCTGTTCCACCCGCCTTCGTTTCGTTTCGCCCTCTTTCACCCTCCTTCGTCTCGTTTCACTCTCTATCACCCTCCTTCGTCTCGTTTCGTTCTCTTTCACCCTCCTTCATCTCGTTTCGCTCTCTTCCACCCTCCTTCATCTCGTTTCGCTCTCTTTCACCCTCCTTCATCTCGTTTCGCTCTCTTTCACCCTCCTTCATCACGTTTCGCTCCCTTTCACCCTCCTTCGTCTCGTTCCGCTCTCTTTCACCCTTCTTCGACTCCTTTCGCTCTTTTTCACCCTCCTTCGTCTCGTTTCGCCCTCTTTCACCCTCCTTCGCCTCGTTTCGCTCTCTTTCACCCTCCTTCATCTCGTTTCGCTCTCTTTCACCCTCCTTCATCTCGTTTCGCTCCCTTTCACACTCCTTTGTCTCGTTTCGCTCTCTTTCACCTTCCTTCGTCTCGTTTCGCTCTCTTTCACCTTCCTTCGTCTCGTTTCTCTCTCTTTCACCCTCCTTCGTCTCGTTTCGCTCTCTTCCACCCTCCTTCATCTCGTTTCGCTCTCTTTCACCCTCCTTCGTCTCGTTTCGCTCTCTTTCACCCTCCTTCCTCTCGTTTCGCTCTCTTTCACCCTCCATCGTCTCGTTGCGCTCTCTTTCACCCTCCTTCGTCTCGTTTCGCTCTCTTTCACTCTCCACCGTCTTGTTTCGCTCTTTTTGACCCTCCTTCATCTCGTTTAGCTCTCTTGCACCCTCCTTCGTCTCGTTTCGCTCTGTTTTACACTCCTTCGTCTCGTTTTGCTCTCTTTCACCCTCCTTCGTCTCGTTTCGCTCTCTTTCACCCTCCTTCGTCTTGTATCGCTCTGTTCCACCCGCCTTCGTTTCGTTTCGCCCTCTTTCACCCTCCTTCGTCTCGTTTCGCCCTCTTTCACCCTCCTTCATCTCGTTTCGCTCTCTTTCACCCTCCTTCATCTCGTTTCGCTCTCTTTCACCCTCCTTCATCTCGTTTCGCTCCCTTTCACACTCCTTTGTCTCGTTTCGCTCTCTTTCACCTTCCTTCGTCTCGTTTCGCTCTCTTTCACCTTCCTTCGTCTCGTTTCTCTCTCTTTCACCCTCCTTCGTCTCGTTTCGCTCTCTTCCACCCTCCTTCATCTCGTTTCCCTCTCTTTCACCCTCCTTCGTCTCGTTTCGCTCTCTTTCACCCTCCTTCCTCTCGTTTCGCTCTCTTTCACCCTCCATCGTCTCGTTGCGCTCTCTTTCACCCTCCTTCGTCTCATTTCGCTCTCTTTCACTCTCCACCATCTTGTTTCGCTCTCTTTGACCCTCCTTCATCTCGTTTAGCTCTCTTGCACCCTCCTTCGTCTTGTTTCGCTCTTTTTTACACTCCTTCGTCTCGTTTTGCTCTCTTTCACCCTTCTTCGTCTCGTTCCGCTCTCTTTCACCCTCCTTCGTCTCGTTTTGCTCTCTTTTACCCTCCTTCATCTCGTTTTGCTCTCTTTCATGCTCCTTCGTCTCGCTTCGCCCTCTTTCACCCTCCTTCGTCTCATTTTGCTCTCTTTCACCCTTCTTTCATCTTGTTTCGCTCTGCTCCACCCGCCTTCGTCTCGTTTCGCCCTCTTTCACCCTCCTTCGTCTCGTTTCGCTCTCTTTCACCCTCCTTCATCTCGTTTCGCTCTCTTTCACCCTCCTTCATCTCGTTTCGCTCCCTTTCACACTCCTTTGTCTCGTTTCGCTCTCTTTCACCTTCCTTCGTCTCGTTTCGCTCTCTTTCACCTTCCTTCGTCTCGTTTCTCTCTCTTTCAACCTCCTTCGTCTCGTTTCGCTCTCTTCCACCCTCCTTCATCTCGTTTCGCTCTCTTTCACCCTCCTTCGTCTCGTTTCGCTCTCTTTCACCCTCCTTCCTCTCGTTTCGCTCTCTTTCACCCTCCATCGTCTCGTTGCGCTCTCTTTCACCCTCCTTCGTCTCGTTTCGCTCTCTTTCACTCTCCACCGTCTTGTTTCGCTCTCTTTGACCCTCCTTCGTCTCGTTTAGCTCTCTTGCACCCTCCTTCGTCTTGTTTCGCTCTGTTTTACACTCCTTCGTCTCGTTTTGCTCTCTTTCACCCTCCTTCCTCTCGTTGCGCTCTCTTTCGCCCTCCACAGTCTCGTTTCGCTCTCTTTTACCCTCTTTCGCCTCGTTTCGCTCTCTGTGACCCTCCTTCGTTTCGTTTCGCTCTCTTCCACCCTCCTTCATCTCGTTTCGCTCTCTTTCACCCTCCTTCGTCTCGTTTCGCTCTCTTTCACCCTCCTTCTTCTCGTTTCGCTCTCTTTCACCCTCCTTCGTCTCGTTCCGCTCTCTTTTACCCTCCTTCGTCTCATTTCACTCTCTTTCACCCTCCTTCGTCTCGTTTCGCCCTCTTTCACCCTCCTTCGTCTCGTTTCGCTCTCTTTCACCCTCCTTCATCTCGTTTCGCTCTCTTTCACCCTCCTTCATCTCGTTTCGCTCCCTTTCACACTCCTTTGTCTCGTTTCGCTCTCTTTCACCTTCCTTCGTCTCGTTTCGCTCTCTTTCACCTTCCTTCGTCTCGTTTCTCTCTCTTTCAACCTCCTTCGTCTCGTTTCGCTCTCTTCCACCCTCCTTCATCTCGTTTCGCTCTCTTTCACCCTCCTTCGTCTCGTTTCGCTCTCTTTCACCCTCCTTCCTCTCGTTTCGCTCTCTTTCACCCTCCATCGTCTCGTTGCGCTCTCTTTCACCCTCCTTCGTCTCGTTTCGCTCTCTTTCACTCTCCACCGTCTTGTTTCGCTCTCTTTGACCCTCCTTCGTCTCGTTTAGCTCTCTTGCACCCTCCTTCGTCTTGTTTCGCTCTGTTTTACACTCCTTCGTCTCGTTTTGCTCTCTTTCACCCTCCTTCCTCTCGTTGCGCTCTCTTTCGCCCTCCACAGTCTCGTTTCGCTCTCTTTTACCCTCTTTCGCCTCGTTTCGCTCTCTGTGACCCTCCTTCGTTTCGTTTCGCTCTCTTCCACCCTCCTTCATCTCGTTTCGCTCTCTTTCACCCTCCTTCGTCTCGTTTCGCTCTCTTTCACCCTCCTTCTTCTCGTTTCGCTCTCTTTCACCCTCCTTCGTCTCGTTCCGCTCTCTTTTACCCTCCTTCGTCTCATTTCACTCTCTTTCACCCTCCTTCGTCTCGTTTCGCTCTCTTTTACACTCTTTTGTCTCGTTTCGCTCTCTTTAACCTCCTTCATCTCGTTTCGCTCTCTTTCATGCTCCTTCGTCTCGCTTCGCCCTCTTTCACCCTCCTTCGTCTCGTTTTGCTCTCTTTCACCCTTCTTTCATCTTGTTTCGGTCTATTCCACCCGCCTTCGTCTCGTTTCACCCTCTTTCACCCTCTATCATCTCGTTTCGCTCTCTTTCACCCTCCTTCATCTCGTTTCGCTCCCTTTCTCCCTCCTTTGTCTCGTTTCGCTCTCTTTCACCTTCCTTCGTCTCGTTTCGCTCTCTTTCACCTTCCTTCGTCTCGTGTCACTCTCATTCACCCTCCTTCGTCTCGTTTCGCTCTCTTTCGCCCTCCTTCGTCTTGTTTCGCTCTCTTTCACCCTCCTTCGTCTCGTTTCGCTCTCTTTCACCCTCCACCGTCTCGTTTCGCTCTCTTTTACCCTCTTTCGCCTGGTTTCGCTCTCTGTGACCCTCCTTCGTCTCGTTTAGCTCTCATTCACCCTCCTTCATCTCGTTTCGCTCTCTTTCACCCTCCTTCATCTCGTTTCGCTCTCTTTGACCCTCCTTCATCTCGTTTCGCTCTCTTTCACCATCCTTCGTCTCGTTTCGCTCTCTTTCACCCTCCTTCTTCTCGTTTCGCTCTCTTTCAACCTCCTTCGTCTCGTTTCGGTCTCCTTCACCCTCCTTCGTCTCGTTCACTGTCTTTCACCCTCCTTCGACTCCTTTCGCTCTCGTTCACCCTCCTTCGTCTCATTTCGCTCTCTTTCACGCTCCTTCATCTCCTTCCGCTCTCTTTCACCCTCCAAGTCTCGTTTCACTCTCTTTCACCTTTCTTCGTCTCGTTTCGCTCTCTTTCACCCTCCTTCGTCTCGTTTCGCTCTCTTTCACCCTCCTTCATCTCGTTTCCCCCTCTTTCACCCTCCTTCGTCTCGTTTTGCTCTCTTTCACCCTCCTTCATCTCGTTTCGCTCTCTTTCACCCTCCTTCATCACGTTTCGCTCCCTTTCACACTCCTTTGTCTCGTTTCGCTCTCTTTCACCTTCCTTCGTCTCGTTTCGCTCCCTTTCACCTTCCTTCGTCTCGTTTCTCTCTCTTTCACTCTCCTTCGTCTCGTTTCGCTCTCTTCCACCCTCCTTCATCTCGTTTCGCTCTCTTTCACCCTCCACCGTCTTGTTTCGCTCTCTTTGACCCTCCTTCGTCTCGTTTAGCTCTCTTGCACCCTCCTTCGTCTCGTTTCGCTCTGTTTTACACTCCTTCGTCTCGTTTTGCTCTCTTTCACCCTCCTTCGTCTCGTTTCGCTCTCTTTCACCCTCCTTCGTCTTGTATCGCTCTGTTCCACCCGCCTTCGTTTCGTTTCGCCCTCTTTCACCCTCCTTCGTCTCGTTTCACTCTCTATCACCCTCCTTCATCTCGTTTCGTTCTCTTTCACCCTCCTTCGTCTCGTTCCGCTCTCTTTCACCCTCCTTCGACTCCTTTCGCTCTTTTTCACCCTCCTTCGTCTCGTTTCGCTCTCTTTCACCCTCCTTCGTCTCGTTTCGCTCTCTTTCACCCTCCTTCATCTCGTTTCGATCTCTTTCACCCTCCTTCCTCTCGTTTCGCTCTCTTTCGCCCTCCTTCGTATTGTTTCGCTCTCTTTCACCCTCCTTCGTCTCGTTTCGCTCTCTTTCACCCTCCACCGTCTCGTTTCGGTCTCTTTTACCCTCTTTCGCCTCGTTTCGCTCTCTGTGACCCTCGTTCGTCTCGTTTCGCTCTCTTCCACCCTCCTTCATCTCGTTTCACTCTCTTTCACCCTCCTTCGTCTCGTTTCGCTCTCTTTCACCCTCCTTCCTCTCGTTTCGCCCTCTTTCACCCTCCATTGTCGCGTTGCGCTCTCTTTCACCCTCCTTCGTCTCGTTTCGCTCTCTTTCACTCTCCACCGTCTTGTTTCGCTCTCTTTGACCCTCCTTCGTCTCGTTTAGCTCTCTTGCACCCTCCTTCGTCTTGTTTCGCTCTGTTTTACACTCCTTCGTCTCGTTTTGCTCTCTTTCACCCTCCTTCCTCTCGTTGCGTTCTCTTTCGCCCTCCACAGTCTCGTTTCGCTCTCTTTTACCCTCTTTCGCCTCGTTTCGCTCTCTGTGACCCTCCTTCGTTTCGTTTCACTCTCTTCCACCCTCCTTCATCTCGTTTCGCTCTCTTTCACCCTCCTTCGTCTCGTTTCGCTCTCTTTCACCCTCCTTCTTCTCGTTTCGCTCTCTTTCACCCTCCTTCGTCTCGTTCCGCTCTCTTTTACCCTCCTTCGTCTCATTTCACTCTCTTTCACCCTCCTTCGTCTCGCTTCGCCCTCTTTCACCCTCCTTCGTCTCGTTTTGCTCTCTTTCACCCTTCTTTCATCTTGTTTCGCTCTGTTCCACCCGCCTTCGTCTCGTTTCACCATCTTTCACCCTCTATCATCTCGTTTCGCTCTCTTTCACCCTCCTTCATCTCGTTTCGCTCCCTTTCTCCCTCCTTTGTCTCGTTTCGCTCTCTTTCACCTTCCTTCGTCTCGTTTCGCTCTCTTTCACCTTCCTTCGTCTCGTGTCACTCTCATTCACCCTCCTTCATCTCGTTTCGCTCTCTTGCACCCTCCTTCGTCTTGTTTCGCTCTGTTTTACACTCCTTCGTCTCGTTTTGCTCTCTTTCACCCTCCTTCCTCTCGTTGCGCTCTCTTTCGCCCTCCACAGTCTCGTTTCGCTCTCTTTTACCCTCTTTCGCCTCGTTTCGCTCTCTGTGACCCTCCTTCGTTTCGTTTCGCTCTCTTCCACCCTCCTTCATCTCGTTTCGCTCTCTTTCACCCTCCTTCGTCTCGTTTCGCTCTCTTTCACCCTCCTTCTTCTCGTTTCGCTCTCTTTCACCCTCCTTCGTCTCGTTCCGCTCTCTTTTACCCTCCTTTGTCTCATTTCACTCTCTTTCACCCTCCTTCGTCTCGTTTCGCCCTCTTTCACCCTCCTTCGTCTCGTTTCGCTCTCTTTCACCCTCCTTCATCTCGTTTCGCTCTCTTTCACCCTCCTTCATCTCGTTTCGCTCCCTTTCACACTCCTTTGTCTCGTTTCGCTCTCTTTCACCTTCCTTCGTCTCGTTTCGCTCTCTTTCACCTTCCTTCGTCTCGTTTCTCTCTCTTTCAACCTCCTTCGTCTCGTTTCGCTCTCTTCCACCCTCCTTCATCTCGTTTCGCTCTCTTTCACCCTCCTTCGTCTCGTTTCGCTCTCTTTCACCCTCCTTCCTCTCGTTTCGCTCTCTTTCACCCTCCATCGTCTCGTTGCGCTCTCTTTCACCCTCCTTCGTCTCGTTTCGCTCTCTTTCACTCTCCACCGTCTTGTTTCGCTCTCTTTGACCCTCCTTCGTCTCGTTTAGCTCTCTTGCACCCTCCTTCGTCTTGTTTCGCTCTGTTTTACACTCCTTCGTCTCGTTTTGCTCTCTTTCACCCTCCTTCCTCTCGTTGCGCTCTCTTTCGCCCTCCACAGTCTCGTTTCGCTCTCTTTTACCCTCTTTCGCCTCGTTTCGCTCTCTGTGACCCTCCTTCGTTTCGTTTCGCTCTCTTCCACCCTCCTTCATCTCGTTTCGCTCTCTTTCACCCTCCTTCGTCTCGTTTCGCTCTCTTTCACCCTCCTTCTTCTCGTTTCGCTCTCTTTCACCCTCCTTCGTCTCGTTCCGCTCTCTTTTACCCTCCTTCGTCTCATTTCACTCTCTTTCACCCTCCTTCGTCTCGTTTCGCTCTCTTTTACACTCTTTTGTCTCGTTTCGCTCTCTTTAACCTCCTTCATCTCGTTTCGCTCTCTTTCATGCTCCTTCGTCTCGCTTCGCCCTCTTTCACCCTCCTTCGTCTCGTTTTGCTCTCTTTCACCCTTCTTTCATCTTGTTTCGGTCTATTCCACCCGCCTTCGTCTCGTTTCACCCTCTTTCACCCTCTATCATCTCGTTTCGCTCTCTTTCACCCTCCTTCATCTCGTTTCGCTCCCTTTCACACTCCTTTGTCTCGTTTCACTCTCTTTCACCTTCCTTCGTCTCGTTTCGCTCTCTTTCACCTTCCTTCGTCTCGGTTCTCTCTCTTTCACCCTCCTTCGTCTCGTTTCGCTCTCTTCCACCCTCCTTCATCTCGTTTCGCTCTCTTTCACCCTCCTTCGTCTCGTTTCGCTCACTTTCACCCTCCTTCCTCTCGTTTCGCTCTCTTTCACTCTCCACCGTCTTGTTTCGCTCTCTTTGACCCTCCTTCATCTCGTTTAGCTCTCTTGCACCCTCCTTCGTCTCGTTTCGCTCTGTTTTACACTCCTTCGTTTCGTTTTGCTCTCTTTCACCCTCCTTCGTCTCGTTTCGCTCTCTTTCACCCTCCTTCGTCTTGTATCGCTCTGTTCCACCCGCCTTCGTTTCGTTTCGCCCTCTTTCACCCTCCTTCGTCTCGTTTCGCCCTCTTTCACCCTCCTTCGTTTCGTTTCGCTCTCTTTCACCCTCCTTCATCTCGTTTCGCTCTCTTTCACCCTCCTTCATCTCGTTTCGCTCCCTTTCACACTCCTTTGTCTCGTTTCGCTCTCTTTCACCTTCCTTCGTCTCGTTTCGCTCTCTTTCACCTTCCTTCGTCTCGTTTCTCTCTCTTTCACCCTCCTTCGTCTCGTTTCGCTCTCTTCCACCCTCCTTCATCTCGTTTCACTCTCTTTCACCCTCCTTCGTCTCGTTTCGCTCTCTTTCACCCTCCTTCCTCTCGTTTCGCCCTCTTTCACCCTCCATTGTCGCGTTGCGCTCTCTTTCACCCTCCTTCGTCTCGTTTCGCTCTCTTTCACTCTCCACCGTCTTGTTTCGCTCTCTTTGACCCTCCTTCGTCTCGTTTAGCTCTCTTGCACCCTCCTTCGTCTTGTTTCGCTCTGTTTTACACTCCTTCGTCTCGTTTTGCTCTCTTTCACCCTCCTTCCTCTCGTTGCGTTCTCTTTCGCCCTCCACAGTCTCGTTTCGCTCTCTTTTACCCTCTTTCGCCTCGTTTCGCTCTCTGTGACCCTCCTTCGTTTCGTTTCACTCTCTTCCACCCTCCTTCATCTCGTTTCGCTCTCTTTCACCCTCCTTCGTCTCGTTTCGCTCTCTTTCACCCTCCTTCTTCTCGTTTCGCTCTCTTTCACCCTCCTTCGTCTCGTTCCGCTCTCTTTTACCCTCCTTCGTCTCATTTCACTCTCTTTCACCCTCCTTCGTCTCGCTTCGCCCTCTTTCACCCTCCTTCGTCTCGTTTTGCTCTCTTTCACCCTTCTTTCATCTTGTTTCGCTCTGTTCCACCCGCCTTCGTCTCGTTTCACCCTCTTTCACCCTCTATCATCTCGTTTCGCTCTCTTTCACCCTCCTTCATCTCGTTTCGCTCCCTTTCTCCCTCCTTTGTCTCGTTTCGCTCTCTTTCACCTTCCTTCGTCTCGTTTCGCTCTCTTTCACCTTCCTTCGTCTCGTGTCACTCTCATTCACCCTCCTTCATCTCGTTTCGCTCTCTTGCACCCTCCTTCGTCTTGTTTCGCTCTGTTTTACACTCCTTCGTCTCGTTTTGCTCTCTTTCACCCTCCTTCCTCTCGTTGCGCTCTCTTTCGCCCTCCACAGTCTCGTTTTGCTCTCTTTTACCCTCTTTCGCCTCGTTTCGCTCTCTGTGACCCTCCTTCGTTTCGTTTCACTCTCTTCCACCCTCCTTCATCTCGTTTCGCTCTCTTTCACCCTCCTT